>NC_083805.1:17916621-18498671 GCF_015708825.2 Lethenteron reissneri | reverse complement strand
AAGAGGACAAACCCACATTTAACAGACAAAGCTTCAGGGAGAGACCGGGAGGACCGCGAGGATTTTTTATAGCTTTACATGGAACTAAAGATGATTGGGAATGGTTGACCAGACTTCTGGCTTCTCTAAGTTGGGGTCTTGCATCCTCCATCTTCATCCAAGACTGTCCGGTGCAACTTTAAAGCTGTCTCACAAAGAGAGCAGTCATCGATAAGTGACGGCATTAAGTAATCAGTGCAATATTCTCTCAAAGATACATAATCAATACAAATGCGAACATAGTCCATATAAATACTCTACCCCTCCCGCTAACCTTTAAAGCCTTTACATGTTGTTTTGGCAAGTGCTGTTTGCAAGCACCTATTAATGCTGGCATGGCCAAAGAAGTGGTTTTGTCGCCAGCATCACACCCGATTGCAATTGTCACTTCATTATGCATTGTATTATATACACATTCTTGATTTGACACACCCATGGTGGTGTTAAAATACTGACCTGTGTGAGTGAATTCTTCATTTAGAGCGGATCATATTTTGTGATTCTCACTCTTACCTGTTTGAAGGGCTCTGAATTCATTCTGACTCTCTCTTCCTCCGATATTATTCAGTAGAATTACTTCACGAGGCCTGTAGAGGCAGAAGTGGACACACATCGGTCACACATCACCACCTTGACTTACATCGTGTCTGTCATTGGCTGGGGATCTAACCCAGGTATCCCAGCGGCCAAACACTTCCATAGAAAAATTACAATAACATTTACTCCGTCTATCGTTTTGCTCACCTTTATTTAACCGTGTGCGAGCTCATTGATATTCATTATGTTTTATGATTGATACGCCTTAACTAGGATATATTTAATTCAGATTGCCTATTCAAACTGACGCCCTTTACCTAACCGTGTTAGAAAACATCGAGATTGATTATCTCTTATGATTGACGTCCTTAATCATATTAGGTAATACATCATTTGAAAACGCATTTCTTGAGAACTGCTTTTTGTGTTTAGTTTTCTGTCCTTTCCCCGCTCCTCTGATTAGAATGCTTGGTTGTGTACGGTGCAAAAGAAGTTCAACATACATGCATACATTGCGATCCTGCAATTACAGCAAAACATAAACTACAATGAAATGCAAATTTAAATTACAATGTTACGTATAGTAAACAATTATATCCGAGCAAGCCTTATACTTTCGATATGGCAATTATGAGCTGTGTGCTATTAACCACTCTGTAGTATCAGTGCAGGTGCAGTCATTACTCACGGGGCTGATTTTCTACAGAATACTGAATGCCAGTATTTTTTCTTCCAGCAAATATAAATGATAATAAGGACTGCAGCATGGACTCCAAGGGTGATCGTAATGATGGCTCTGTGATGCAGCTTTGCAGATGGCACATTTGTTGTTGGCGTGGGAGTTGCGGTTGGAGTGGGAGTTGTGGTTGAAATGGGTGTTGCAGATGTTTGGTCTATTAAACACAAAGGCACACACAAGCACGTACACTCACATACACAGGCAACGTGCAATGCGACTTTCCAAGTGGGGCTCAAAACAAAATTTCACACATTCCTCTAAGCTGCTGAGGGTATATGTCGAAGGAACGCAACAGGAATGACAAAAAACTCGAAAAACGTGTTAACTATACTACTCACATACCAGATTTCATCTCAGATCGCGCATAACATTTGACTCAACTCAAACTAAAGTTTACGATACTGTACCAATGAACACATCTAACCAATGTCTAATTTTACTTACATTTCCTGACAAAAAAATAGAGACTAAACACGTTATTTGCATTTATAACAGCTGCCAAATGGGATAGCCTTCTTGACTTTTATTCACAATTGCCTTGGCGCACAACCTATTTTTACCACAAATGACGACTCAATATGAGCCTCGGTTGGAGACAGATGTTAAGGTGTTGGGCATTGTGTTAATGTGTTAATCCCGTTATGTCAGCACGTTTAAGGAAAATTGTACCATCCATCGTAGTTTGACCTGAACTGCCAAGTGGCAGTCCCTTATAGAGCGAGGGCAAGAAGAAAATAAAACTCGATCATGAAATAAATCGATAAACACACTATTCATCGATAATTGGTTCTTTACCCTTCTATCTGGCAACAAAACTGACACCTTTTTGCAAGGAGTCATGTTTGCATAGACCGCAATACCTGCAGTCATAATGCAAACAAAAGAACATAACTCTGATAATGTGCACTGTCCCTGAAGTTGATTGGTCCACATCGTCTTGGTTCTTTCGGTAAAGTCACGTAGAAGGAAAATAATAAAATAATAAAAATAAAACACAATTAAATAATTCTCACGACGTTTCGGCCACAACGCAAGCAGCCGTCTTCAGGTGGAGAACAGGTCTGTCAAGTAGACAGAATCTGAATGGCACGCCCCACACACTATTTTTCAACAAACCATGCCTTTGACGAACTAAACCATTCAATCCAACACTCACCGATCACAACAATCACTATTTAGTGTGTCTATTTTTAAGAAATAAAATATACGTGACAAATAGAAAAGAAATATACGAAACAACGTAATCACATTTTTTATAAACAAACGGTAATATGAATAAAAAAAATGCAGTGCAACAAAACAGTTTTAAATTCCACCGGTGGTGTAGGAATGTTATTGGCTGTGAACATTGTGAGGGCATGAGACGTCATTTTCAAAGGAAAGAGATGGTCGTGGTTGGGGTCCAGTTAAGGGTTGATGGAGGGCATCGGCGCATTAATTCAGGTCGGTTGAGAAGGGCCCCGAACAAGTAAACCCGTAAAAACAAAGTTTTTCACTATAAATCCTTTATATGCGTGGCGGCTAGAGTCCTCTCGTCCTCTGGCTTGAGATGGCTGCCACCTATGGGTCAGATGATTGTCTGCCACCATTAAGCAATTGGTAATTAAATATTTAATTTGTTTTCCCTAAACAGTGTAAAATTTTGGATTTTTTTTTCACGAAAATTAATTGTCACACACAACGAGTCTGTGTGGAAAATGTCAGCTCGATTGGATCACGGGAAGTGGGTTAAAAAACGAGCGAAAAATTTGCACGGTCCTAAGCAAGCAAGCGAACTTAATATAAAGGATTTAAAAATATATTCGCCTGTGGAGGACGCGGGGGTCGATCCCGCGACCTTTGGCATGGGAAGCGAGGGCGCTACCAACTGCGCTACTCCGCCACGGCCTGTGGAGGGGTTACGCTCTGGGCTCTTACACTCTGACGTTCAGCCAAAGCCATGAATGAGTTCTATTTGAATATATGTAAAATAATTTTTTTTGCCTAAAAAGTGTAAAATTTGGGGAATTTTTTTTCATGAACAATAATTGTCTGGCACAACGAGTCTGTGTGGAAAATGTCAGCTCGATTGGATCACGGGAAGTGGGTTAAAAAACGACCGAAAGATTTGCACGGTCCTAAGCAAGCAAGCACGCAAGCAAGCAAGCACGCAAGCAAGCAAGCGAACTTAATATAAAGGATTTAAAAATAATAAATAGCCTGGTTAATGGCTCCTTCAGGACACCTTCCAGAAGCTCCCTATGAATGTGTGTGTTCTGTGTTGAGAATACTTGGTGCTGGACTCAATTTGTAACGTACAATCATTTACGTTTTGAATCTAATTAAAGAAATGTTACTCCTGTGAAACTAGTTGTCACTTAATGTTGCAGTGAAATTGAGATGTATTGTGTAATGTTTGAAAGCTGCATTTCCTTCATGGAGACTTAATTGTTATTCTCATATCTTATAAACAGACATTGTGATAAACTGTTCAAAATATTATTTCTGTCTTTCTCAATGAATGATGCACCCTTGAATATATTAATTACATTTAATGGAATTATTTTGTATTACAGTACTATTATTATAGGTTTTTATTTTTTTTACAATGTATGCTAAGTTGTATTACACGATGTTAAATTATTTGTAAAAAAAAATTCCAACAGCCAAAATTTTTGAGAGACCGCACAGTGCGTAAGTTGTACGAAAAGGGGTCATTGCTGTGTAATGCACTGTGCAATGCACATTACAAATGAACAGAGGTGTGGACTCGAGTCATGTGACTTGGACTCGAGTCAGACTCGAGTCATGAATTTGATGACTTCAGACTCGACTTGGACTTGCATAACAATGACTTTGTCCCACCTCTGAGGTGTGGACTCGAGTCATGTGACTTGGACTCGAGTCAGACTCGAGTCATGAATTTGATGACTTCAGACTCGACTTGGACTTGCATAACAATGACTTTGTCCCACCTCTGCAAATGAACAACTTCAAATGTCAGGCATCCTGCCTGAAACACTGTAGGCTATTCAGGGTAAACTCAAATGTCAGAGGAAGAGTCTAAATTTTCAAGTCAGAAATTTGAGGTCATCGCTTGCAAACTTTAAAGTGAAAACCTGAACATTTCAAGAAAGTTTTCTGGCCTTGAAATTTAGGCTTGTTCCCCTGAATTTGAGTTGCCCTTTAATTGCCTGAAGTGCTTTGGTCAGTATACCTGAGAGTTTCAGGAAAATTTCTCGAAATGTTTAAAGAGTGTATTTTTTCTGTTAATCTGGCACAACAATGTTAACAAACCTGCATGTATTGCCTATACAGGCAGACCTCGCTTAGCACTTAAAATGCGTTTCTGGAGAAATGAGTGCTAAACGAATTAGCCGTAAAAGGGGTCATTACAACGATGTATGTGTAGAGGTGATACGCGCTGGGATTAGAGATCGTATGCCAGCGCGTAATGATTGGCTGTGTAGGTGGTGACGTGCGCTGACGGTGGAGGATCAGGGGTCAGCGCGGGGTCGTGGGTTACGGGGTACTGATTGGCTGTGGACGGGTGACGTGCTGAGAGGGAGTGATCGGGTGGCAGCGCGGTGTGATTGGTGGAGGAGTGTTAACACGCGCTGGGGAAAACGGATCGTAGAGAGAGTGCGTCGTGATTGGTTCATTAAGGAGCGATGCTCACGTTGAAGTACGCATCAGCTCCGCCTCTCGTGAGCAGGGGCTATAAAAGGGGATGCACACAGGCGTGAGGGCAGTGTGTAACCAGCGAAGAATGAAGACGGGGATGAAGACCTAGAGCCCTGCGGTACCTAGCCCCGCTGTCCTAAGGGGACCGGGACTCTGTGTAACCCAGAGGCGAGTGTAGTGTGTGTAGCCATAGGTCTACACGAGCCGAATGTACTATTGTGTAGCCAGAGGCATAGGGCTTACACGAGTCGAGTGTATTGTGTAGCCAGAGGCATAGGGCTTACACGAGTCGAGTGTATTGTGTAGCCAGAGGCATAGGGCTTACACGAGTCGAGTATATGGTGTGTAGCCAGAGGCCTAGAGCTTACACGAGATTAGTGGAGTGTGTCGGAGGAAGAAGGAAGACCACACGTTGTATTGTGATACCTGAAGGATTTAATAAAAGTGTGTTACCCGTCAAGAAGTTCCTGCCGTCAATTCGCATACTTCATATGCACTGTAATGCGGTCGTTATTTATTTCTTATAAGCAATATATCAGGGCATAATTTGGGTATCGGTAATCACCCTAATAATAACAATAATAAAGGTGATAAACTTTATTTTACACGATATTAGAATAGCTTTCCCATTTTTTCTGGCAACAAAACAGGTGTTAAGATGTTAAAACACCAAACTGAAACATTTTCCAGGGAATCATGTCTGCATTTAGTACAATACTTGTGGCCAGAATGCAAACTAAAACATATTCTGATAATATATACATTGTCTTTGAAACTGATTATTCCACACCAGACAGCTTTCTTTCGAGTCTAGTCTCAAACGGTGTTAGATCATAAAAAGTAATGGTACATTATAATATCAGTATTATGCACTCTACTCACATTCTACTGCACTTTCACAAGGCAGCAGTGCGAGACAAGGTTTGAGGAGCTGCTGCACTCCCAGTCCGAGTTTTTCTCAGTGATGAACCCCAGCACCTCCGTGATCTTAGTGGTGCCCTCAGTCTACATTTATGTGGGGGGGTTTATTTTTAGTGGAGCCTGATACTCAATTTTGGTCTCTCGCCTTGCACATGGCCTACCACAGATCACCACCACGCTAATACTGAGAAGTAAAAAAAATCGATACAAGTTTATCGATTAATTTTTTTAAATGTATTTGTGACTATGAATGGGGTCTATTTGGCTGCCTGCTGCTAGTAGGGCCAGTCTTGACTTTCCTCCTCCTTGAAGTCAGCAATTGCCTGGCGGAGGATGTGGCGTCATTGAGGTCGGTTGATGGCTTGCCCCAACCAGCTTGTGATATCCACGTCAATTATTTTAAGATATACTGTCAGTGTGTCTGTAGTAATTCCTCTGACAAACATAGGAATTCTCACTGTAGGCGAGCTGGGAGTCGACGGCTTGTTTGGTGAGATGAGAATCCGGCATCCACACAAACAATATTTGGTCCAGCGAAGTTTGTGCGTGAGGACCATTTTCTCAATGCAGGTGACAATTGGCTTCAAAGAGGATAATCGAGTTTGTCCACTGATATTCCCACTCGATGTGATGAATCTTCCAAAAGCATCGTTTGGCGGTACCTCTCCAAATTGGTTTAACCAAATTGGTTTCACATCCCTCAAGGAATATAGGGATGATGACTGCATTATACACCTGAATCTTTGTATTCTTCCGTAGGTCACAGTCAAGTGAAAACCCATTGTATAAGTTTTGCAAAGGAAGCACTTGTGTGCTGGATCCTGTGATTCATATCAGTGTCCATGTTGGCACTTTGAGAGAGATGGCAAGTGAGGTAATGTTGATCTGTTGTGGGTCATGTGCACGGCGCGAGGCAAGCTGATAGAGCATCTTTGTCTTTTCGATGTTACATAAGAATCCTAGGCTGTGATAAGCTTGTACAACAGGATCCAATGTGTACTGGAGGTCAGTCTTTGTATTTATGCGAGATTGGCACAGCCAACTGATGATAAGGAATGAATGCCTTGGATACTTTAGTCTTTGAGCAGAGACAATGAAGATTAAAATGCTGCCCATTCATTCTCTATTTGATGTCAATTCCAGTGAGGAGACCGTCTTTAATGTGAATCAGAATGACTGCTAAGAAGATAGAGAACAGTGTTGGAGCAATAACACCTCCTTGCCTGACCCCAGTTTTCATTACGAATTAGCTCCTGTTCAGTTCTAATACAGAAAACAGTGGCAGTCATCTGATCGTGAATAAGCCTTAGCACCTTAATACATTTGGTATGGAAGTCAAATATGGCCAGTACATTCAACAGTGCGTTATAATTGAATCAGAATCATAATCTGTATTTTTCCTGAAAAAATCCGATGAGCTATGAAGCTCTTTTTCAAAGATGTCCAGTAAATTGACATGAAGCCTTGTAAAGAGCCATTGTTAAATCGATGAAGACCATGTACAGGTTCTGATTGTATTCCCGACACTTGTCCTGGATTTAGTAAGCAATGAAGATAATATAAGTGGTTTCGCGTGATGGCCTTGACCTGCACTGAAATTCCGGCAATATTTTCTCTGAGAATATTCCCTGCAGTAGGAATCAAGGCAGATCAAGCAAATACCTTCATAATGTCCACATTCCAATGTAGCTCTTACTTCTAAATTATAATAATGATCGCATTGTATCAAGTCCTCCGGAACCTTGTCATTGTACCAGAGTTGAAGAATGTTTGTGGAGCATCTCTATCAGTTCTTCACCTCCGACCTTGTAGACTTTCACTGGTATGCCATCTGGTCCTGCAGACATGTTCTACTTGGCTTGAAAGATAGCACTTCTTACTTCTTTGAAGGCAGGGGGGAGGGGGGAGGTTAGCGAGAGGGATGGATTCAAATAGTGGAATCAATGACCCACGGTTCAGGATTATTTCGAAATGCTCCTTCCATCTGACTTAATTTACATTAAGGAACATTGACCAATAATTGGGCTCAATGTGGTGTGGGACCATAGGTTCTTGGACCGTAAATGGCCCTTGTAGCCTAGAATCAAGCTCCTCATGACATGTATATCAGTGTGAAGCTCGATCGTTTTGTCATTTTCTTGCCACAACATGTTTTTAATATGGATTTTTGTTTGGGCTTCAACATTGATTTCCTGGTTTGACTGTTTCTTCTGCTGGTGTCAGATGTCATTTTTCCATATACGAGGGGATTACGTTTTTTAGTCGAGCAGGTCCTGCATTTTAGAATGATTCTAATCAAACCAATCTTGGTTCGTACTTCACACTCGTATATTGGGCTAGCATCTCCGATTAGCAAGGTTGACTACATACAGTGTGAGAGCTCAACATACATAATACATATCTCGTGCTTGAGAAATATCAACCCTCATCTCAACACTGCAATGAGGATATGCCAGTCTGTGGTGGTGTATGCCTGTATTCCTGCACTGTTGAGGCAAGGGTTCATGAAACCCCCAAATATTGTGAAAGTCACTTCGTGGAATTTAGGTGCCGCACCATGACATCCCAGAAGATGGCAGTACAGCTAGTGGACTAGTTGACATCTATCTATACAGGGATAGTGTAACCCCCTCACGTGTGTAAGTTTCTCCAGGTGCTCTGGTTTATTCCCACGTGTATAAACACTCATTTATTGGCTGAAAACATCTGAATCGAAACGTCCGATGCAGGACCCTCCTGAAAAAGAGTCCCACAACTCAATGCAGCTTTCCTGGATATATAAACATAATAACGGAACACTTAAAAGCAATATCAACTGCATCACTTCCCATCCTGCCTACCGTACTCCACTGGTTATCTGCAGAAATCGTCGAACAGCCTCTGGAATCAACTGCAGCAGGTTAAACTGGAGCCTTCGCATCCACAAGAAGCTTGAGAACCCTCACGCTGGCCCCATCTCAAGTCCGATAAACCATTTTGGGACCATGCAATAGAGATGGAGATCGGCATGGGACAGTGCTGAGGTCCACAACAAACACCTTGTTGTTGCAGAAAAATACAACTGAAGAATTTCGACCTGCTTTGGAATATCAAAGATATCAATATCAAAGATATTCCAAAGATATTTCACTATGTGACTGTGGATATGGTAGCCAAAGGAACACAATTTAACTCTTGCCTGTAAAAGATGCGTTACAGAAAAATTTGAGAGTATCAGGAAAACCACCATGCTAAGTAATTATGTAGCTCATGAACCTCAAATTTCAGGTTTAGCTTTTCACCCATAATCTCGTAATATGCTAGAAGAACGGCTCAACTTTGGACATTGGTGGCACCATTTTTTAAAATTTCTAATAATTTTGCTCAAGTATATTTTGCCTTCAATGAGTTATTAGTTGCTGTGATCTTGGAATTTTGGAGCTGTCAGCCTTGCTTTCATATCATGAAATGTGATAACTCATCATGTGTTTTTAATTATTCCAAAGCAACCCTAGTAGTGTGGTTAAAATGGTATTTGTGTTGGTGGTAATGATATTGTTACTGCTAATGATGATGATGCTTACAGAGTATTAGAAATATGAGAAGATGACACCGGTCCATTATTTAATGAATGCAGGTCAGGAGTCCTGTAAAAGAATAAAAAAAAGTTAACACAGACACCCGTATCTTCATTGTACTGTGTAACAGGTGTGGGATTACCTGTGATGAATCACACGCAAAATTGATCACTCAACAGCATGTCAAAGTCCCCCTGTAGAAATTGAGAGTTCGGTACTGCATCTTGCTGCTGCATGTTACGTGTTCAGGTAAAAATGTCACGTGAATTAGGGAATAAAGTGCACCATACAGTTGCTATAAATAAGGTGAAGGTTCACGTAATGCATAGTGACTCAGGGATTGGAACCTAAGTAACAAATTCACATTAGGCCACGCCCAGACAGCAGTTTACAAATTCATGTTGGACCGGGCTGAAGATGGGTAAGCGTGCATTGTCTTGGAGCTTAGGTGTACATTTTAAAATTAATAATATACTTGAATGATAATTATGAGACATCAACGTTAATTAACTGTTGGCCAATTGGCTAATGGAGGTTAATTTATGTATAGTTAAATTTTATATGAAAATAGATTTTTCTAATTTTATATATAAAATAGCTGTGGCATGTGGGCTGATGCTGTGTCTCTTGGTCACTGTTGCAGGCACGATATGTTATTTTAAGCATTTTTTGCTATTGCCTGATTTACCATTTTTGGCACTGAAGTGTAAAAGGAAATGGCGTCAGCGATCTCATTGTCAGTTCGAGGTGCCAGCCATCTGGGTTCCCCTTGGAAACCTCTCAACCCAAAGTCCTTACCATGCCCAACCCTCGACAATGGCCATCCATCTGCTGAAGCCATGCGGCACATGATCACCCCCCTTCGTCTCTTCCACCTCATTATGGCTGACGCCATTTCAGCACAGAGAGGCTGGTTGGTAGGGTATACCATTCGGAAACACGTGCCACGTGCACGTTTATCAGGCAGGTCGTCAGTCCCACCTCAGCTTCCACGAGTATGCATTAGTTTAATATAAAGTCAACCCAGCAATATCCCCGAAATCGTATGAAGGATTTTGTGACAAAAGAGTTAAGTTTTAACTTCAATGCCTTATTAAGTGTCCATACCTGTCAACCCCTTATCAGTGCCTACTTTATTACAGATCAATTCAGACCTTATTGGAACCCCATTCCCTTGTGTATCTCAACGTTCATCCTACAAATATACATACGTTTGCCTGTATTGAAACGGCTGTACGCCGTATGGATCTAAAAACTAAATTTCCCTGTACATGAATACGGGAAAACCATATGGGTTGACAGGTATGAGTATTCAAGTCTCTTCTTCGTAAAGGAGGACTATAGCTTTGAAGACCTGAACCTTTATCCTCCAGTCCAAATGATGGCATTGCCAGACACTATTATTGGACGTTTCCATGGCCTCTTTCCACGTATTTGGACGTCTTTAGACGTCTAGGCCTGGCTCACAGGGCCATAGGAACGCTTTGGGCGTGCAGGAGTCTTTGGACCTCTGTCCCTGAGCTCCTGTTGTCCTGAATAACACTACCTAGGTAAGTTAATCTCTTCATCACTTCTATATTTTCGCTTACTTTTACTGGCCATATAGCTTAATTCACGAAGTGACAAAATGCCTATATTTTGGCTTCATCCATCAGATCTGTAATCCCAAAGGTTTTAGTTACAATTCCAGGATCTCAAGCGCTATAACAAGGACTTCGAGAGACTCAGCAAAAATCACAGCATCTTCAGAAAAGAATGTAATTCTACCAGTAGATAGGGCAGCTATGAGTAGTTGTTAAAAATGCTCAGCCAATTCTTATCGTTCTGATAAGAGCCTTATATTGCTTGCATTGATTGAGGTCCCCTATTCCTGAGGCTTTGCGTGTAGACGTTGTAGGGCTAGGTAAGCAGGTCTAGGGTTCCCAGTCCACAGGCGACCCTCTACATCCCCTCAACCAATCACTTCTTGTCCTTTCTCAAGAGGACCTCAACTCGCCAATCAGGTTCCTGTGCGCTTCCATCTTACCATTCAGTCTTGCTGAGTGGCTCTTTTCAATGGTCTTCAGCGTCTCTACAGATGTAAAGTGCTATTTTTGGAGAGTTTCACTCCAAGGCATTATTTCAGTAGTTCTTAACTTGGGGTGCACGCACCCCCTGAGGGTGCGAGACGTGCAAGATTGTTTTAGAAGTTAAATAATCGAAAACACAAATTTATCACGGGCACGTAAATACAGCTTACTTTGTTTCATCAAACCTAACATTATACCTTTTATAAGATTGAGAACTAAAGGGTGCAGGCCGCAGTAAAAATGATAAGAACCACTGCCTTATTTGAAGGCTACCCACAGTTGACCGGGGTCTTTTAAGCTGCTAAGCACCTCAAACCTGTTCAGACTGCAATCGAAATTTCAGAGGTCTTCTAATCTCGGAGCGTCTCGAAATGAAGTATTTTTCTGAGCTTCGGTCAGATCCTGCGGGTTTATATCACCAGTTTGTGGTACGAGGTAAGAAGCTCAGTGCTCTGAAACACCCAAGTGCTTATGAGTATTTGGTGTATTTCCTTTACAGCGTTTCCCATATTGTAAATCCATGTCCACCAGTGCGAGTCAGGATGCTGAAACCAGGAACCTGCGATTCTCAGTGCCCTATCCTTTGCAAAGTCTGGCAGAATCGAGCCAATGGTGTTCTGTTTTAAAGCTTCGTGGGGACCCAATACAAATTTATAGCCAGCTCAATTGATGCCACCGAATGTGTTAAAGTCACACAATGTGGCCAATGGATTAGTGTAGAAGTGTTCCTTCTCGAGATCACTCTCTTCGGTAGGAGCGTACACTGAAATGAAAGAGATGCATCCCAAGGAGTGCCTCATTCTCACGTACATTATACCCTAATCAATGTCCTGGATCTTCTTGACTGGCAGAACCAGCCATGAGGAGATTGAAAATGCTATTATTCTCCGATGCATGCCCCCAGCACATCCAGATCAGGGGAAGGTGTAGCTACCTACACTAAGAAGTTCATCATACGCATGTAATAAAGCTCGTTGAGGCGATTTTTGGAATCCATCTTTAATTCAACTTGTATACAGCTTTTCCTTCACGCGACTGACAGGCAGCGTGAGAGGGACAGATAGAGAGAGAGACACTGCCACGTGGCAACCCGGAGCCCCGCTCCCGCGTGGCCCCCTTCCTCTGTTCGTTCCCGTTCCGACCACGTGTCGTTCGTCTCCACCCCTATTTAATACCCGGGTCACGTGGTACGTTTCCCCCAATCCTGGTTAGCCTCCATGGAATATTCCAGGCCCCCTCGTAAGCTGCCGGGACCACGCCCCTGACTCATGTCCCCATTGGCTGTGGCCAAAGCCAGCAGAACCAATCCCTTACTTACAGCTGTCACCTTTCCATTATGTCAGGGCCAAGCCCCTAGGCTTCCCCCCATTGGCTATAAACCAGGACCGGCAGAGCCAATCATCATGACGAGTTGTGATACGTCATTGAGCCGGATATATCCTCACATTACACGTACTACATCTCGCCAATGCCCGGACGGTGCACCTCGGACAGAGCGTCCACTTCCATTCTGAGGTCACGCAGCTCCCTCGCCAGTAATGGTAGCTTTCCGTCGTCTTTGACGGTTAGTAGAGTCCAGGAGCCAAATCGGATGTCCTGCTTCAGGTCTACCCTAGGGTGAAGCGTTTTAAGTGGTTGTTTCCTGAGCACCAGTTTGGCATCACAAGTCCCCACCCGCTGATAAGTGATCATTGGCGTGGGTCGCAATGGTTCACCTGGGACAGATAGTAAGAGATCTTGATCTTGGATCGTATGCTCTCAACAGACTGACTTTTAACAAAGCCGAGTTCCAGGCCTGAGCTAAACCCATAACTTGTGGTTATAGAGTTTTAGGAATCTGCTCCTCCCCCCCCCCCCCCCCCCCATCGTTGGGGGTGAAGAAGGTAGATAAAATGACATCAAATTTTATATATATTTTACATTTCACAGTGGCATGTATGACGAGTTATTCGGTTGAGCACGGTACGGTGGCTAGTGGCAGGGGGCATGAGGGTGTTGGTGAAGTGCAGCGTATGATGAGAGATGTGATGAGATGTGTCTCAGTTGTATCATTGTTTTACGAGCATTATTAACGTTTGTTTTGGGTACTTTTGGTCAATTAATATATCTATAAAGCAATTTGACTGTGATTAAAACCTTGTGATGGTAAAATAGAATTAATTTTATGGCAGTTATTTTAATTCACGTAATGAAACTTTCTCAGTACTATTGGATACAATGGACAACATAGCCACTATGCAGACTCGGATTTAGCACTGAGCTCCAGGAGTTTTGGTGTGAACACAGTTTACCCAGTGTTTTGGCAGATTCATTTGGCTGTTGATTCCGATAGGGAACAACATATATATTTTATACTCATGTTTAGCAAAATATGATTTGCCTCATTTATCTCCATATATGTAGTGCCTGAAAGTACGCGTCACACGCTGAAGTCGGCGTACACGCGCACGGCGTACAGTGGGAGCAAACGAGATCGAGGTGTTGCTGTTGCTAGGCGTGAGGAGAGGGCCAGAGATGAGTAGGGAGCAAATAAGGACACGGGGCGCTGATTGGCTGGGAGTTGTTGTTATCGAGATGTGCAGCCGCGCTGTCTGAAGATGGTAGCAGGTGGTAGGGAGTAATTAAGGACACAGGGTGCTGATTGGCTGGAGGTTGTTGTTGTCCAAAAGGAGGTGACATGATGTCTGAGGACGGTAGCAGGTGGTAAGAGGTAATTAAGGACGCAGGGCGCTGATTGGCCGAGATGTTGTTGTTGTCGCGGAGTGGCCCTGCATTGTCTGGAAAAGCATGCCAAGTGGCAGGGGGGCTGGGGGCGAGTGGCGTCGCGAGGGATGCCCCTGATTAATTGGGGATTAATTGGCTCGGGGATAAAGAGAGGGGTTTTTGGAGGAGACGGGAGTTCGCGCCTAGGAGGAGACAGAGGATGGAAGAGTCGGAGCAGCAGAGCTAATTACAGTGTTGGGTAGCAGTGGAGAAGTGTAGGGTAGCAGTGGAGAAGTGTAGGGTAGCAGTGGAGAAGTGTAGGGTAACAGTGGAGAGTGGAGAGTGTAGAGTAGCAGTTAGACGACGAAGCCAGTAGAAAGCGGCTGGAGTGTGGGAAGAGAAGCTGATGTAGTTACGACAGAGTGGGACGGCGGAGCTGATAAAGAGCAGCCGAACTGTGGCGGAGAGAGTGGAGAGGAGAGTCGACGGAGGAGTGAGGTGGAGCGAGCGGAGAGCGCGGAGAACTGTGGATTGGTGTTAGAGGAACGTTGAGCGATGTTGGATGGAGGAGAGTTGATCGAAATACGCGAAATAAAGTAAACAAGAAAAACAAGAAGCTGTCGTGTCGGTTCGAGCACTACATATATAAAAGGCAAGGTTGTGAATGTGTGTCTGTTCAAAATGTTTAGCGTACTTCCCGACATGCAACAAACTGCTAATTTGCCATGTGGGTACTTTCCAGACTGTACTGCATGCAAAACTTCCAAAAATACACTTTTTTTGAGGGGGCGGGAGAGCTCAATAATGCACATATTTTTTGCACAGCAAGTGAGCTGGGACGTCAAATCTGGCACATGTGGAAGCGTAAGGCATTGTCGTGTCGTGGTTCGCGCACTTCGCTACGAACCTGGCGACCCGAGTTAGATTCCCGCTCATGGTCAACACCAGTCTCGATTATTTTAACCGGTCCTGGGCCTCCCCTAGGTCGACTCAGCCTCAAACGAGTAACTGCTTGTGATGTGTGAACATCGCCACTGGGGAGACAAAGGCGGCTGGGCGTGGTGGATCCAAGTCTCGGGCGAAGCCGGGTAGTTAAAGCTAATGTAATAATACAATTAGATATTACATCTTCTATACGTATTATTATGATTGCATGTCAATAATATGCTTAAATTAAGTAGACATTTCCGTGGGAATTAGAATTTTTTATGTACTTTTGTTCAAATGTTATAAATGTATGTAAGTTTAACTTATTTCATAGTGTGTAACCCAGCCGTGCTAATCGGAGTTGCGGGGAATGTGTTATAATTTCGCGAGCTGGGCAAGCATTAGTAGGGTGATTGAGCAGTGTGGGGTTTTGTGGCACGTGGGCTGACGCAGAGTCTCTTGGTGAATGTCGCAGAGACATGAAGGCTCCCAGTAAGAGAACATTTCGAAACAAAGTGTTGCTGTCACGTGGCCTACTCGTGTGTGTTCCTGCGCGAAGCTGTCCGGTCATCTCAAGCAGCCGTGTGACGACGAGGAAGGGGACATGAACACAACGCAATCTTAACATCACTCGTCTCTGAATAGTCTTCATCCGGCCCGTTCTCCCGTTACGAGCACGCCGGGAGAGGGGCCAGACGGGCTGGCTACAAGGACACGATTCAACAGGTGGCATGATTACATAACGGACGTCGGTTATTAATGGTAATTTATGTTAATAGACTGTCACGTGGTTAAATAAAGAACGTCAATTACTTGAGACATTAATCCGAATGGTCTTTCATCTGATTAATTAATAGCTTAAGAGACAATATCAATGGGCCTTCATTTGGTAAAGTAAAGTATGCCATATACAACAGGAAGGTAATTTCATTGAGCTATTTACTGGTGACAAGAAAAGTACATTACATTTTACACTATGATCCAATACAACATTTCAAACATTTCAGTTTACATTCTGATACGCGTAAACAGTGATCATCAGCCATGATCAAACCACTGCTGGATGAAGTTTTTCCCAAGCCATCGCCATCTCTCACGATCCCAAGATGCAATAATCCGCTAAGCGTCTGGACACGAGCTGATTCAATTGCTTACAGATGCATCTCATTCCTTATTTGCCACTTCGTAGTCATTCTTGCTTTCGGCCATTATCCCTTTTAACAATATATGGCGACCAAACTTTGGATAATGCCGTTAACTCGCATACATTCTCTAAATTTACATGTTCATCTGTCTGCCTCTTTGTAAATCCAAGCATGCATCTCTCTATTCTTCGTATTTGGTAATGGCCATGTCCCTGTTCCTTGGGAATTTTTGCTGTACTAATATGACGATATCGGGGCACATTCGAGGTGATTTGGGCATTGTGGATTAGAACACACACTCGTGCATATGCGTGCTTGCTAATAGCAAGCACGTATATACACAGACTACAGGAACAAGTGCTGTTAGCGAGTAGCAGCACCTATGAAGGCTGGTACAGGACACGAGGGGGTGGGTGGTCAGCACAACGCCCGGCCGCCTTTGTCTCCCCTTTGGCGATATTTTCAAATCGCACCACTCATATGAAGCTGAGTCGACCTAGGGGAGGTTTGTAGTGCAGCGCGCAACCGTTACACTACCGCTCTCCATATACACACAATATATCAATATAATACCCGCCATTCACAACTAAGTGTCGGTGACATCACCAATGCACTTATGCCAGGCCAGGTGAACTTTGAGGCCACGTGAAGTGTCGAAGGCTCGCTAACAGGAGGTCTCGGGACAGACCCAGGTGCCATGGGTGGGCTGACTGAGAAGATCGGTAGATGCACCAGGTGTACCCCCTACTGTGCTAACTTCGCCCGGTGGCTAAAAGTTACAACAACCGCCGCCGCCATTCGTCACTAAGTGGCGGTGATGTCACTATGGCGCTTGTGCCAGGCTAAGTCAACAAAGACAAAGATCCCCCGTATAGCCTTAGCAGACTGTAGGGACAAGCGCTGTTAGTGAGAACCTATGAAGGCTGTAACGGTACACGAGGGGGTGGGTGGTCAGCACCACGCCCGACCGCCTTTGTCTCCCCAGTGGCGATGTTTACACACTGCACCGGGTACTCATTTGAGGCTGATTCGAACTAGGGGATGCCCAGGAACGGTTCAGACAATCGTCACTGGTATTTGCCGTGAACGGGAATCGAACCCGGGTCGTCAGGTTCATAGCGCAGCGCGCTAACCGATACACTACCACTCCCCGCTAAGTCCACACATACTCATACACACAACAACAACAACTGCCATTCGCCACTAAGTGACGGTGACGTCACCACGATGCTTGTGCCAGGCCATGTGCACCTTGAGGCCACGTGAAGTGTCGAACGCTCGCTGGCAGGAGGTCACTGGGCAGACCCAGGTGCCACGGGTCGACTGACCGAGATTACCGAAACGACTGGCTGATGCACCACCTGTGCCCCCTACTGTACCAACTTGCTGTGCTTTAGCCACCGGGTGCTCCACTCGTTGTTGTGAGCGTCGCTCCTCCGCCCTCCGTTGTTGTTGGAGGGCGACTCCTCCAACTTCCCAGTAGCGTCCTTCACGAGCCTCCTCCACAGAGGCCAATCTTGACACCGCTGGTACCAGTCATCGGCAAGTCCACTCAGCTCCACGTCCTACTGTACCACATCACTCCATCTCTTCTCTAGCCCGTGCCGCGCCCGTTTAGCCCCTTCGATCCGGCTGAACAAAAGCTGTTTAGGCATGCGGTGGCTGGGCATGCGGGCTACATGACCCAGCCAACGCAGCCTTGCCTGCCGGAGCTCACCGATGGGACTTTGCCCAGATCTTTCAAGGATTTGTGAACTCCTCACACAATCCAGCCTGGTTAAACCCAGGATGGATCGTAGGCAGGCCAGCCTAAATGTTTCCAACCGGCGAATGCTCCATTAGGGGGGTCCACGTTTCGCCAGCGTAGAGAAGAGAGGGAATGACTGTGGCTGAGAAGACCTGAAGCTTCGTGCGGAGCGATAGACCAGGTAGCTTCCACACAGCGTTACGCAACCGATGAAAAGATATTGCCGCTCGACTGATTCGGAGTGAGACCTCTGCTGTTAAACTGGAGCCGGTCATAAGCACACTGCCCAGGTATGGGGAACTCTCCACTCTCTCCACTACTGCTCCATCACCGATTGGGAGTTGTGGGAGTGGAGTGTCCGATGGTACAAAATACCCAGGCAGGTGCTTATTTTTGGTGGGGCTGATGGTAAGGCCCCACCTCTTAGTGGCACGCTCCAGTCTCAGCAGTAGCGTCTCCAACTCCTCTTCTGAATGAGCAGCTATTACCAAATCATCGGCATACATAACGTGGTTGACCAATAGGGAGCCATCCCTTGATCGCACCCGGGCATCGATCAGCCTCCCATTATATCTGTACCAAATTGAAATTCCCCCGGTACAGCTATTGAAGGCTTCACGGATTACGCGGTCAAAATAGATGTTAAATAATGTGGGAGCCAGAGGACATCCCTGCCGCACCCCAAGGTGTACAGGAAAAGGCTCTGACTCCCGGTCACGTAGTTTTACCCGGGCCCACTCACCATCATGAAGGTCCTTAATGATCGAGAGCAGAGGGTGAGGGACTCCGAAAGCAGGAAGAACAACCCAGAGCCCAGGCCTACTGATGGTATCATAGGCCTTGACCAGGTCAATAAAGCAGAGATGTAGGTCTTCTTGGACAGAAAATACAGCATCTGTGCAGGACCGCCCTTTCCTGAAACCGCATTGGGGCTCTGCAAGCCTCTCCTCAGTGTGCCTAGCAAGGCGATGTTGAATAATCCTTGCCAGGACCTTTCCCGGCACATTGAGGAGTGAGATGCCCCTGTAGTTGTTACAGTCTGTGTGGTCCCCCTTCTTAAAGAGGGGGACCACCAGGGCATCCTTCCAATCCTGCGGAACCCGTCCAGTGGTCCAGACTGTTGTTATGATGTCATATAGGGCAGTCTGTGCACAAACGCCACCCACCCTCAGCATTTCGCTTGGGAGATCATCTCTGCCCGGTGCCTTTCCTGGTCTCAGACTCCGGATTGCCCTATACACACACACATTTAAACACACTCACATATCGTTGAATACTCACTTGTAAGCCGAATTCACTGCTTCATGGAGGAACAAGACTGTTATTATTTTTTACTTTTTCAAGGCAATAACACCTGTCCTTCAAACCTCTGATGCAACCCAAATGCACCACCACTATGGGGGCAGTGAAGATTATATGGCAAGGTGTGGCTTAGAGAGGTAGGCGGAGACTATAAGGTTAAGCTCAAAAGGACTTTACAAATAATATCTCAACCAACTCGTGAAAAATACTGCCATTAAACCATTCAATAGGCAACATTTCAAGCAATTGCTCCTGATCGTCATAGAGCTACAGAAGCCCGAGATTGAAAACTAATTTCCTTGGCACTGCTTTTTGTGTTTAGTTTTTTGTTCTTCCTCTGCTCCTCCGATTAGCTTAATTGCTTATGTACCGTGCGAAATAAGTTCAACGTACATACGAGTAATAATGAATTCGTCACAAAGTAAACTGGGTATTTATGAAATCCAGGTATCCCTCTATTTACGAACGTTCGTTTTACGAAACTTCACGTTTACGCAATGGGCAAATTATGGACACTTTTTTATTGAATTTCCGCTTTAACGATATTTCACACGGAATGTGCCATCAGATCAAACAAGATAACATCTCGCTGCCGTGGCCAAATATATCCCGGGTAAGGCCCCTCGAGCTAAGAAGCTCTTTTTTTCAAAGGGGGCGACTCGGCCGGCAGACAACACCAGACATTCCACAAATACATTCACTTGCCCACCCACACACCGACCACTCGCCCATTCACTCACCCACACACTCAACTCACACGATAAAAAAGTTGATTCGTAAAAGGTGTGGCTCCGAAACTACGTGGTCAACAATCGTAACTCACAAGGAAGTAAGTCTAACATTTTTTATTTGCATTCACTAAAATCTGTCACTGTTGAGATGCTAGCTTAGGGTCATGTGTCAGGGTGTGAGTCTCCGAAAGGGGTTGGTCTAACATAGCCGAGTCAGAGAGACACTCACAGAGCCAGCACCGTTGAGATCGCACGCAGCTCTCGAGTTCCGTCAGAGTTTCGTTGTCGAGACTCCGGCGGCCGCGAGCAATGGAGCTCACAGTGAAATTCCTCTGCGCGCTCGTCTTTTTTTTGGTCACGTTCTACTTCTCAGAGGTTAGCCGAGTGACCCAGTGCACGTATTTTGTTCTAGTGTGTGTGGCCCTGTGTGTGTGTCTCAGCGTGTGTGTCCCTGTGTGTGGTGACGTCTCCGCCACTTAGTGGCGAATGGCGGTTGTTGTGTCTCTGTGTTATTCGTGCTTTCGGAGACCCTGTTGTTGTGTTTAGTTTGTTGTCCTTCACACTCACCTCCGATTAGCACGGTTGGCTACATATGGTGCGAAAGAAGTTCAACATAAAGTACATATAAACATTGATGATGCCTTGCAACATGTGTGTAATTGGTTCATGACCAGCTCCGATTTGGTAGCGGAAACCTCACTTTGAATCATGAAAGTAACATTTGCTGTGTAGTAACACTTTGTTTTGTCTTTCCCTGTGAAGGTTCTGGTGCAAGCTCCATCCCTAGACGACAAGTATTGCCCCCCAGGGAAATATAGTGCCAAGACTGGTGTGTGCTGCAATATGTGTACGGCAGGTAAATATGTCGGTACAAGCCCACAATGTGAATTATGGTTTACCTGCTTGGGCAAGTTTATTTGGGGTGGCATGGTGGCAAGATGTTAACTACCTCGCCTGCTATACAGGAGGTCGTGGTGTTCAATCCCGACCCTGATGCCTGTTGCATATTTGGAGTTTGCATTTTCTCCTCGTGATCGCGTGCATTTTTATCTGGCTCCTGCGTTTTTTTTCCTTCTACATCTAGAAACATGCGTTTAGAGTATGTGGCTGCTGAAAATGTCCACATGATAGGCCACTTCATTGAGCTATAATTTGTGTCCAGGCTGCTTTTGAACCTGAGCTACAAAGCTCAGTGGGCCTTACCTGGTGAAATAAAAATTGTTTAGTTATTTTTTTCGTAGTTTTTCGTAAAAATTGTTAATGTTTTTTCCCAAACGTATTTTTATTGAGCAAACGATTCGGGTACACACAGTGGAGCATGCTTGGAAATTACCACCAGTATTATAGACACAATTCGATGGACAATGATTATTACTCGTAATAAAGTTTTTCAGTTAGATTGCATACTTAAAAATATGTCGTTAACCCACCACCTGACAGAGCCAATTAGTAAGGTTTGTCACGTAAACAAAACATGCCACTTAGTTACTGCTTCAGCATACCAGTTGAGTACTGTGACGTTTCGCTGGTGATCACAACCAACTTCATCGGACAATTTTCCAGAATTAATCTTACTAATGTCCTTTATCGGGTGGTGATGGTAGGTTAACGACACATTCATATTTACGCGATATAACCCAAAAAACACTTTTTATATGAATAATATTGGTCGCGAAAGCCTACGTGTTAAAATGGTGATTACCAACGTAAATGAGATAACCCTTTAGGGCAGCACCTTTACGTTTTACACTACAGTTGCCAAGAAAGTGCAGCAGCACTTAATTTGCAATAACTTCGGCTCAAATAACAATACAACCCCAGGCACGTTAAAGAGGCATTCAACCAGCATCATGTTTTGCCTGTCTCGTTTCTATTGTTGGCTGGTGTTGTCCCGTCTGATTTGTCTTGTTCGCTGGTGTTGTTCTGTCTCGTTTGTATTGTTCATTGTTGATGTTCTGTCTCGTTTGTGCAGTTTTGTTTCCTCAATAAAGAAAGAAATCCCCGTAATATTTGCATCTAATGTTTTGTATGTAAACAAATAACCCATTTATTTAAGTCCACTGTCGGATGAGGGCCTCACCAAAACCGCGTGTACCGTGGGGGTTATTTGACAAAACCTCATCAGACTGGCCAGTGCGGCTTGGTGAAGACAGGGAACATAGGTAGTGCAGCGCAACATTGGAGTTTTCTGCATTGCCCTGTATTGCGTACCATACAGCCTCACAGCCACCCAAGATTAACACTGCTAAAGCGTCTAAAGGATCCGAAGAGATCGGACACATTGCACGTGGTTTAGTCATTGGCCAGTTCCATAGAATAGGGTGCCATGGAGATGTTACCTTCCTCCTCTAGTATGGAGAAGGTCGTGGGTTCTATCCGGACCCTGACGCCTGTTGTATATTTGGAGTTTGCATGTCTCTCTCCCCGTGATCGCGTGGATTTTTCTCCGAGTCCTCCAGTTCCTCCTTGTACATCTAGAAACATGCATTACCTGGTAAAAGACATATAGTAAGTGTTTTTTCGTAAAAATAGTTCAAGTTTTTCCTTAAAAGTGTTTTTTTATTGAGCAAACGATTTGGGTACACACATGTCTGGGAATTGGCACCAGTAATATTGACACAATGCGATGAACAATTATTTTTTACCCATAATAACGTTTTTTTGTTAGATTGCAGTAATAAAAATGCGTCCTTAAACCATCACCACCCGACACAGCCAATTAGTAAGGTTTGTCATGTAAACAAAATATTCCAATTAGTTGCTACTTCAGCATATCGGTTGTGTGTTGGAAAGTAAACCCATTTACAATTTGAGTATGACGTTTCACTGGTGATCATAACCAGCTTCATCGGGCAATTTGCCAGAATTAACCTCACTAATTGGCTGTGTTGGGTAGTGGTGGTGGGTTAACGACACATTTAAATTTACGTTATCTAACCCAAATGTTTTTTTATGAATAATGTTGGTCGCCAAAACCTACGTGTTAAAATTATGATTACCAACGTTTTATGTTTTTAACCTGTCTATTTGAGTCAATAAATTCTTCCCTAGTGTCAACTTCCTTAACTGAGCTAATCCTCTAGGGCATTGGCTCTCAGAGTGTGGTCGCAAAACCTCCTCCAGGAGGTCCGCCATGGCTGTGATGCCAACCGCAGGTTCAAAATCAAAACCAGATTATTTTATTCATACGAGAGGAATTCTACGAGCGATACATCTCTTTTCACAGACGTCCATTAGGTTGATCAGAAAAATATAACAACGTTTATACCTTTTGCTTAGACATTCATTCATATTTTACTTGTGATATTTAATTACAAAAAATAGTCAGGTAAACTTCCCTGATTAAACTACCCTAACCCCAAGATGTAAATGACCGCGTAAAAAAAATAAACATTATAACTGCGTAAAAAAAAAGTGTTTACGTTCCGATAATATGAATCATGTAGTATTACTATTCGGATTTAAAGAAAAAAGTGAGTGAGGTTTGTCATGGGCTACACAAGTTTGGGAAACGCTCCTCTAGACTAAAACTAACAACGAAAAATGCTTACTTTATAATTTACCGGGTAAGGCCCAATGAGACTATGTAGCTCATTTTCAGAAGGAACCTGGCTATCACAAATGATAAACTCAACGAAGTGGCTTATCATCATATCGATATTTATAGCAGGACAATAGTAGAAATGCTTGATGTTGATTCTAAATGTGGAGGGAAAAACCGAAGGACCTGAAGAAAAACCCACACGACCACAGGAAGAACAAACTCCAAATATAAAGCAGGCGTCAGGGTTGCGATCGAACCCACAACCTCCTGCATATCAGGTGAGGTAGTTAAGATCTCCGCCTGATTGAGCCACTTTGTTGAGCTATCATTTGTGGTCAGGCCCCTCATGAAAAAAATACTAATAGCTCAGTGGGCCTTACCTGATAACATAAAAATTCGTTAATTTTAAGTCAATTTATTTTTCGAGATGTACTTACCTTTCCGATAGTTTTCACTTCTATAGCGTTTTTGCATTGGTGGTTAATAATTCTCATTATTGCTTCATTCAATCACTCATTCCCTCCAGAACCAACGCACTCGTCTCTCTGACGCTCTCTTATGACCTCCTGGCCCAGCCGTTTCTTGGGACGCCGTTGCTAGGCTGACGATGTGTCCTCCACATACCCAGATACGAATATGCTTTCAAAACGATACCAAATTATATTTTTTAAACACATGGATTTGTCTAAACCAACCACCAAACTGGGGGTGGGATGTGTATGTATACACAGTTTATATACAGCTTATATATTGTATACAATAGATTCTCATGCATGTATCGTGAGCTTAATGATTAACTCATTTTATTTATATTCGCCATTCTGTGCCTTGGTTCCGTGCATTTAAGTTTATGATTAAAAAAAATATTGTGTTTAACGCTCAGCATGGTTGGCTACGTACGGTGCGTAATAAGTTCGACATGCGTACATACAAACGAAAGGGGTTGGCTCTCTTATACCTCATTCATCTGCTGAAACCTTATGCACCTGTGTGGCGATGTTACTCAAAATAATTCAGCCACCTGTGTGTGCCTTGGACAAACCTGCGCTCAATGGGCGACATGCGCTGTGAAGTCCTTTTTGACAGAAGGAACACGGGGTCAGAAAGTGACCACAACAAACAATACAAACAATACAAACAAACTAACGATAGGAGTGCAACGTATAGGAAAGGTAAGCAAATCACTACATACGTAAAATAGATCAAGTATATAAGTTCAAATTGCAGAAGTTCATCATTGCTGAAGCTTGGGTAATGCAGCAAAACAAGAGCAAGACCAGCCCCAGACCACACCAAGACAACACATAGTCCCTCAATAAAAGTGCACTTTAAAATGTAACAATCAATACATGGTTAAGAATGAAATAACATTTTAGGTTTCATTTCAAAACATCTGTTTTCACTTACATACGCGTCTGTGTAGGTTACGTGCCTTTTACTAAACTATTTAGCTATTTCATGGGGCCTCCTGATGTAGATGCTCACCCCGAGCTCTCAATACTCTGATAGTTGCGTTGTCTTTGGGCTGTACGCCTTTTGGCGTCCTCTGGTCTAACACCATCCTCTAGTCTAACACCGATTGAGACTAGGCTCCAAAGAAAGCTGTCTCTGGTGTGGACCAATCAGTTTCAAAGACAATGCATATATTATCAGAGTATGTTTTTTTTGCATTCTGACCACAAGTCTTGTGGTTAATGCAGACATGGTTCCTTGTCAAAGGTTTCAGTTTGGTGTTTTAAAATCTTAACACATGTTTTGTTGCCAGAAAAAAAGGGGAAAACCTATTCCCAGTTTTTGTTGTTGTCGAAATTTCTACTCAAATTGACATTCCTCATAGTGACAGTGTGGGCAGACAAAGGTGTTTTTGTGACGAACTTCATACCTCGGTGCTAAATTGTACCCTGTACTTTTTGTACATAATGCATTCTACCAGCCTCGTCGTATTATTCTTGTTAGTTTATACGATGTTGACACACGGCATTGCCATTGGAAACTTGACCACGTACACAGTCGTATGTGCCTTGTTGTTTTTGTTGTTGTTCGTATTTATAGTTGTAACAAAACACTCATTACACACAGAGTGTTTGCTACAAATGAACCACAACACCTCGCTCATCTCGTCAAGGAGGATAAACCATCATCACGTGCACTCCGGTCATCCTCACAGTAGCAGTGGCTTTTGGCTGGCCATCGAACAAAGTCGGTCACTGCATCGCGCGCTTTCAGATGCGCTTCTGCAGCCATCTGGAACGCTCTTCTTTACGATAGTAGGAGCTATGCCCTTTTAAATCATCTCGATTGAAAACTAATTTCTTTAGAGCTGCTTTTTTGTGCTTAGTTTGTTGTCCTTCGGTTGGCTACGTAAGGTGCGAAAGAAGTTCAACACAACATAATACATAACCAGGTTTCTCTTGTATAACCAGTTCCCCATCGATAAGCCATTCATTGTCCAGTGGGTTTTACCTGTGGCAAAACATACCACACCTATAAATCACGCCAGCTTTAAATTATCTCACATCACTTGCCCCCACAAGTCCGTGTATGCTGTTGGCAATCGTCGACTTTGATGAAGTAATTCCTAACCTTACTTGGGCATAAACGCCATTGCTCAAGTCTTAGAGAATAAATACCTTAAATCACTTCCTGGTGTGGCGTTGTAAGCATCAGCACAGGTGAAATAAAAGTGTGCTCTTGGCTCATCATTGCCTTGCAATTCAATGTACAGTATAACACAACATCATCATTAGCAATGTTATGGCAACTTCATAAATACGCAAATTATATGTATTCGCGTAAAACAATATTTCAAAATCAGAATTCTGATTCATTATGGAGAAATCCGATTAGCCATGAAGCTCTTTTTCACAGATGTCCAGTAGGGGCACGGGTCACAGACTTACAACAACAAACAACACACAAACGATAGGAGTGCAAATTATAGGAAAGGTAAGCAAATCACTGTAAATAGACATAGACTCAACTTCACTGAGCTATTCGTAATTTTTAAAGAAGCAACCTGGCCACAAATTATAGCTCAACGAAGTGACTTGTCGTCATGTGGAAATTTATAGCAGCCAAATAATCAACATCCCATCAGCCACATAGCCTTCTGGGAGTGAAAAAATTCAACAGCATTGGTTGAACACAAGGAAACTTTGGAGTGGTTTCGGCACAGTGCAATGCCTGTAAAGACGTATGTATGTTGAACTTATTTCGCACAATACGTAGCCAACCGTACAAATCGGAGGTGCGATAAGCACGGTTGATAGTTCACCAGCATTTTTTGCTGCATGGGTATGCTTTGACATTGAACAGCGAATTGATTGAGAGAGCACTGTGGAATGTCAAAGTTACCCAACTATGAAGCTGTCAAGTGTCCACATTGCAGGGGAGAAGGAATGATAACATCACAATGGCCTGGCTTAGTTACACTCAGTCATGTCACTCACACATTATTTTTAAAGAAAACAAATACATTGTTTGTTTGTCTTCTCCAAATATATTCGGATTGTGCAATCGGCGTCATGTCATAGCCAACACGGTGGCGTGTAGCGTAGTATATCGATGTTAGCAACTCACTACTCTACGGGACGTCTGGCAAAAAACATTACCAAGCTGCAGCGTGTACAAACCTCTTTGGCACGTGTCGAGACAGGTACTGCAAAATCCGACCGTGTCCGTCCAGTGTTCGCCGAGTTGCATTGGCTTCAGGTCGCCGATCGAATACATTACACATAAAATGCTTGCCACTAATTAGCCACAATACCTTGCTGATCTTGTCCAGGAGCATATACCATCACGCAAACTCCGGTCACCCTCGCAGCTGCCTTTGGACATCTATGAAAAAGAGCTTCATATCTCATCAGATTCCTCAGTAAAAAATTAAAATAGTCTAATTCTGATTGCTGCCTTTAGGCACCCTAACGCAACGGTTCTCAACCGGGGGTACGGCGGACCCCTGGGGGCACGTGAGGTGATTTATAAATATGTGAAATTATATCATACATGAGAGTCATTGGTGAATAATCATGTATTAATCTGCCAATATAAAATATTATATTTAAATCCATATGGTAACCTGGAACGATATATAAAATAAATTCCTTGATCGTAAACAATGTGGTTTGCAATAGTAGCCAGCGAGCGTGAACGCACCGAGCAGCTTGTTAGGGTATACCTCAAACAATTGGCAATTCTTTAAAATATCGATGTTCATTATTAGTAGATTTTTTTCTCAGAACCAAAGTTGGGTCAGGCAAGGGGGGTACTCGGTTGAAACAAAATTCAACAAGGGGGTACACCAGTAGCCAAAACAGGTTGGGAACCACTGCTCTAACATGTACAGGGGTGTATGCAAGTGGTGGCCGATACACTAAGCGCTGTGATCCATTTTAGTGGAACTCAGCGGGCTCTGTTATCCACCAGAACGTTATGATCAACAATTACCCGGTTTTAATGCTGTAATGTCCAGGATTTCAGCTACTTTGCTTATAAACCTAGATTCTCCCCTAAGTACGAATCATTTTTGTTTTGTTCTCCCGTCCTGCCACAATGTAGAGCACACGGAAGTACACAGTAACCAACGCGCAATTAAAGCGTATGACATGAAACCTTGCCATCATTTGTATGTATGTTTAACTTCTTTCGCACCGTACGTAACCAACCGCGCTCATTGGAGGTGTGCGGGAAGGTCAACAAAATAAACACAACAACAATCACTTCTAATAAAGTGAGTTAGTGAAATGAGAAATTAATTTTTGGCGAGTCTTGTAACCTGGTAACAAGGTTTCCATTAAAAATACATAAGAAATATTGTTTCACTTCGTCAAGTACCCCGTTTTGTATTGCTTAAAAACAAGTTAATCCTGAAATGTAAATCGCATTCACTGATTGCATCATTTGGGCCAAATTATAATATTTGGTTAAGATTTAGTTCATGGTATACGTTTTGAATATTTGGATACTATATATTTCCACACGATGAGCCACTTTGGTGAGCTATCATCACGTGTGGCCAGGTCGCTTCTGAAAAAGACCTACATAGCTCAGTGGGCCTTAACTGCTGAAATAAAAAGTTTTAGTTTCAATTAATAATTGTAACAAAAATGTGTCTCTTTGCCTTCCAAAACACCCTAATTTTGTTTTACACAGGGAAGTTTGTCATAAGTGAGTGCACATCCAGCGGTGAAGATTCAGTTTGCGGTTCCTGCGTGGAGGGTGAAACGTTCACGGAAGAACATAACCACTTAGCAGACTGCCACGATTGCAGCTCCTGCAGTGATGGTGAGTGCAACAGGTGTGCTAGTTCATTTGTATGGTGAGCCATTGCTGGGCGCCACGGTGGCTGTCGCCTGATGAAGCTAGTGGTAATTACTGGCGAAACGTCGTACTCAGATTGTGAATGTTGTGGCTTGGCTCTCCAACTCACCGGTGTGCTGTACTGGTGACGAATTGGCATGTTCTGTTTTCGTGACAATCCTTACTAGTTGGCTGTGTCGGGTGGTGGCGGGTTTTAACGACACTTTTATATAGTAGTAGGTTTTTACCCTTTAAACTGGTACAAAACTGACACCTTTGTACAAGGCATCATGTTTGCAATAACCACAACGCAAGTAGTCAAAATGCAAACAAAAAGAAACAAATCTGATAATGGTAATGATATGCACCGTCCTTGAAGTTGATTGGTCCACACCCGAGACAGCTTTCCTTAGAGCCTAGTCTCCATTGGTGTTGGACCAGATTACACCAAAAGGCGTACAACTCAAAAACAGCGCACTATCAGAGTCGTGAGAGCTCGGGGTAAGCATTTACACTATGAGATCTCCTTTACCAGTGGAAAAATATAGTAGTAGGTTTTTACCCTTTAAACTGGTACAAAACTGACACCTTTGTGCAAGGCATCATGTTTGCAATAACCACAACACAAGTAGTCAAAATGCAAACAAAAAGAAGCAAGTGGTGGCCGATACACCACTTCAAGGACAGTGCATATCATTATCATTATCAGAGTTGTTTCTTTTTGTTTGCATTTTGACTACTTGTGTTGTGGTTATTGCAAACATGATGCCTTGTACAAAGGTGTCAGCTTTGTACCAGTTTAAAGGGTAAAAACCTACTACTATATTTTGCCACTGGTAAAGGAGGTCTCATAGTGTAAATGCTTAATCCGAGCTCTAAAGACTCTGATAGTGCGCTGTTTTTGAGTTGTACGCCTTTTGGTGTCATCTGGTCCAACACCAATGGAGACTAGGCTCTAAGGAAAGCTGTCTCGGGTGTGGACCAATCAACTTTAAGGACAGTGCATATGATTATCATTATCAGAGTTGTTTATTTTTGTTTGCATTTTGACTACTTGTGTTGTGGTTATTGCAAACATGATGCCTTGTACAAAGGTGTCAGTTTTGTACCAGTTTAAAGGGTAAAAACCTACTACTATATTTTGCCACTGGTAAAGGAGGTCTCATAGTGACACTTTTATATATTTAAGCAATCTAACCCAAAAACCTCTATTATGGATTTTACCTGGTATATAGAAAGTCGTGGATTCGATCCCGACCGTGACGATGCCTCCTGTATATGTGGACTTTGCATGTTCTTCCCGTGGTGGTCACGTGGATCGTTTTCTTGGTCCTTCAGTTTTCCCCTCCATATTTGGTTTTAGAGTATTTGGCTGCTATAAACTAAACTATCAAACTAAACAATTTATATTTTACCAGATAAGGTCTCTGAGATATACAGATATTTTTTACAAGTGACCTGGCCACAAATGATATCTCAATGAAGTGGCTTATCACGTGGAAATTTATAGCAGACAAATTATTTAAACGCGTGATATTGATTCAAAATGTATAGAACCCGGAGAAAAATCCACGCGACCAAGGGGAGAGTGGCAGGATGTCATGGGTTCGAGGTAGATAATATCTCGCCACCGCGGCAGCCTTAAAAATGTCCACGTAATAATCCACTTCGTTGAACTATCATTTGTGGCCAGGTCGCTTTTGAAAAAGAGTTACATAGCTCAGTGGGCCTTATTTGATGAAATACAAATTATAATTTATTTTGGTTTTAGTTGAGTAATGAGTCAATGTTATGGTGATCTCACAGCTCTCTCACACTCCAAGAGTCATTCTTGCGGGTTTAAACGATCTATTCAACAGCACGGATGCCTATGGGAAGATAAGAATAATACGTACATTTATTGAATGCTTTTCATCTCGGATCTCAAAGCGCTGTACAGGACAGCAGGAGCAGACACTTAAAAATAATGTCATGAATATATTTTCAAAATAATTTACTAAATTAACTAGGTCTGCATCCCCAGATCTAAGGGACCTTGAGGGGACATATGGGTGAAGCATGTCAATGATGTAGGCTGGGGCAAGGTGGTATCAGAACTTCCTGTGCACCATAAATAGCCACACGTGCTAATCGGACGTTTATATTTGGAGAAGCAGGGGAAAATAAGTGGTGATTTTTACTATTTTTTTGTAATCTGCAACAGGTGAAGAGGAGGTGCTTCCTTGTAAAAGCACACGTAACACTGTTTGCCAATGTAAGGAAGGCTATTACAGATCTACATACTCAGAGAAGTGTGAAAAGACAATGCCAGGACCAGGTAATGCTATCCGCGATGAAGAATTTGCTTTGTGTATTCGCTGAGATTCTTCAGCTCAGTTCAACATATGTTCCTTTATTATGGCCTTTTCATAATTAATAATTAACACAGAATATTGAGTATATTGGGTATATATAATATATTATACAATATAGTATGTATATATAAATATATTACATAATATACATTGCGTATATATTATACTAAATATACTCAATATCTACTTCTTTTTTGTTAATTATTCATTATAAAAAGGCCATAACTATGGAACCACCTCTAAACTATGGCTTTTTCTTTTATATGCCTTTAAAATCCGACCAGTGATCGCAGAGCTGCATTGGCTTCTGCCTGTCGAATAAATACATTATGGGGTGGAACTAATAACACACTAAGTGCTTGCTGCAATACAATACCTTGCTGATCTCGTCAAGGAGCATAAACCATGATTACTCGAACTCCGGTCATGCTCGCAGCGGCTTTTGGCTAATGACTGAGCAAAGACGGTTACCGCATTGCGCTCTTTTAGATACGCTTCTGCGGCCGTCTGGAACCTTCTTCCTTTCGATGTTAGGAAGCCACCGGAGCTATGCTTTTTTCAATCGAGTGTTTAGTTTTATTGTTCTTCCCTCGCACCTCCAATAATTATCACAGTTGGCTACGTACAGTGCCAAAGAAGTTCAACATAATACAACATTATCAAATAAAAGTGGGAGTCACTCCACTCAAGGTATATTACATGTTTTCGCCTCGCTATGTTCTGCACACGTGAGTTCCCTGAGTGATTTCATACAATTTTCACCCCTGTAAATAACCACCCGTTATCATCACTTTTCCACAGTCCTTTTTAAACGATCCTGTAAAGCCAGAGTGGACAACCATTTCTTTATTGAGGGTCGAATTGGGCTTTTAAATACATTTGGTGCAGGGGGAAGGACACAAACTAAGCACAAAAGGCAGTTCCAAAGAAATTGGTTTTCAATTTAGATTGAATAATTTAACAGTGCTCCCAGTGGCTTCCTAATATCGGAAGGAAGTGCGTTCCAGGCGGCAGCAGAAGCGCATCTGAAATCACGCAATGCAGTCTCCGTCTTTGTTCGATGGTCAGCCAAAATCCGCAGATGCTGCGAGGATGACCATAGTTTGTGTGATGGTTTAAGCTCATTGATGAGTAATCGATATTGTAATAGATATGTTGTTAAGTGTTAAATCATGAAAACTAACATTTGTTGTTTTCTTCTTCCAGGTTGGATGGTCGTTGGTCTAATTATTACATTGATTTTGATCATTATTTCTTTAATTCTCTTATTGTGTTATTTTTATCGAAAATTGAGAGGCAAAGGTATTAACCACCACACCAATAATGCTGATTATACCACGGCTTAATTATAAATCAGTTTGAAACAAAACAACATTTAGGACACTGTGTGTCATGAAAGGTTATTAAGGTCCACGCATTAAAATAAATTAAACTAAGCTTTTTTTATTTTACCAGCTAAGACCCACTGCGCTCTACAGCTATTTTTCAGAAGCAAACTGGCTGTCATAAATTGTAGCTTAATGAAGTGGCTTATCACGTGGAAACGTATTGTGGTCAAATACTCTAAACGCACATTGATTCTAAAAACCTGAGGACCTGGAGAAAAATCCACACGACCACGGGGAGAGAGACATGCAAACTCCAAATATACAACAGGTGTCAGGGTCGGGATCGAACCCACGACCTCCTGTATGCCAGACGAGGTAGTTCACAGCAAGGGGAAGAGTGATTAAGGGTTGTGGAATAAAAAGTACGGAGACACGCGACACTCTCACTCACAATCATCTTGAGCAGAAAACTGAGTTTGGCAAAGAGGGGTGGTCGTCTGGGCTTTTCAGGAGGCAACACGCTGCAGATCAGAGGGTGCTTGAAGCACTTGCAGAGGCGCTACACACATAATCATAATAATAAGATGCCCTCTCAAGAGTAGCAGACACGTCCAAGAAGCTGGGTTCTCATCCAGTAGAGCTCCCAGTAGTGATTCTTGAAGTTCAACTCCATGCAACTGCACAGAGTCCCGCTTGGGTTTTGAGTCCAGACAAACCCGAGTGGTGTTGTCTGAGGTTTATGGAGCAGGTTCCAGGCGTGGGCTCTCTACTCTTCCAAGAGATGGTCTCTGTGCTGTGCCTTTGCCACACCCCAATAACCCCACCCATTTGGGAAACTACTCAGGATTTTGTCCTAAACAAGTCTTAGTTCTATGTGCGCAAAAAAATAATACGGGAAAACATTGATAATTTCTCATACCATACTATATTGCATCCTATACTGCCTCGTGCAAAATGTCACGTGTATTTCTGGTACATCGTCACAGGAGTTCTCATTATCCGTTAATGAAGATAGCAGCCATAGAAGTTTCAAACTCATAAGATTGGCGGTTTACTAGTTTGTTGTCCTCCCCATGCACCTACAATTAGCACTGTTGGCTACATATGGTGTGAAAGAAGTTATACACACACATACAACACATAATAGTGCATTCGCAGGATTTACGAGCTCACAAATACCAGTGAAATGGGGATTGACCAATTTATATATGAGGTTAAGAACTTTATGATTTGAGTAAAGTTTATCTTAAAATGTATCCTCGTCCTCAAGTTTTCCCTCATTTAGAATTAACGTCAGGCGTACAGAGTATTTGGCTGCTCCTATAAATCTCCACGTGATGATAAGCCACTTTGTTGAGCTGATATCATTTGTGGCCGGGTCGCTCCTGAAAAGAGCTACATAGCTCAGTTGGCCTTACCTGATAAAATAAAAACATGTCCATTTATATCGTTCTTTAGATACGTCCAGTGCTCACTGAGCTGCATTGGCTTCCGGTTGCCATACGAATACATTATAAGGTCCCACTCATCACACACTACTTTGCCTGGTATGCAGGAGGGCGAGGGCTCGATCCCGACCCTGACGCCTGTTGTATATTTGGAGTTTGCATGTTCTCCCTGTGGTCACATGGATTTTTCTCTGGGTCCTCCAGTTTTTTCCTCCACATTTAGAATCAACATCACGCGTTTCGAGTCTTTGGCTGCTATATATTTCCACGTGATGATGATAAGCCACTTTGTTGAGCTATTATTTTCGATGCCGAGGTTACTTTGGAAAAAGAGCTATGTAGCTCAGTGGGCCTTACACATGTAAAATAACAAGTAGTTTTTAGTTCATGAGGCCGGCTCATTATGGTTCTGAAACTAAGGCCGGCTCATTACGGTTCTGGACTTCTACGCCTCCATGTCGATGCTTCCTGCCTTTACAAAACCCCCACCGCCGACCAGCGTGGTGAAGTATATTCAATTAATCCGCCTCCCATGATCCATACAGTGTGGGTAGCCTTGATCCAGCGGTGGATTGCCAATAAAGCAGTACATGAAAGCTCATAATTTTTTTCACGCAATTTTGTTTTTAATTTTACCTTTCACTACCGCACTGCTCACCAACTTTGTATCTCTCATTTGTATGGATACCCAACCGTGGGAAGTTTCAAATGGAAGGGGTTATACAGGAGTCTCTCTGATTGATATACTTTCCAATGTGAGTATACTTTCTTTTTTAAACCTGTTTTTATACCTAAACCGTTTAAAATTAAACAAATTATGAATCTGGAAAAAGAACTGAACGTCTAACTGAAATATTTTCCAAAGATGCACGACAAATTCTATCGTAAATCAGTCTGATTCATTGTGTTTATGACTATACAGTAGTTCGAAGTAACATTACAATAAAAAATGAAAAGCTCCTGTAAATGCATACACCCTACGTCAGTGTTAAAGATAGTGGAGTGTGTATCAAAATCACCGCTAACTTTAAAGTAATGTTTAATTTCACGCCCTGGAACTGTATTGTTCATTGAAAAGTGACAAATTTGGAGAGTACATTATGAAAAGATCTAAGAATGTATCTGGACCATTGCTCTGACCATAGGCATAATATAAATGCAGCACCTCTAAATTGGCAAAAAAGGCATTAACACTCCACTATACCTGTGGCAATACTACATTTAAATTCAGGTTGGCTACGTATGGTGCGAAATAAGTTAAAAACAAATACGTCTATTTTTTATCATACACAAGTATAATTGGTTCTTTTCGCATGATCACAGGTTGGACACTGGACGTCTAGACAGAAACTGATTTACAAGAACAGAAAAATGCTGCAGAGCTGCATTGGCAAAAACCCTCAACACCTCCTCGATGAACTGGACAGCCAGGGGACCATCTCTCACAGCGTCTACCGAGAGGTCCAGTGCACTCGCAACGGCTCTGACCGTGCGGCAAATCTGATCCAGAAATTTCTGAACGACGGTGAGACGGCCTGCCAGAACCTCTTAGATGCCCTCCACGCAACTGAAGACAAGTATCCGAACCTTGCGGACTGGCTGGACTCCCTCGGTATGTAGCTGCATTGTGGATCATGACATACAATTGCCCTTCCGCCCTCACCCCCGATAAGCACGGTTGTTTACTACGTACGGTGTGAAAGAAGTTCAACATATATACTATGCATTGCTATACACTACACTATACACTGCACTACACACTACACTATACACTACAATATGCTACTATTCTAAATAGAAAATAATTTCTTTATAAATGCACTTTGTGTGTAGTTTGTTTTCTTTCCCCCGTACCTTCGATTAGCATGGATGATACATACGGTGCGATACATTTTAAACATACATACATGGTTGCGGTGGGTTTTTCATGGACTACTTTAGAATCCGAATATTTATGCTGGAGGAATCTGAAGAGCTATTAAGCTCTTTTTCCAGATGTCCAGCAGGAGCACGGGGTCAGAAAGTTACAATAACAAACAATACAAAGGAATGGAAGGCGTGCAAAGTATAGGAAAGTTAAGCAAATCACGAAAAACAATATGTCCAAGGAGTTATCAAAGCCTTCTCCAAGTTTGCACACAGATTCCAAAGAACACAGGATGAGATGTTACTATCCTTTGTGCAAGCACTTCCAAGAGTTCATGAACAGTGAGCCTGGTGAAATTTGGGGAGCGCATCGTCAGTAGTGAACCTTTGGTTCCTAGGGTGTTTCGGCCTTTCATACAATACACCCTCCCCAAAGGCGGCCAGCGACAGGGTGATCAATCCTACGCTTGCGTCCCATTCCCAATTAGGCATAGGAGTTGCCTTGTTGTTGATAGCCAACATCCCATGGGACTATTTATGGCAGGGGCGTCCTCCTCCCTGAGTCAAGCATTGTTGACTGCATACCTCCTGGCCCTCTCACTTTGGGGCCCAGCTGGGGTCTTTCCTCTTCATCCAGAGCCACTGACTGCTGCCTTCTGCCGCCTCCGATACAGCTCTGATTGCCGAACGCTGGCTCTGGCCCTTAATTCCCAGGTCTCTAAGCAGTCTGGTTGTAGATGTTGCCACAAAACCTCTGCAGCCCACCTCCACTGGTCGGACTTCTGTGTTCCAGCCATGATGCCGTGCTTCGGCAGCTGGATCGGCATAGCGCAGATGTTTTCGCTCATAAGCCTCATCTACTGAGTCCTCCCAGGGTACTGTGAGCTCAATGATGAAGACCTTCTTGAGCGAACGGGACCAGAGCACCATGTCAGGTCTTAGGGTGGTGGTTGCGATCTCCGGAGGAAACACAAGTTGCCGGCCAATGTCAGCTAGCATTTTCCAGTCGCGGGCCAAGCGCAGCTGGTCTCGCTCTATTGGTGTAGAGCCGCTCTTCGGTGGTTTAGCCCCTTCGCGGACAAAGGTCGTCCGTAAGGGGTGTGATGCTGCTGGGGGTGGTAGGGAGTTGGTGGCAGCTCGCTTGTCCTCCAGGGCGGACGCAAGGTTTTTAAGGACTTGGTTGTGATGCCAAGTGTAGCGTCCTTGGGTGAGGCTTGTTTTACACCCTGTGAGAATGTGCCTGAGGTTGGCTGGCATGGAACAGAGGGCACAGTCTGGATCTTCACCATACCATTGGTGAAGATTAACTGGTGTTGGAAGGACGTCATATGTTGCTCTGATGGAAAAGCTCAACCGCCTCGCTTCCATGGCCCACAGATCCTTCCAGCTGATCTTCCTCTTCTCCACACTGTCCCATCGAGTCCACTGTCCCTGGTTGGCAAGAGAGACTGCCTTGGCCCACCTTGCAGCCTCCTCCTGATGGCGTACTTGCTGCACTACCATCTTCCGCCGCTCTGGTGCAGTGGCCTTACTCCAAGCAGCACGGCTAGTTAGCCCAAGGCCTCCTCTCCCTTGCTGAACATGACCCACAATGTCAGCATGTCTGAGGGCTGCTGTTGCCTCCTGGACTGCTTTTCCTGGCCTCCATTTGCGCCCAGTTGCCAAGGTCGGCGCGTTGTTGCTCACCACTGGGTCTCGAGATTCATTCAGTGTCATCTGGAGCCTGGTTTTTGCACACTTGAATTCCTCGGTTAGACTGGTGAGGGGCAGCTTGAGGATACCATCTCCATAGAGGCCTATGGTGGTAAGGCATCGTGGAACTCCGAGCCACTTCTTTAAGTAGCTCGTGACTCCTCTTTCCATCTTCTCCACTGTTGAGATTGGAACCTCATACACTGCTAGGGGCCACAACACCCGGGATGGAGACCAAACTGCAGACACCAGGCCTTTAACTTTCCAGGTAGCTGGGTGTTGTCGATGGACTGTAGGCCACTACTAATGTCTTTGCGCAGCTGTTGCACCTGGTCTTTGTCCTTCAGGCTTGCATCATACCACCTTCCAAGGCTTTTTACCGGCTGCTCAGACACTGTTGGGATTTGGTCATCTCCGATGAAGAATTTCAGGTCACAGAGTACTCCCTTCACAATCGAGATGCTGCGTGACTTGGATGATTTAATCTTCATACGGGCCCAGCTGATGTTCTCTTCGAGTTTTCTGAGCAGTCTCCTGGTGCATGGGACAGTGGTGGTCAATGTTGTAATGTCGTCCATGTAGGCTCTGAGTGGAGGGAGGCGAAAACCAGAGTCGACTCGCTGTCCACCAGCAACCCATTTTGAGGATCTGATGATAACCTCCATTGCCATTATGAATGCCAATGGAGAAATGGTACATCCCGCCATTATACCTACATTCAGGCATTGCCATGAGGTGGTGAACTCTGAGGTGGTGAAGCAGAACTGCAGATCCTGAAAGTACGACTTCACCAGGGTTGTGATGGTGTCCGGTATGTGGAAAAATCTGAAGGCAGACCACAGGAGTTCATGGGGCACAGAGCCAAATGCATTGGCGAGGTCGAGGAAGACTACATGGAGGTCCCTTTTCTCCACCTTGGCCATTTGGATCTGGTGCCAGATCATGCTGGAATGTTCCAAGCAGCCAGAGAACCCTGATATTCCTGCCTTCTGTACAGATGTATCGACGTACGCATTCCTTTGCAGGTACTCGGCCATCCTCTGGGCAATGACCCTCAAGAAGATTTTACCCTCGACATTCAGTAAGGAGATTGGGCGGAATTGGCTGATGTTCACTGCATCCTTCTCCTTGGGGATCAGAACCCCGCCTGCCCTATGCCACACTTTGGGTATTATCTTTTTTTGCCAAGCTGTTCTCATAAGCCTCCAGAGGAACCTCAGGACGTCTGGTGCGTTCTTATACATTTTGTACGGGACTCCATTTGGCCCCGGGGCTGATGCTGTTCTTGCCCCTCGAACTGTGTTTTCCACCTCTTTCCATGTCGGAGGGCTGGTCTCAATATGATGTTCCGGGGGTTCAATGGGTGGGATATCTGATGGGATGGCCAGATGTTCATGTCGCTTTGAATCAAAGTTTGTTGTTTTCAGGTGCTCTTCTAGGTCTTTCTTTGTTGTTTTTAGAACTCCACTTTTTTCCTTCGTGAAGAGACTTTTAAGGAACTCGAAGGGATCTTTATAGAATCGAGTTCTAGTTTGTTCTTTCTTCCTTCTGCGTTTCCGTAGGTTCTCTGCTCTACGGAGGAATGCCAACCGGGTTTTGATGTCAGCCTGAAGTGCCTCTATGCCCTCCTTTTCCACTTCCGAGGCTTTCTTCCACTGTTTCTTAAGCTGTCTCCTTTCTTGAACGAGGCGCTTGATTTCTTGTTGCCTCCTGGAAACTGGTGGGGTTGGAACCTTTTTCCCGCCTTTTGTCTCTTGCACTCCAAAGCGTTCTGCCCCGTACTCATAGATGATGTCTCCCATCCTCTCCAACTTCTTCTCCACTGTGCCTCGAAGTTTCTCGAGGGTCAAGGTAAGGTCAGTATTCACTGTTTCCCACAACTTCTTGTCACTGGCGCCAGGCCACTTCACATACGGTCTGTGCCCTGGTAGTCTCCTCTCGACTGCAGGTCTGGGAGGCTGGGTGAGTTCCACTCCTGTTGTTGATTCAACCTCAGTTGTTACTTCGGTGCTTGAGTTTACGTCCTCCATGACAGTGGTACTGATGCACTGCAAACTATGGTTTGTGTCAAGTTGCTGTGCTTCATTCGACTGATTTGATGGCTTTCGCAGAAAGTAATCAATGCGAGGCCTCTGTCTCTCTTTACCCAAACACCCCTTCTTCCCCTGGTGGATCCTCAACCCATGGTGTGATGTAACTTTCCTCCAACCACAGACACATACCTGCATCTGTTTGTGGCCTGCTGTTGCAGCGGAACTTGTGACAGTTGCTGTGGTGTTCTCTTGTGCTGTGCTCTCATTACTCGTAGTCGTTTCCGGTCCAGTCGTTACCATGTTGTCAGTCGATGAGTCATCTTCCGCCCCCGCTCTCGCAGACTCTAGGGGTATTCTCGTATGTTGACTTTCTGTAGCTAAAGCGGGTGTTTCCAACATACTGCGAAGCATGGGAAACTACAGAAATAGGAAGCTAACCCATGACTGTCCCAGTGGGGTCTATTCCCTCCTGTCAGTCGTCTCTCCGTGCCGCCACAAGGACTTTCCCCTGATGTCAGCTGATCTTTCTCAGCAGTCACTGGACAAGTCCAGATATTCAGATTCCAAAGAACACAGGATGAGATGTTACTATGCTTTGTGCAAGCACTTCCAAGAGTTCATGAACAGTGAGCCTGGTGAAATTTGTGGAGCGCATCGTCAGTAGTGAACCTTTGGTTCCTAGGGTGTTTCGGCCTTTCATACTATACACCCTCCCCAAAGGCGGCCAGTGACAGGGTGATCAATCCTACGCTTGCGTCCCATTCCCAATTAGGCATAGGAGTTGCCTTGTTGTTGATAGCCAACATCCCATGGGACTATGCATGGCAGGGGCGTCCTCCTCCCTGAGTCAAGCATTGTTAACTGCATACCTCCTGGCCCTCTCACTTTGGGGCCCAGCTGGGGTCTTTCATCTTCATCCAGAGCCACTGACTGCTGCCTTCTGCCGCCTCCGATACAGCTCTGATTGCCGAACGCTGGCTCTGGCCCTTAATTCCCAGGTCTCTAAGCAGTCTGGTTGTAGATGTTGCCACAAAACCTCTGCAGCCCACTTCCACTGGTCGGACTTCTGTGTTCCAGCCATGATGCCGTGCTTCGGCAGCTAGATCGGCATAGCGCAGATATTTTCGCTCATAAGCCTCATCTACTGAGTCCTCCCAGGGTACTGTGAGCTCAATGATGAAGACCTTCTTGAGCGAACGGGACCAGAGCACCATGTCAGGTCTTAGGGTGGTGGTTGCGATCTCCGGAGGAAACACAAGTTGCCGGCCAATGTCAGCTAGCATTTTCCAGTCGCGGGCCAAGCGCAGCTGGTCTCGCTCTATTGGTGTAGAGCCGCTCTTCGGTGGTTTAGCCCCTTCGCGGACAAAGGTCGTCCGTAAGGGGTGTGCACACATATAGGACGTAAATCTATATTGTCTAACATGAAAAAATTCTAATCTTACATGTTTTATTTGTGTGTGTCCTGACAGAACGTAAATCCATTGTGGTCGTTGAAGGAAGAAATATGCGTCTCGTCCGCAGAAATAAACTTAATCTGAAGCTGTGGATCAGCGACGACCCAGACTCCCTCCTAGAGGAGCTGGAGAGAAAATTGATCATTCGGAAGGAAGTCTCCGACGAGGCCAAAAATCAGCACAATTCTTTAGAAGCCACCGGGTTCCTACTCGACCACATTGTTAGCTGTGGGGAGGAGAGGTGTCGGGAATTCCTCGATGTGCTTAAAACCATACTCAAGTATCCAAAAGTTAACAAATGGATGAGCATCCTCGGTAAGTACATAAGTGTGTACGAGACCGCCACGGTGGCGAGATGTTACCCACCTCGCCTGGTATACAAAAAGTCGTGGGTTCAATCCCGACCATGACGCCTTTTGTATTTTTGGAGTGTGTATGTTTTTCCCATGGTCGGTTAATTTGTCTCCAGGATTTTCTATCTATATTTTGATTCAAAGTACGTTTTATTTCTGACCTGATCCAGTTTTGCGATCCCCAAGATTGATCACGCCATCCTCATTTACACAACGTGTGCTCCTCCCTTGATTTAAACCCTTTCCCAATCCGATGACGTCCGTGTTCGTTATCAGAATAAAATAACGTGATTGGTACCGAGGCTCCCACAAGACCATATGAGACGATGTGTGGCACAGTTTTGCGCCAGTTATCATAGAGTGTGTTCTTGTCGCTACTGTTCTCTGCAGTGAGTAATGAAGTATTTAAAACAATGGTACTGCTATGCCTCTCTAAATAAAATTAATGCTGAATCGCTTGCGTATTCTGAGATTTGGCGGTGAACGTGACACTCACCCTGAGACTTGCAGTCATCTCGGAACGGGAAAGGTTTAAGAGTCAAATGTTCAGACCTGTAACGTATATTGGAGCTAAATTTAAAAAATATATATATATTGAAAGGTAAACTGCACTTTGCTAAGATAATGAGCAGATTTTCAATGCATTCTACCACGTAAACGGATAGATTTGACTTAAAACGTCCGTTATTGCAGGAATTCATATTCTTTGGTTCTTTCGATAAAGTCATGTAGATAGAAAAAATAACAAAAATCAAGTGAATAAAAAATACCACGACGTTTCGATCGCAACACAAACGGTCGTCATCAGGAAAAGGGGTTAGCCTCTAAAGGCAAACAGAGTATAAAGGTTTGGAGATGGGTGTAGCCCAAGTGTATCAGAAGCACTAGCAGCATGTATGGGCAGCATCACGTTAGGAGCAATACTTCTGCCAAGGCTGATCATTATTTTAATGCTGCTGGCTCACACGAAATTGATTTCTCTAAAACAATGGTACTTTGCAATCCGACTGGCTATCAACAAAGATTCGTTCATGAAGCCATCCATGTATACAGACACAGACAATTTCAAACGAGAGGATGGTTATAGACTCAGCAATCATTGGAAAGATGGCATCAACCACTTTGGGTCAAGACTTGACTTGTTTTCTTGTCAATCAACCTCCACTGTCAACAGTGTGGTGTGTGGAGTCGGGTGCAATGATTTCCTGGCGGCCCTTTTCTGCATTGGCATTGCTGCTGCATTGGCATTGCTGCTGCATTGGCATTGCTGCTGCATTGGCATTGCTGCTGCATTGGCATTGCTGCTGCATTGGCATTGCTGCTGCATTGGCATTTGCTGCTGCATTGGCATTGCTGCTGCATTGACATTGTTGCTGCATTGGCATTGTTGCTGCATTGGCATTGCTGCCCCGCACATGCTGCTGGTATTGCTGATACACTTGGGCTACGCCCATCTCCAAACCTTTATAAACAGTTCGCCTTTAGAGGCTAACCCCTTTTCCTGATGATGACCGCTTGTGTTGCGATCGAAACGTCGTGGTATTTTTATATTCACTTTATTTGTATGATTTTTTTTCTATCTACGTGACTTTACCAAAAGAACCAAAGAATACACATAAACTGTTGTTGAAGCGGCAATGAAGCTAGGTCGCAGCAGCAGCTTTTGTCTGTCCATTTGTAGGGGTGTTAAAGAGAGGGCCCGTTATGCATGGCAGCCTATGGAAAACAAACACAGTGGGCAGGGCTACGTAAGTGCACGAGGAGGTGCCCTCTACGACGTCCGAGCCAGACACCCTGGGGGGGCTGGTTCGAACGTTATGATCCCCCGGGGCCCCACCCCTCAGGGAGGGGTTGGGTATAAAAGGGGATGTTCAAAGGGCTCGAGTCAGTTATGTTTAAGCTAAGGGAAGAAGACTGAAGACGTCTTAGATAGAGCCCTGGACTCCCCTAGTTCGATGTCCTTTTCAGGGCCGGACAGGACTGAGCCAGCGGCGTGGTCCCGAAAGCCAGAGCCGGTGCTCTTGTAAGAGCTGGTCTGGAACTCCGGGTACCGGGCCCGACTTACCAGTGTCGGGCCAGTTAGCCTCCCCTAGCCCATTAGTGGAGGATTCGGGGCTAGGACAGAGTTAGCTAGGGGTGTATCCCGAGTTATACGGGTGAGGGGGCCGATACCCCCTCGAGTGTGTATATGCCCACTGTCGTATTGTGAAATAAATATACGTGTGCCTCAACCTCGGCGTCAAGCGTCTTCACCGGTACTTCAACTGGTGTCAGAAGTAATTCGAACATGGACACGCGGAAAACAGCACGGGCAAAAGTACCGCAGGAGGAAGACACTGCCGAGATCGTCGAGCCCGAGACGGCTCCACAAGACATGGTGCAGCCGGGGCCTGACGCCTCCTTACCGGGGCATCGAAATGAAGAGGGGCCGCAGTCAGACGCGTTACGGCTGGCTCACGGGAGGCTGGCGGAGCTGCTGTATGCCGCTGCCGCCACGCTGGAGACCATCACGCGATTGGGGGCCGGTGATCCAACACGGGGCGAGGCGAGCCAACGACCAGGGCGCCTTCCCGCCATTTCGGAGCAGTCCGAATTTGAAATTCCCGCCATCGACGCTACAGCTGTTCAGGGCGTGGCCAGCCTGAACATCCGCTCCGACATCGCCGTCGCTGGAGCTGCAGCGTCATCACCGCCGGAGGGTGCGTCATCACAACCGCGACAGGCGATCCCATCGGCCGTTCGCACCGACGCACAGCCGAGTGGTGGTGACATCTGCCTGCGGGAGTCTACAACAACCACTGCGCTTCATCAGAGACTGCCCCCGCTGAAGGAGTTCATCGGCGCGGAGGGAGACTGGGCCGGGTTTCGCCGACGTTTCCTCGCCCATCAGGAGATGGCGAAATGGTCCGATGAGGAGGCTCTCTGCGCGCTGCCGGCGCTCCTCGACGGCGACGCGCTCGCCGCACTCACATCGGCGCCGAGAGAGAAGCGGTCTACATTACCGATGGCGCTACAGCTGCTGGGCGGGGTCTATGGACCATCAGCCGAATGCCGACAGCAATTTTACGACCGCAAGCGGGGTGAGAAGGAGTCGCCCCTAGCATACCGGACGAGCCTCCTGGCGATGGCTAAGTCGGCCTTCCCTCGTATGGACGACGACGGCGTGGATGCTATGGTCACGGAGAAAATCCTCCTCCTGGCAGACGACCTTGACATCGCTGTCATCGCGCAGGAGGACGCGGAAATGACATCGCTCCAGGCGGCGCGGCTCCTCCACGCAAACCTCCTGTCGCTCCGGCGGAAAGCCAGCAGGGCATCGGCGGGGCGTGTGGTGGCTGCAGCCACCCTTCCGACGGAGGAGCTCTACGCCGTCGACCACCGACAGCAACAGGCGACGGGAGCACGGTCGGGCCAGGACGGGTCGGGCCGTTCCGACCATCCGTCACCTCCGACGCCGCTCCCGCGGTGTTTTAACTGCGGCGTCCGGGGCCACGTCGCCTCGGGGTGCCGCTCTCCTCGTCAGCGCGGGACGACACCTCAACGGGACGACGGGCCTCATCACAAGCTCCACCATCATAACCCGGCGAGTCGCGGCACCCCACATGTTTGGCCCACGCACACGCCCGTCACGCACTCAAACACCGCAACGAGAGGGGGGCCGATATCGCGCACCATCGCACCATCACGCACCACTCTGGGTACTCATATCGAACCCGGCCAGTGGTCCGTGCTGGCCGATCGTGTGGTAGCCGCATCGTCGGGGTCGTCGGCCGTTGTGGGGCACATCGACGGGGTTGAAGTGCGCATCCTGGTCGATACGGGAGCATCGGCGACCATTATTTCGGAGTTAATATACAATATTCTCCCTGTCCAGAGCCGTCCTTTGATGCCTGTTAACGTACCATTCTATGCGGCTAACGGGGGCTCACTTGGCATCATCGGACAAATTCGGGCCCAAATTTGTGTTGGGGAAATTAAATTGTCTGGGCCGATTTTTGTTTCCTCCTCGCTGGCGGTTCCCTTCATCGCGGTCCTCAATGTGGGCTCGCAGACGGTGGTGGTCCCACAGGGAACCGTGCTTGCTCACGCAACGCCGGTGCCATGTGAGGAAACCGTCGCAAATCACGTCAGCGTTGTCCCTGCGCCGCGACCGCATTCGGACAGCGATGAAGGGTGGCTCGAGGCGCTTTGTGTGGGATCGACGGACCTGTCAGATTCAGAGCGTCAACAACTTAAAACACTACTGCGGGAATTTTCCGACGTTTTTAGTCGGAATAAATACGATTTGGGTTGTACTCACCTGCTGCGTCACCATATTGACATGGGTGACAGCGCGCCAATTCGCCAAAATCCGTTTCGGTTGAGTCCCGCCGAAAAGGACCATGTCAAATCGGCTATTGATGACATGTTGGCCGCCGACATCATTTCTCCTTCCACCAGCCCTTGGGGAGCGCCGATCGTCCTGGTTAAAAAGCAGGACGGATCGTTGCGGTTTTGCGTTGATTTTCGGCGCCTTAACAAAATTTCAGTTGCCGACGCATACCCGCTCCCTCGGATGGATGAATCGCTGGACGCCTTGGCGGGAGCGTGATTCTTTTCCACACTCGATTTACTTTCGGGATTCTGGCAGCTTCCTCTGGACGATGATTCAAAGCCTAAAACTGCTTTCCGTACACCGCACGGCCTGTTCCAATTCAACCGGTTGCCGATGGGCTTACACTCAGCGCCGGCAACTTTCCAGCGTTTGATGGAATTGGTTTGGGCTGGATTGCAATGGGAGTCGTGCCTCATTTATTTGGATGACGTTATCGTCTTTGATAAAACTTTTGACGAACATCTCCAGAGGTTGCGGGCGGTTTTCCTAAAGATGCGGGCTGCTAATTTGAAATTCAAACCCCAAAAATGCCATTTGTTGCGCGATTCGGTGCGTTATTTGGGGCACATCGTGGGACGCTCAGGTATTGCTACCGATCCCGCCAAAACGCAGTGTGTCAGCTCCTGGCCGACTCCCACCTCGGTGGGAGAGGTCAGGAGTTTCATTGGGTTCGCGTCGTATTACCGACGGTTCGTCGCTGATTTTGCGACAATTGCCAAACCCCTGCACGCTTTAACATCTAAAGGGGTTCGGTTCCACTGGGGTCAAGAGGAGGAGGCTGCTTTCTGCTCCCTTCGGGACGCTCTGGTAAAAGCCCCTCCCTTGGTTTACCCCGATTTTTCTAAGCCCTTTTTGCTCGACACCGATGCGAGCAACACGGGTATTGGGGGTGTGCTTTCCCAGGTGGTTGATGGCGTGGAACGGGTGGTCGCGTACGGTAGTCGGGTGTTGTCTCCTGCAGAGCAAAGATATTGTGTCACCCGTAGGGAACTGTTGGCAATTGTCTATTTCATCCAACAGTATCGCCCATATCTGTACGGTCGGCATTTCACCGTCCGCACAGATCATGCGGCACTACTGTATGCCCTGCGAGTTCAACAACCATCGGGACAGTTGTCTCGATGGTTGGAGGTTCTCCAGGACTTTGATTTTGAAACCACCTACCGTAAGGGCGTTCGCCATACGAATGCGGACGCTCTGTCGCGCATGCCAACCACCTCGGAATGTGCATGCCTCCTGGGGTCGGGACGTTGCAGGCCTTCAGGGGACGCATCGGTTCCGGTCTTGGCAGCCACCGACGACGACGAAACATTAATTACTAATTCGATCGAACAACAGGGAAGAGATTCCCTGTTGGGGTTGCCCGTCACTGAATGGGGGCGCCTCCAGATGGAGGATACCTCCCTCCTCGGGTGGCGTCGTCGCGTCGGGGGTGCTGAGCGTGTGAAGGGTGATTCGGATGCATGGGAAATGGTGCAAGGTCTGCTGATGCATTGGGACGGGAAATCCCAGCGACATCGGCTGGTGGTCCCTTCTGGGTTGCGAGGCAAGGTGGTGTGGGCCGCGCATGAGCGCCTATTACACCTGGGGACCCAAAAGACTCTTGCACTGCTACAACTTGATTTTTTTTGGCCTGGCATGACGAGGGATGTTGGGGATCTATTGGGATCATGCCCTCGGTGTGCGCAACGGAAACCGCCGGCGCGGGAGTCTAACCCGCCCTTGCAATTGATCAAAGTGTCCAGAATAAATGAGCTTGTCGCGCTGGACATTTTGGGCCCATTTCCCGCCACCCCCAGGGGCAATAGGTATTTGTTGACTGGTGTCGAGTATTTTACACGCTGGCCTATGGCCTGGCCCCTTGCCAACCAGTCGGCAGCAGCCATCGTGGAGGCCTTTGTTCAGGGATACGTCCTGGACAAAGGTGCTCCGGAGCGGCTGCTGACCGACCAGGGCAGAAATTTTTCCGGTAAATTACTCAAACAAGTCTGTGACCTCCTAGGCACGAAGAAAATTCGTACCTCCCCGTATCACCCGCAAACTGACGGGATGGTCGAGCGCCTGCATCGCACCATTACGTCAATGATGTCACAGCAGGTCTCGGACTCACAGACTGACTGGGACCTGCATATTCAAGGGGTCTTGGCGGCATACCGGATGGCACCCCATGCAGCTACGGGATTTTCCCCCTTTTACCTCATGTACGGTCGCGAACCCGACCCGCCTGTTCGCGCCCAGCTGCAGATCCCCGAGCCGCAAGGGAAAACTAAATTGGCTGACCACGTCAAATTTAATCTGGCCAAATTAACAGAGGCGCGGGATGCTGCAATGCTAAACTCGGACTTCCGTCAAAAGGCGAATGAGCGCCTCAGGCTGGGTCGGGCGCACATGATACAGTGGAAGCCGGGGGACAAGGCATGGCTGCACTGTCCCCAAGTGCCACTGGCTACCTCCTCTAAGCTCGTGCAGCCGTGGCGGGGCCCTGTGGAGGTGGTCGAAGTTTTGCGACCACACTGCGTGCGCATTAAATGGGGGAAGCGGCGATGGTTCGTGCACCCCTCTAGGTTAAAACCCTTCGTTGCGGTACACAAACCCACTTCACACATGCGTGGCCAAACGTGTGGGGGGTCGACCGACTCATTGGGTCCGTCTCCGTCGTTCTCACCTAATGCCTTGCCGGCCGTGCCACCTCCAGGTGCATCAGGACTGACGGGCTCACGCCCGACCACCCCTCCTGGGGATACCGACGGTCGCGCGGCATCGGATGAGGACTCACTCCGGGACGGACAATTGCCACCTGACGGTCCGCCACCCGGGGTTACCCCGTGTGAGGGGCCCGCGGCAAGGACGCGCGCAAAAATGCGCAGACTGTTATGAGGCCGGAAGATGTGTACATAGGTTGTGTTCATCGTGTGTTGTGTGGGTGGTGTGTTCCCTGCCCATTGAATGTACATATGTTGGGTTCATTGTGTGTTGTGTGGGTGGTGTGTTCCCTGCCCATTGAAATGTACATACGTTGGGTTCACCTGGTGTTGTGTGTATGGTGGGTTCCCTGCAAATTGTATATAGGTTGTTTTTTTACGGAATTCGTATTTATTCAAGGGGGGGTGCGTCGGGTTGTTTTCTCTTCTTGCTGTTGCATTTTGTTGTGTTCTTGTTGCTGTTCTTGTTATTGTTGAAAAATAGTGAGGCACACGCGCGGTCAAGGGGTAAATGCACTTTTATTGTCATTTTTGTATGATGGCAGCCGGGACGGCTGAAAGCTATGCGGGGGGGGGGGGGGGGGGGGGGTGATGTAGGGGTGTTAAAGAGAGGGCCCGTTATGCATGGCAGCCTATGGAAAACAAACACAGTGGGCGGGGCTACGTAAGTGCACGAGGAGGTGCCCTCTACGACGTCCGAGCCAGACACCCTGGGGGGGGCTGGTTCGAACGTTATGATCCCCCGGGGCCCCACCCCTCAGGGAGGGGTTGGGTATAAAAGGGGATGTTCAAAGGGCTCGAGTCAGTTATGTTTAAGCTAAGGGAAGAAGACTGAAGACGTCTTAGATAGAGCCCTGGACTCCCCTAGTTCGATGTCCTTTTCAGGGCCGGACAGGACTGAGCCAGCGGCGTGGTCCCGAAAGCCAGAGCCGGTGCTCTTGTAAGAGCTGGTCTGGAACTCCGGGTACCGGGCCCGACTTACCAGTGTCGGGCCAGTTAGCCTCCCCTAGCCCATTAGTGGAGGATTCGGGGCTAGGACAGAGTTAGCTAGGGGTGTATCCCGAGTTATACGGGTGAGGGGGCCGATACCCCCTCGAGTGTGTATATGCCCACTGTCGTATTGTGAAATAAATATACGTGTGCCTCAACCTCGGCGTCAAGCGTCTTCACCGGTACTTCACATTGAACAAAGATGGTCACCACATCGCGTAATTTCAAATGCGCTTCTGCGGCCGTCGGGAACGCTCTTCCTTCTTATAATAGGAAGCCACTGGAGCAATGGACTTTACATTATTTATATTAATAACTATTTTTTTTGGAACTGCTTAGTTTGATGTCCTTCCTACGCACGTCCGATTAGCGTGGTTCGCTATGTATGGTGCGATAGAAGTTCAACATAGATCATTCTTGTTTTCTCCCATGAGCAGTGGTTACCTTGCCATCGATTGTGGTGTAGTATCCAGAGTCCATTCCTGCTCCCCGGGTCGAGTTTTTCTGGATATTCATGACAGGTTTTGCAAGAACGGGGACCATGTGGCCTCTAAAGCCCACTTACTTTTTCTTAACGGTCAATGTGAAACAGAAGATTAGTGCTGGATTAAAGTCACATTGGCAAATGTGACTTATAACTTTGATCCTTACCTGTGTCGTAGTGATAGTTCACTGTCCACGTGCCATTTTATTGAGGGACTACTACTGCTGTGTAGTATCTTGGTGTGGTCTGGGACTGTTTTTGCTGTTGTTTTTGATGACTTGCCCAAGTTTGATGAATCGACTTATATACAGTAATTAATATATTTGGAATGAATTCATATTCATTGACTTGCTTCCCTTTTCCTCTATTTTTCACTCCTATCGTGTTTTGTATTGCTTGCTGTTGTAACTTCCAGATCTGCCCATAATGTACATCTGTGAAAAAGAACATCATAGCTCATTGGATTGTTCCCTTAGTCTAAATACATATTCGTAATCTGTTATATTCCCTAATCCACGTGTTCCTCTACCTGTCCATTCTTCTTCATGTACTTTTTTATTTGTATCAGTTGTCCATGTTTCTGACACATTTGCTTTGTACAATTTATGATGTTAACATAAAATATCTAACATTATACTTTTACTTACCCAATAGAAATGAAGGCAGATCTTTACAGAGAAGAGAATAATTTGCACCAAGGTAAGGTTACACCATCTTATTAAGAGAATAGACCCCTCAACACCGTGGGGCGCCACGGTGGGTAGGATATGTTAACTACCTCGCCTGGTATACAGGAGGTCGTGGGTTTGATCCCGACGCTGACGCCTGCTGTGTATTTGGTATTTGCATTTCTCTCTCTCCCCCCTGGTCGCGTGGATTTTATTCAGGTCTTCCTGTTTGTTCCTCCATATTTAGAATCGACATGCGTTCAAAGTCTTTTACTGTTATAAATCTCTACATGATAATCCACTTGATTGAACTATAATTTGTGGCCATGTCACTCCTGAAAAAAAGAGCGATATAGCGCAGTGGGCTTTACCTGGTAATATATTTAGTTTTATTGTTTTTAGTTTAGATAGGTCTGTGTAAGCAGAAGTATATAAAATAAAGAGCCTACATTTTTAATTAAGTCAGGTTCTCGATGCGGCAGACTCACTTCTCTTCATGCAAGTCTACTGGCCACTCTTTCTGTACGGCTTCCTGAGACAAATTCGCATTGAGATGCTATGTTAATCCCATATTGTACGGTACTGCATTGTTTGCGAATACAACTTTCTTGCAGTGGAGAAGGCGAGGATCGTGGTCGTTGACGGCAATGCGCTATACATGATCCGTGGTAAAAAGCCTGAACTTAAGAAGTGGATTGGCAGTGAGAGCTCCTCATTTACTTTACTGGACAAGCTGAAGACAAGGCGACACATCTCAGAGCACGTCCACTCTAAAGCCGCTGGGATGGTCACAACGGATCAAGCCGGATTCCTGCTCGATCACTTCATCGATGGAGGAGAGAGGAAGTGTCATAGCCTGTTGGAGACACTCCAGGAGCTCAGAGAGCACTACCCACAAGTTGACAAGTGGCTGGATTCACTTGGTACAGGAACGCACTTGCACAATATTTAATATCAGTGCTAATTTATGTCGAATGTATGTTGAACTTATTTCGCACCGTATGTAGCCAAGCGTGCTATTCGGAAGTGCGGGGGAATGACAACAAACTAAACACATAAGCAGTTCTAAATAAATTTGTTCTCAATCTATACCACCCCATCTCTAATGAGATGAGGCGGTAATTCAGGTCATTTGGTTATGATATTCAATTCTAGATTTGAAGTTTTCGTGACTGCAAGGATTCATATTCTTAGGTTTTTTTCGGTAAAGTCACGTAGGTAAAACATTAAAATTAATAAAAGTAAAATAAAATAAAAATCACGACGTTTCGGAGGCAACACAGCTTCTGTCTTCAGGTGGAACCGTCAGAGCCACGACAGCTGTATCAAGTAAATGAGAGATTACAAGAGCTACCACTCCGTATATATATAATGGTTGGAAAGGGGGAAGGGCCAAGTACGGCACACTTTTTATTAATATGGTAAGGTGAGGCTTAAGAGGCTGAGCCTTTGTTATGGAGAGGTACGGTTTGTGACTAAGCCTGGCCTACATAACAATAGTGTGAAAAAAGAAACAACTAAACATGGTAAAACAAGCCTGGCTGTCTATCAATAACCTGTAATAGTTGTCTGTCAAATAAGATGGTCCAAATAAGTGTAGCTAAATCTTTTTTGCATGGTTAATCACATCTTTCCAATGATTACTCAGTTTGTAACCATCATCACGGTTGAAATTATGTCTGTGTTTGTATATTTGTACTAGCTGTACTACCCGGCTTCGCCCGGGACTTGTATCCACCACGGCCGGCCGCCTTTGTCTCCCCAGTGGCGATGTTAATACGCTACAGCAGTTACTCGTTTTGCGGCTGAGTCCCTCCCTCACCACTCTCCCTCCCTCACCACTCTCCCTCTCTCACCACTCTCCCTCCCTCACCACTCACGCACGGCCGCCTTTGTCTCCCCAGTGGCGATGTTAATACGCCACACCAGTTACTCGTTTGTGGCTGAGTCGACCTAGGGGAGGTTCAAATAATCGTCACCGGTGGTGGCCGTGAGCGGGAATGGAACTCGGTTCGCCGGGTTTGTAGCGCAGCGTAGCGTTAACCACTACACCCACCGCTCCTCACACACCACACACGCACAGACACACACACAGACACACACGCAGACACACACAGACAGACACACACACACACAGACACACAGACAGCACGCTAACCACTACACTACCGCTCCCCACACACCACACACGCACACACACAGAGACACACACAGACACACACACACAGACACACACACACAGACACAGACAGCACGCTAAGCACTACACTACCGTTCCCCCTACACAACACACGCGCGCGCGTCCATAGGTACACATACACGCGCTTGCTGCAGACACACACGACTTTCAGGGTGCGTACGGCAGTAAACGACTGAAATAATAAAGCGGCAATGCTGCGCAAGGAACGCCTTAGACCTGCAACACATTTGTGTAATGCGAGCGTAAACACACAAACACATACAAACACATACACACACATACATGCAGACACACAGACAGACACATAACACACATACATATACACACATACATACACAGAAAGACATACACACACATACATAGACACACACATACATACACACAAGCACATGCACACACGTTCATACACACATACATACAGACACGCAGACATACACATAAAGACATAGAAAAAACCCCACATACATACACACACACATACACACAAACACATACATACATACACACATACATAGAGACACACAGACATACACATAAACACATACACACATACACATGACCCGGCTTCGCCCGGGACTTGGATCCACGATGCCCGGCCGCCCATTTGTCTCCCCAGTGACGATGTTCACACACGACAGCAGTTACGCGTTTGAGGCTGAGTGGACCTAGGGGAGGGCCAGGTCCGTTTCAAATAATCGTCAGCGGTGGTGGGCGTGAGTTGGAATCGAACTGGGGTCGCTCAAGCAGCATAATGACTATTTGTACAAAGAACATATAAAGAATCGATTATAATAACCAGGCTACAGTCCACATTATAGACTGCCAGTACACGCAGTCAGCTTCATAAGCAGGCTAGAGTGTACATGATAGAGTGGCAGTACGCTCACCGAGCTTAATAAGCAGGCTACAGTGTACATGATAGACTGGCAGTACGCTGACCCAGCTTAGTGACTATTTGTACAGTGAACATTTAAGTAATCGATTGTTGGCGCGTTGGGTTTAAAAGTAATATTAATTGCACACATTGTGGTGGGGGTGGAGTGAAGAGTAGGAAAAACTTTGATGAATTTACCTCAGAGTGGCGTGGTGGGTGTCGAGGCCTAGTAGCGTGCAGAGCCTGCGGCCTCGCCAAAATTGGCCACCCGGCAGAGGCAGGGTACGGGTGGCGTTCCTTCCCCCCCCCACCTCAGCGCGCCAACAATACTGTGTAATGGCTATTATTTAATTATTTACGGAGCCTATGAAAGTGGCGAAGGCGTGGCTAGCCGTTGGCAGGGGCAACCGCCGTCCAATGAAAATGCAGCCCTTGGCGAAGCCGTGGCTAGCCGTTGCCAGGTCTAATGAAAGCGGCGAAGGCGTCGCTAGCCGTTGCCAGGGGCAACCGCCGTCCAATGAAAGTGTGTATGGTCCGAAATCCACACACACACACACAGACGGACAGACAGACATTCACGATTTTATATATATAGATGGCTTCGTGTACAAACCTTTGATGGTAGCCAGGAGGTTTGCAGAGCACCTTGGTCTCGGAAAAGACAATTTCATGAGAGCCCACCGAGTTGTAGCAATGATCGGCAATGGCCGAAGAATCCACCAGAAGGAGCACAAGTCAGATCTGAAACACGGCAGAACTGATTCTTCGGCCGTTGCCGATCATTGCTACAACTCGGTGGGCTCTCATGAAATTGTATTTTCCGAGACCAAGGTGCTCTGCAAACCTCCTGGCTATCATCAAAGATTTGTACATGAAGCCATACAAATATACAAACACAGACATAATTTCAACCGTGATGATGGTTACAAACTGAGTAATCATTGGAAAGATGTGATTAACCATGCAAAAAAGATTTAGCTACACTTATTTGGACCATCTTATTTGACAGACAACTATTACAGGTTATTGATAGACAGCCAGGCTTGTTTTACCATGTTTAGTTGTTTATTTTTTCACACTATTGTTATGTAGGCCAGGCTTAGTCACAGACCGTATCTCTCCATAACAAAGGCTCAGCCTCTTAAGCCTCACCTTACCATATTAATAAAAAGTGTGCCGTACTTGGCCCTTCCCCCTCTCCAACCATTATATATACGGAGTGGTAGCTCTTGTAATCTCTCATTTACATGATACAGCTGTTGTGGCTGTGACGGTTCCACCTGAAGACGGAAGCTTGTGTCGCCTCCGAAACGTCGTGATTTTTATTTTATTTTACTTTTATAAATTTTAATGTTTTACCTACGTGACTTTAACGAAAAAACCTAAGAATATGATATTCAAGTTTCATTTATTAGGTATAGCCCTGTGAGCCATGCGGCTCTTAAGTCAGGTGCAACCGCAACAAACAAAATATGAACACAGAACATCCCAAAGCGACGACGCACAACAGAAATATCCTAGAATAAACCAGAAAATATCGCCCCCAAAAAAGAACGTATTAAAACGCTGTGTGCAAAAAACACAATGTGGTGCAAGCCAACAACAACCATAAAACAATGTAGATTAATCATATGTTTTCTGCAGCCCCCACCCGGCCCTGCGCACCACAAACCCTCCCCCCTCTCCCCCCTGAACTCCTGCAGCCACGATTCTACAAAACCCCAGCCCCTCCCTTCCCGCCACAACAGCAGATCATTCTTTCTCACCTGATGATGGACTATTGTGTTGCGACCGAAATGTCGTGTTCTTTTATTATTATTTTCTATCTACGTGACTTTACCGAAAGAAACAGAGAGTAAGTATTCATAGGCAAGCTGGTATTGTAGTTGGCATATGATGACGTCATTTTTTACGACAAACCCCGCACCAGCGTGACGACAACAGTGATGAATGTACCGCAGAAAACAACTCGCAGATCGTGGTTGTGAAAGAGGGGACGAGAGAGATAATCACCAGGAGCCACGATGATCTGAAACAGTGGATCGCCAAGGACCCCTGGGTCCTGCTGGATGAGCTGGACAGCAAGTGGTACATCCAGCGGCACGTCTACAACACGGCCAGAGACATCAAGGACAAGGGCGAGTGTGCCGCCTTCATTCTCGAGCACTTCATCAGCGGAGATGAGGAATACCAGAAGCTGCTGGTAGCTCTGAAAGCCGTGCATCGACATTACGATGATGCACTACGTACTTGGCTAAGCTCTCTAGGTAAGTGATGCTCTAGGTAAGTTTTTTTAAACCATCACACGAACTCCGGTCGTCCTTGCAGCAGCGGCATTTGGCTGGCCATCGAACAAATATGGTCACAGCATCGCATGTTTCCAAATGCGCTCCTGCGACCTTCTGGAATGCTCTTCTTTCTGCTATTTAACAAGCCACTGGATCTATGCACTTTTAAATAATTTCGATTGACCAGAGGAAGTGTTAGACAAGAGGACGCCAGATAAAAGGGGAAAACCTACTCTCATTTGCAGAGAGTAGTTTCATTGCCAGGGTGAAGAGTAGAGGGGGAAGCAGACAGCTCTGTCTCGACCTCCTCCCCAACGAAAAACTCCCAGATCTTATTCCGTTTGCCATAACTGAGGCCGTGGGATGTGTGTATAGGATATTGCACATGTCTATGAATTGTCAGGGAAATTTAACTTTACTCATTACCCTAAATAGAATGTCTCGTTCAACTCTATCAAACGCATTTTCCCCATCCAGCATCAAGGCATGTGCGGCGAGATTGTGCCTGTTAGTAATCTCTGTTGTATTGACGAGGGTCCTGACGTTTTCAGCAGAGTCTCTTTTTTTGACGAAACCCGTCTGAGCTGTCCATATAATCGCTGGGAGAATCCTTTTCAGTCTATCAATTAAAGTTTTAGCTAATACCTTATAGTCTGCATTTAACAGAGATAGTGACCTCTAGCTATCCACCATATCTTCTGGGGAGCCTGCTGTTGTTTTTTCCAGGATTTTTTATAAGCTCCCGTCTCCATAAGAGAACCTCTATGTACACTTTAAGTGTGTTCCATAATATTTGAGAAGAGAGGCAAGGATAGAGCAGAATGAATCTGAATACATTCCTCAGTTTCCTCTCTGATTTCTTAAACTGTTAATTGTCCTCTAAGAATCGACGGTCTAGTGATGAATAATTAGTCATTATCTGCTTTCGTGTGGTAACAGGGGCCTTGAGATAAGATAGTAATAATCGATTCTGGAAAGCATCTTATAGGTTCTAGAAATGTGAGTAAAAACTTTTTCAGTAGGGTGGAGGGTCCTCCAATGGTCTGTCAACTGGTGTTGAATGATTGGTTCAGTGAGTAGAAGCTGCTGTGCCGCGTTTTGGTCAGAAACAGGTGAGTGCGATTTATCAAGAACGAGATCTTTAACCAGTTTCCAATTTCCTCCTGCGAGAAGGTCCCCATTCCTTTTCTCAATCAGAGCCGTGATTAGAGTAACACTTTTGAATTGACTGGGGTGGGGGGTATAGACGTTCAAAAGGGTGACATCCTTGCCCGACAATTTTCCTACAAGATATATGTACCCCCTTCGGGGTCTAATGTGAGCATTTCTTGGGTCATTTATATCCTTTCATTAATGAGAATAGCTAATCCTCTCGTTGAGTGAGATGCGTTTCTTGCAGGAATGCAACATCAGCCTCATGCTTGCCTAAAACATGAGAAGGGTACGCTGTCTCATGATAGGGTGGTTCAGGGCGTTTACATTGAGGGAGACTTTTTAGTTTGATCATAGAGGGGGGTTTTCTTCAAAGTTACTGGGGGTCAGGAAAGCGCGATCCAGTGTGTGTTGTTAGTCATATTTATTGGCAGTCATTTCAGAGGGTGGAGGCTTGCTTTGGCTGTGGACCATCGCTGCATGAAATAAAAGGGATACAGGGGGATAAAATACAACCGAACTACGCACAGTCGAGTCCCACCCAAAAGAAAAACCCTTGGGTTCAAAATGTGGAGCCCCCAACAAAACCTTGGCTTTTGGTGAGACTCGAGTGCAGCACCTAACTTCGTATCTTAATTTAATAAACAGAATACAACCATCAATATAGGTCGATGGATAGCAAAGTGATCTTGAAGAACAAATAAAGGCGCCCATTGCATCATCATTCTCAATGCTTTTGTAGGGCTGTTACAGAGGGGCTGTATGTGTAGGGCTGTATGCATAGGATCACACGGGTAACAAACACAGTGGGCGGGGCTCCGTGAGTACACGGGGAGGTGCCCGCAACGACGTCCGCACCGGGCGGCCTGGGGGGCTGCCCGGGGGGTTGTGATCCTCCGGGGGGTATAAATGTGGATGAGCCGGAGAGCTCGGGGGGGAGTTTAGAGTAAAAGTAGGGAAGACAGAAGATCGACTAGCTAGAGCCCTGGACTCCCCTGGGACGCCGCCCTTGTCAGGGCCGCGCAGGACCGAGCCAGTGGCGTGGTCCCGTGAACCAGAGTTAGTACTCTGGGACTCCGGGTACCGTAGCCCGACTGACCAGTGTCGGGCCAGATAGCCTCCCCTAGCCCATTAGTGGAGGACCAGGAGGTAGGTCAGGGGTAGCTAGTAGAGTATTCCCAGCTATCCGGGTGAGGGGGCCGATACACCCCTCTAGTATTGTATGTCCGCAGTGTGACTACTTGTACGAATAAACACGTGTGCCTTACAACGGTGTCCAAGCGTCATCAACGGTACTTCACTTTGAAGAAACAGGAGGACACAATGGGCGGGGGTTGTCAGGATGGGGTAGTAAACAGGCCCGAGCCCTTGATATTGTTGAGACTGGAGTCAAGGGAAAATGGAAGTGGTGAGGGAAGGGGCTCAAACAAAGAAATCTGAACATATGGTAATGATAAGAGAGCTTTGTATGTAGCTCTAATCAGGGGATAAGAGGAGTATGACAAGGGTTAAACAGGAAGGGAGAGAGCTGGATGTAGACTGAGGGATGAAGAACACGAAGTGGATTTGAGGGTATCCCGCTCTCCTGGGCATTAGCCCAGGATGACTCCGTTACTCCCTGCCTGGTCAACTAACTGAAGCAATGGGGCAGGCAAAGGGAGGTTATATGGGAGGAGACCTCTGATTGGGGGGGGGAGGGGGCACCCGGAGGGGGCAGGGCTCACAAATCAGGGAGACTATGGGGAAAGGGACACAAAACTGTACAGAAGTTGAGGTAGAAAAAAGCGATTAGGGAACCGTACCAAGAGGGGGTAGAAGGGATAAGGGAGCAAGGGAGAGAAGGAAAAGATACACCGACAGGGTTTCAGATATGGAGCAATCAAATATGACGAGGCGAGGTATTAAGTGGGGGACAACAGAAGGTGGAGGATGTGGAAAGGGGCAGGAGGACAAAGGAGGGGAAATAGAGGTTGGAGTAGATGGACAAAAAGACTGAATCCGTACCGTTGCACAGATCCACGTTAACACTCACATGGGAACTCTCGCTCTTCCTAGTCTGAATTTTGTGCATTTCCAAAGAGAATGGGTAAGTTGGTTTGCTCCTCAATCTGCCGCTGTGTGCGTATCATGGACAGGGGTGGCCTCGGACTGACCCTCAATGACCGTGTCATGTCAGAGATATAAATATATGTAACAAATGCGTGCAATTTTTTTTTATGTTGTTCGTGGTAGCTGGTGCTTCTAATTAATGGGTAATTAATCGTCATCAAAAGAAGGAAGAAGGTAACTGGCACTATTTGGACACATGTAGTAGGATGGACAACAACAGCAAACTTAAAAGTATGTTCTTCGGAAAAATGGAAGGAATCGGAAAGAGAAGGAAGACCTAACAGAGAAAGGCTTGACAACGGTATGAGAAGTGATTGGTGCCAGAAATAGGTGGTACTACTTTAACATATTGGCACAAGACAGAGGAAAGCAAAAAACAAATGACGAAATGTGCAGGGGACACCTACGGGCTGTCTGCCCATGGATGGTGATGATGATGATCGTGGTCATCAATATTGCCCATTATATTATTTGCGAGATGAATACTTATTGCCACCATTTGCTGCAATCTTTTCCAGTGAGTTCTATCTAATTACATATACTTGAATGTATGTTGAACTTCTGTCTCACCATACGTAGCCAACCGTGATAATTATTGGTGCAAGGGAAGGACAACAAACTACACGTAAAAATCTACAAAAAGAATTGAGTTTTCAATCTAGATCATTTGCAAGTGCGTAGCTCCAGTGGCTTCCTAGTATAGGAAGGAAGAACGTTCCAGATGGCTGCAGAAGCGTATCTGAAAGAACACAATGCGGTGACCATCTTTGTTCGATGGCGAAAAAATAGAAGGTTTGAAGGATGAGCGGGGTTCATGTGATGATGTTTTGTGCTTCTTGACGAGATCAGCGAGGTATAGTGGTTAATTTGTGACAGCACTGTGTGTGTATGTGTCTCTTTTACAGGACTTACAAGGGAAACCAACAGCACCAATCCCCCAGGTAAGATAAAGAATTATCTGTGCATAGTCCTTTCAACATAACCACACTAGGAACAAGATCCTAGTGGACCCCAACAGCATATATGATAGAAAAGCCACTGTCAGCATTGTCAGGGCTGGCCAGAGTTAAAGTAAAAGTGAATCCCTATAAATTATAGTGACAAGAGTGGATAACTAAAAGCAACTGCGAGGATGAATGTATGCAAATAATTGAAATTATTTCTCACCGTACATAGCCAACCGTGCAAAAGGTTCGGGGGAACGACGACAAACTAAACACAAAAATAGATCTTGATTTGAAGCTTTCGTGACTGCAGGAATCCATACTCTTTGGTTCTTTCGGTAAAGTCACATAGAAAAATCATAATAGATCACGATGTTTCGATCGCCACACAAGCGATCATCCTATTTTCTACGTTATTTTACCGAAATAACCAAAGTGTACAAAAATCGATTCTAAAGAAATTAGTTTGTCAATATAGATTATGTAAAAGTGTGTATCTCCAGTTGGCTTCCTAATATCAGAAGGAAGTGTGTTCCAGGCGGCCGCAGACACGCATCTGAAAGTGCGTGATACGCCGACCGTCTTTGTTAAATGGTTAGCCAAAACCCCCTGTGATGATGAACGGAGTTCAAGTGGTGATGCTTTCTACTCCTTGATGAGACATGAACCAACAACAGAAAATGTTCCACTTGTTTGCAGAGGTTAACAACTTTAAATCCAAAGGCCCGCGCTGGTTTATAACAAAGTAAACATAAAATACGTTCCGTTTGCTTCGCAGTGGATATTTAAGATTGTTGACGTTGTTAGAATTGAGTGTGCCATTTTGTGCCACAGTCAAACTACAAACTTCGAAAATTGACAGTAAGACTTTTGATAGAGAGAACTGCTGGAAGTATGGGGAGGATCCTTGGCTTTGCTTTGTGAAGGTTAAGGGAGGTGTAACTGTGTGGCAGGAACTCCTAGACTCAATGCAACCCAAAATAAGTTGGCTGATACAAAAACTTGTAAGATGGTGGTCAGGGCTATATACGGATAGAAGGTAAAACTTCATCATGATTTGATGTTAGGGCAGGTGTTCGTTAAAATGTTATTTTATTATTCTTTATTATGAATTTATTCTTATTCATCGTTATGCTCTCCTGCATATACACTTAGACCATGAATGGGGTTAGCACAGTAGGAAACTTAGGAATCAATCAAGGTGTGATGAGCGTGCAGGACTTGGAATATTAATGTTATGCAGCTTTGGTGGCAGTCTTAGGCACTGAGGCTGGACAAAGTTAATCACGGCAGCTATAAATAGGACTCCTGCAGCAGGATCACCAGACCGGATATGAAAAGCAAAGGTTGAGGTAGTAATCTACTTTTTGTAGTTAGGCATCAATCTCCATCATGCGGTGGGTTGAGAAGCAGGCCAAGTGGCTTATTGCTTTGGCATGGCAGGCTATTGATGTGCCATAGAAACCATTTTGGAAGGCAATAGATGGATTTTAGTAGGAAAAAATGTTATTGCTTTCTGTAATATTGTATGGGTCAGAGATTTTAACCAAGTGGCTTGTAAAGGAGTTGTTGACATTGAACATATGTCTAAGACTGATCCTGGGAATTTAGTGCCGATACAGGATTAGCAGTGCCGTAATGTGACAGAGACCACGGTTGGTGAGTACTGTAGATATGATTGTGCAGGGTGTGGGATGGCAGGTTACCGAGACAGGAATTAATAAAGGTCTCCACGAGTCTTGCCAGTATCAAAGTATGAGACATAAACATTGGTTTTACCCTTCATGGAAATAAAATAGGCGTTAAGATGTTAAAACACCAAATTTTTACTTTTTGCAAGGAATCAAGTTTGCATTAACCACACACAGTACTTGTGGCAAAACATGCAAACAAACATGCTCTGATAATATAGTACAGGTCAATCAGTTTCAAAGACAATGGCAATATTATCAGAGCATGTTATTTTCCATGTTTTGCCATAAGTACTGTGTGTGGCTAATGCAAACTTGATGTCTTGCAAAAGGTTTTTATTTTGCGTTTGCGCATCTTAACACCTCTTGTTTTATTGCCAGAAAGAATAAAACCCAGATATTATTTTTCACATGAAGACCAGGTTGGTGAGATTACTGTTAGGGCAGATGTTGGGAGGTCACGTGTCTACTTTGCAGCAGTTGCGGGATTTAGCAGGTAGGGAGTGTTGACAGATTTGACCAAAATTATATCTTGGATTGTATCCGAAATTCCATCTTACAGAAAAAAAAATCGTGGTCGTGCCTGGGAACGCTGAGCACGTGATCCGCGGCAATAAGCCCGATCTGAAGAAGTGGGTCGCTAGTGCTAGCTCCCCCTCTACTTTGCTGGACGAGTTGACGAGGAGGGGACACATCGCAGGGCACGTCTATTCCAAAGCCACGAGGATGGCTGCAATGGAACAGGCTGGCTTCCTGCTCGACCACTTCATCGACGGAGGAGAGAGGAAGTGTCAAAGGTTGCTGGAGACACTCCAGGAGCTCAAGGACAAATTCCCCGAGATCAAGCAGTGGCTCAGCTCTCTCGGTATGTCATTGCTTGCTGCTCACGCCGCTGCTGCAGGAAAGGCCTCCAGGAAAGGGAGCTCTGTAGTTTACATGTTCTCCTCATGGTCACGTGGATTTATTATCTGCGTGTTGAGAATCAACACGCATTTTAAGTATTTGGCTGCTTTAAAATTTACGCGTGATAAGACGCTTCATCGGGCTATCATATGTGATAGCCAGGTCGCTTCTGAAAAAAAAACTATATAGTAGCTCAATTGGCCTAAAGTTGTAAAATGTAAAAAAAACTCTCATTGGTGAAGCGGAGGCCCAACACCTATTATGCTACCACCCGTGCCCAGTCACTGTTGTCACTGTAGCGCCTATTGCAGTAACATAAATCACTTAGGCATGTGACGATGTTTGTTTGACTTCTATATGGCAAGCGGTAGTGGAGTGGTTAGCGTGCTGTGCCACACCTGATTACTCGAGTTAAATTCCAGCTCACGGCCAACACCAGTGAAGATTATCTGAACCGGTCCTGGGCCTCCCCTAGGTCGACTCAGCCTCAAATGAGTATCTGGTGTGGTGTGTAAATATCACCATTTGGGAGACAAAGGCGGCCGGGCGTGGTGCTGGCCACTAGAGGCCGACCGAAATTCGGTTTTGGTTTCGGCGCCGAAATTTGGCAAATGGCCTCTTTCGGCATGCTTTCGGTTTCGGCCAAAGGTTATTTTTTTACTTTCGGTCTGGTTTCGGTTTCGGCCGAAACTGATATTGACTTTCGGTCATTCGTCAACCGAAGATAATTTTTTTTAATATAATGCTAGTGCTACGTCTATCACTCTCCCTATTGGTCGGTCAGTTGGCGCTAGGCAATCCTATGCGATAGGCTGCAAACACACACATGTCAGCAGCAGCAGCTTGGGAGCGAGGTTACAGCCGCAACCATGGTCTGCTAATGTATATACGACCAGTCAACAGATGGCAGCCTGTCCGGCTGAATGCGGAAAAAACTGTTGTTTCTTAACTACAACATTCGTTTGTTTGGATATAATTACTAATTAAGTAACACAAGATTTGATATTTAGCGACTCTTACTGCAGGCTCTGAATTATTAATTCTAGATTTATTTTTAATTAAATTAGCATTGTATCATGACATATTTCATAAATCTTTTGTTTGGTAACTTCGTTTATATACCTTTCTGTTTTGGTCTCGGTCGAAAGTGTAGTTAAACTTTCGTTTTCGACTTCGGTTTCGGCCGAAAGTCAATTTTTTACTTTCGGTCTGGTTTCGGTTTCGGCCGAAACCCGAAATTCAGTTTCGGTCGGCCTCTACTGGCCACCGACCTCGTGTGCCACAGTGTCGGCCTTCATTGAGTGCTGATAATCACTAACAGCACTTGACCCAACAGTCTGTTACAGGCTTTGTTTTACTTTCTAAACGTATTTAATGTTATCTTTGGCCTTCATTCATGGAAAGGGTTCCTCACTCTTGGTCTATCTCTATGCATTGAAGTCGGATGAATATACGACCGTCTAGAATGCTCTTTCTTCCGATATTAGGAAGCCACTGGAGCTATGCGCTTTAAAATAATCTGAATTGAAAACGAATTTCTTCAGAACTACTTTGTGTGTTTAGTTTGTTGTCCTTCCCCTACACCTCAGATTAGCATGGTTGGCTACGCACTGTGCGAAAGAAGTTCAACATACGTACGTACGAATGTTCAGCGTTGGCTGAAAGTTACATGCATCTTTAACCAAGCACAACATGTCAATATGTAAACATATTATTTTACTGCGCCACAGAAAATAAGGCAGCAATTGTGATTGTGGAGGAGGGAACGCGAGAGAGAATCATCACCAGCCGTGAGGATCTAAAGAAGTGGATCACCAAGGACCCTTGGGTCCTGCTGGACGAGCTGGACAGCAAGTGGTACATCCAGCGGCATGTCTACAACACGGCCAGAGACATCAAGGACAAGGGCGAGTGCGCCGCCTTCATACTCGAGCACTTCATCAGCGGAGAGGAGGAATTCCAGAAGCTGCTGGTAGCTCTGAAGGCCGTGCAGAAACAATACGATCAAGGGCTACGCAAGTGGCTAAAAGCGCTGGGTGAGTGATAAAACAGAGAAGTCTCGAGGAGGTGGCTCAGATGTTTTTCCGCCATCTGTGATTCAAACGAGGTACTCAACTTTAGTGGCTCACCACCAATGACTGACATAGAGTTCTATAGGTTCAGACAGAGTTCCCGGGATTATTATAAAGTCCCATAGATTTGCAGATATATCTCAATAAAATTTGGCAGGTTTGTTGACTCTCAAAAACTTTAAAGAAATGTTGCCCAGGAGCTTTTGCAACATATGACCTCATGGTACAATAATAAATATAATAACCTCTATCTTGATTTGAAGCTTTCATAACTGCAGGAATCCATACTCTTTGGTTCTTTCGATCAAGTCACGTAGGTATTATTTTATACCAAAAGAACCAAAGAGTATAATAACCTCTATTTTATAACACGCCTTTCATTTTTAAGTATCTCAAAGCGCTGTAAATTAAAGTTAAACTACACTCAAAAGTGTAGATAAAATATCAGCGAACTAGAAAGCTTATAGCAATATCAATGACTACATTCGCAATTACAATAAAATGAGGAGCTACGAATTATAATACTTACAGAGTAATCCAATTAGACACCAACATAGTATGTTATAATATAAAGTTACTGGAAAAGCCTGTTGTACAAATAGGTGAGTTTTAAGATGTAATCCTGGACCCGAGGAAGAGGATTCCACAATTACGAAGCCTGGCTCCGGGAGGCTCCATCTCCAATAGAACATGACAGTCTTGTTCTTGGACTGATGAGTAGTGGACCAAAATCAGCTGATCTAAGTTTTCGCAGTGGTTTATAAAACTTGAGCAGATCGGCGAGATATTTAGGAGCCAGCCCATTGAATGCCTTAAACGTGAGAAGCAGAATCTTCAAGTCGATTTTGTACTTTACAGGGAGCCAGTTCAAATCACAATGATTTTGATCCCATTGAATTTTTTTTGCGCACGTTCAGCGCAAAAATAATAATCTGTCATCGACATGTGTCAGGTTTGTTTAGAAATGTGTAGCTTTTCTACCTTTTTTTTTATAGAAATTGCTTTTAAAACCATTTCCCACGCATGAGCAATGCACGGGCGTGTTAATCTATACGCGGACCTCACTTAGCGCGACCACATACAAGGCTGATCTGTAACATAACCTTACCATGTACTGTGTATACTGTCGTTAAGGAGCATAAACCATCGCAGTGACTTGTGGTTAGCCATTGTATAAAAATGGTCACCACATCGTGCACTTTTAGATGCGCTGCTGCGGCCATCTGGAACGCTCCGCCTTCCGACATTAGAAAGCTACTGGGGCTATGCACTTTTAAAACTAAATTGTAAACGTATTTCTTTAGAACTGCGTTTTGTGTTTAGTTTGTTGTCCTTCCCCCCGCACCTCCGATTCGCGTGGTTATCTCTGTATGGTGCGAAATCATGTCAACATGCATATGTAACATAGTTAATTGCACATGATGCAGGATATCATAGGAATCCAATGCCGATGTAATTGGTGATTTAATGAGAAAGTACAAGAGGTGAGGGGCTGAGTTATGGGTCTCCACGTGGGACCCGTAAATTGGAATTTCAAAACTGTTGAGCCTGTGTGTCAGACCTATCACCTTCTCTTAACACAGATTTGAAAATAATTTGCTTTCTTTTTTTTCTTCTCATAGTTATCCTACTACAGACCCATGACGTTATGTTAATGTAGTTTTACAAAACCATATAATTATGAACATAATCTGAATATGTTGTACAGAAACGGTGGACATTTGTTTCATATTTGGCAGTCAGTCATAGGCAAGGGAGTCAACTGCACGGATGGTTATGGCAATGAAGTTCCAACTATAGGGGCAGCAGACTTGCAGTAGAAATCTCTCAGTGAGCTAGGTATAAACTGAACTGTAAACTATTTATGTTTTACCACGTAAAGGACAACTGAGCTATTTATCTCTTTTTTAGAAGCGACCTGGCCACAACTTATAGCTGAATGAAGTGGCTTATCATGTGGATATTTATAGCAGCCGAATACTCTAAAAGCATGTTTCTAAATGTGGAGGGTAAAATCGGAGAACCCGGAGAAAATCCATGCAACCATGGGGGGAACATGCAAACTTTAAATATACAGCCGGCATCAGGGTCGGGATCGAACCCACGTCTCATGCATTTAAATGTAATGAATCTGATTATTTTCATGTTTTTGTCTCTGTGTTGCAGGGCTTCCATTTTCACCAGGTTCTCCAATTTCGCACGATGAACCTCTGGCAAATCCAGCAAGTTGTTATCATGAGCCTGCGTTTCATTTTTAATGACAAAGAATCCTTCAATAGCACTACAATTACCCACTCGTTCACAAGACCCCAGTGAAGACCAAAAGAGAGTTTCCACGGCTGATGAATCATCATAATTGATCTGCGCAGCCATGATCTGCGCACTTGTAGGTGAAGGACTTTCCAATCCATAGCTACATCTCATGATTTCGCAATTCAACAACCCATGAGGCTGACGCTTACGAGTTTAATTCATCATTCCGTCTCCACCATTAACTTCGACCGCTGACTATCATATCTTTCCACAAAGGCTCCATATTCCAAGCGCACTTTATTAACCCTCTCCAGGGCGCTACGGTGGCTGGGAGATGTACCTCACCTTGTATACAATAGGTTGTTGGCTTTATGGCGACCCTGACGCCTGTGTAAAACTAAAAACTACTTTTTGTTTTACCAGCTAAGGCCCACAGAGCTATTTATCTCTTTTTTTAGAAGCAACCTGGCTATAACAAATGATGGCCCAACGAAATGGTTTATCACATGAAGATTTACAGCAGCCAAAAACTTTAAACGCATGCTTATTAATGTGGAGGAGAGAGAAACATTCAAACTCCAAATATACTGTATATACTGTATATTTTCAGTTTGTGTGTTCTCCCCGAGGTCTCGTGGATTTTCCTCCGAGTCCTCCGGTTTTCCTCTCCACATTTTGAATCAACGTCACACGTTTAAAGTATTTCGCTGCTTTACAGTTCCATGTGATAATCTACTTCGTCGAGTGATTATTGGTGACCAGGTTGCTTCTAAAAAGAGCTGTACAGCTCAGTGGCACTTACCTGATATCATACATTTTTTAAATAAATAGTTACATTTGTATTACTTTGCACACCTTTCAAATATTGTTACATTTCCAAGATCAACCATCCATTTTTCTTATCCATATGGCAAAGTAGGTAATCTATTATATATTGTTGCCTCTATTATAACCTCCAACAGATCAACATATTGTTTTGCATTAATGCTTTGTTTTCTCTAAACGTCCCCAGCAGATGTACCGCGTAAATAACGTGCATTTGCAATTAACGTCGTCAATTTAAAGTCCTGATCTTTATTTGTCTTTACCGCAACAACGTACAGCCCACCTTTGTACTAGTATGGAAATTCAGACAATGGACAGCAATACCACCACTGCGATTGGCTATGCCGACGCCACGCAAACTCAATCATATCGAGCTGTGACGTAACGTCACACTACAGTGATGTATGCTGGTTTGACTGATAAAGTCTGCACGCAATTGCCTTTGAAATAATTTGATAAAGTTGCTTCTGTATTCACATTTCCAGAGGAAATAAATGTAAAACCATGGAAAAGTATTACACTGTGATATGCATTAGGCTTCAGCCTAATCGCAGGAGGCAAAACGATACTTAAATAATTTTAAAAATGTGCAGCATGTTTTTTGTCATCTTAGACTAAGGTGTAGTAGGGAAATACAGTTCAGTTACCTCTATCCCTGCAAGAGGGTGCCAGTGAGCTCGAAAGCTCTAAATGTGGGATTCCTGCGTTAACTGCAGAAGTTACATAACGCACAGACATTCTCATGAGATTTCAGTAGACATTGACTTGCAATTATACTTTTAAAATCGTTGTTTTATGTATACACTAGCTGTACTACCCGGCTTCGCCCGGGACTTGTATCTACCACGGCCGGCCGCCTTTGTCTCCCCAGTGGCGATGTTAATACGCTACAGCAGTTACTCGTTTTGCGGCTGAGTCCCTCCCTCACCACTCTCCCTCCCTCATCACTCTCCCTCCCTCACCACTCTCCCTCCCTCACCACTCACGCACGGCCGCCTTTGTCTCCCCAGTGGCGATGTTAATACGCCACACCAGTTACTCGTTTGAGGCTGAGTCGACCTAGGGGAGGTTCAAATAATCGTCACCGGTGGTGGCCGTGAGCGGGAATGGAACTCGGTTCGCCGGGTTTGTAGCGCAGCGTAGCGTTAACCACTACACCCACCGCTCCTCACACACCACACACGCACAGACACACACACAGACACACACACACACAGACACACAGACAGCACGCTAACCACTACACTACCGCTCCCCACACACCACACACGCACACAGAGACACACACAGACACACAAAGATACAAAGACAAAGTTCGCCCGTATAGCCTGAACAGACTGTAGGGGCAAGTGCTGTTAGCGAACACCTATGAAGGCCGGAACGGTACACGAGGGGGTGGGTGGCCAGCACCACGCCCGACCGCCTTTGTCTCCCTAGTGGCGATGTTTACACACCGCACCAGGTACTCATTTAAGGCTGAGTCGACCTAGGGGAGGCCCAGGACCGGTTCAGATAATCGTCACTGGTGTTAGCCGTGAGCGGGAATCGAACCCGGGTCGCCAGGTTCATAGCGCAGCGCGCTAACCGCTGCACTACCGCTCCCCACAACACAGCACAGACACACACACACAGACACACACACACAGACACAGACAGCACGCTAAGCACTACACTACCGTTCCCCCTACACAACACACGCGCGCGCGTCCATAGGTACACATACACGCGCTTGCTGCAGACACACACGACTTTCAGGGTGCGTACGGCAGTAAACGACTGAAATAATAAAGCGGCAATGCTGCGCAAGGAACGCCTTAGACCTGCAACACATTTGTGTAATGCGAGCGTAAACACACAAACACATACAAACACATACACACACATACATGCAGACACACAGACAGACACATAACACACATACATATACACACATACATACACAGAAAGACATACACACACATACATAGACACACACATACATACACACAAGCACATGCACACACGTTCATACGCACATACATACAGACACACAGACATACACATAAAGACATAGAAAAAAACCCACATACATACACACACACATACACACAAACACATACATACATACACACATACATAGAGACACACAGACATACACATAAACACATACACACATACACATGACCCGGCTTCGCCCGGGACTTGGATCCACGATGCCCGGCCGCCCATTTGTCTCCCCAGTGACGATGTTCACACACGACAGCAGTTACGCGTTTGAGGCTGAGTGGACCTAGGGGAGGGCCAGGTCCGTTTCAAATAATCGTCAGCGGTGGTGGGCGTGAGTTGGAATCGAACTGGGGTCGCTCAAGCAGCATAATGACTATTTGTACAAAGAACATATAAAGAATCGATTATAATAACCAGGCTACAGTCCACATTATAGACTGCCAGTACACGCAGTCAGCTTCATAAGCAGGCTAGAGTGTACATGATAGAGTGGCAGTACGCTCACCGAGCTTAATAAGCAGGCTACAGTGTACATGATAGACTGGCAGTACGCTGACCCAGCTTAGTGACTATTTGTACAGTGAACATTTAAGTAATCGATTGTTGGCGCGTTGGGTTTAAAAGTAATATTAATTGCACACATTGTGGTGGGGGTGGAGTGAAGAGTAGGAAAAACTTTGATGAATTTACCTCAGAGTGGCGTGGTGGGTGTCGAGGCCTAGTAGCGTGCAGAGCCTGCGGCCTCGCCAAAATTGGCCACCCGGCAGAGGCAGGGTACGGGTGGCGTTCCTTCCCCCCCCCACCTCAGCGCGCCAACAATACTGTGTAATGGCTATTATTTAATTATTTACGGAGCCTATGAAAGTGGCGAAGGCGTGGCTAGCCGTTGGCAGGGGCAACCGCCGTCCAATGAAACTGCAGCCTTTGGCGAAGGCGTGGCTAGCCGTTGCCAGGTCCAATGAAAGCGGCGAAGGCGTCGCTAGCCATTGCCAGGGGCAACCGCCGTCCAATGAAAGTGCGTATGGTCCGAAATCCACACACACACACACACAGACGGACAGACAGACATTCACGATTATATATATAGAAAACCGACATTTTATAACTTGGACACCTCTACATTTTGGGGGAATTAACATTTTAACGTTATTATATTTCAACGTATGTGGCTATAAAGGTTTGTACCTGGAGATGTTAACGTTAGGTAAATTCAACTATGCGATTTACGGTATGTGTATTTTGGGTGTATTCTGTTGAAAGTGCGCCACTGATGCCACTATACAGAATGTTCTGTGTGTATGTGTGGTAAATGCACAATATTTAATGTTGACCAATTCCAGCGTACGTGTATTCTCAAAATAACGTTGGCGGATATACCATGCCCTGCATATAATGGTAATGTTTTGGTGACCACGAATATTTTTTATGAAGAAAATCACACTCTTGATGTAAACACATTCAACACCGCGCAAGACAATAGTGATGTGTTGCTTGCTGCATCTTTACGTTACGCAGAACCATAACGAATCGGGTAATCCCATTGTAGTACTGCACTGCACATTCGCTACTTGCATTGCATTGTATGTTCCAAAAATGCCTGTTTTTTGTAGTGGCATCAGTACAGTGACCCTTCTCTATTCGCGAGTTCTGGATTCTTGAGTTTTGATGATTCGCAAGTTACTAAATGTATACTAATTCCTATTTGCGACTCGCCGGACTCCAGTATTTACGAGCATACGTAGTCAGACCACCGACACTGGGGAGGTGCGCGCAGAATCTAGTGAAACTGCCAAGATTAAAAACGTAACCCTCGCGGATAGAAAGGGTTTTATTGTACTATATTTTATAATGAAATTCAAACAACATTACAAGCTTTTTGGAATAAACTAATATGTGGCCTAAACCAAAACTTACATGGATCATGGTTTTTGTTGTGAAAAACACATGTTTTAAATCAACATTACAAGCTATAAAGCGGCATTTGTGGAAATTTCTGTTTGCAAGGAAAATGTATACACAGGGGCACCCAACCACTGAATTATCATGGAGTTTAGAGGACACACCATCCAAGAGCTTAATTCGTTATTTTCTGCAAACAAGTTTTCCAGTTGGAAGCAATTAATGGGTGGGGATAACATTGGTTTGAAAGTTGTAATTCTATGATAATTTTTGTTTATGAAAGAATTTATGCATTTTCCTCGAATTTTGTCCGCATTGTTTTATCAGTGTAGTGTAACGGGACAAATACACCATGTGGTCACTCACAGTGTAATCCTCTGTCAGCCTATGTATATATGTGTGTTGAACTTCTTTCACACCGTACGTATCCAACCGTGATAATCGGAGGTGCAGGGGGAAGGACAACAAACTAAACACAAAAAGCAGTTCTAAAGAAATACGTTTTCAATTTAGTTTTAAAAGTGCATCGCTCCCGTTGCTTCCCCATTGATTTGATTATTTATTTACCCCATTCGTTCACTCCGTGTTTGTGCTGAAGTCCAAGCCATCCAACACATTACCAACGAACGCTCCATACATGCACATCCTGAAATCAATTATCTCAAGTTATATTTACCAACTAAAACAAGTATATCAATGATAAACTAACGAAAATGTTGAGCAAAGTTGTAATTCCAACTTTAGCTCAACACGACGCTTAACCACGACAGTTTTACAGGAAATTAACCGTTTCACAACCATTGTGCATCTTCAACAATCACTTAAGCACTACCTTAACGTGATGAACTCTCAAGCCGATTGTCAAACTCAAGTGACAGAACTCGGCACAAAACACCGACAAAAATAATAAAAAAAAATAATGGACAAATCTTAAAACCAGACAGCACACCAAGATGGCAATACTTAGCACCTCCCACCGTACACAGCACAACATTATAGAGCCCAAATGAACCAATTGTCAGACCAAGCAATTGCCTGTATAAACAGATGTCATATAACTACCTCCGAAATTAAGTTTTAATCTTTATCCTCATTCCCCCCCCCCTTTCCAACACGTCGTCATCCATTACATTACGTAACCAATTTAATTCGATGGATTGTTTTGCATTATTGTTAATGACTGGGCTGAGACCATGAACTCACTGGCACTGAAGAAGCTGGTTTAATCACAGGTGGATGTCTGGATTTAAACCCAGGATCTAACTGCCTACTCAATGCTTTGACACGTATTTATGTATGTTGAACTTATTTTGCACCAGCCAACCGTGCTAATCGGAGGTGCAGAGGGAAGGACAACAAAGTAAACACAAACAGTTATTTTTTTTATTATTAGGCTTTTATTTAAAAGAACACGAGCCCGTTATAACCCGTCGTGCAAATCAAGTCCATGAGTGAACAGTCGCGAAGAGCCGTCCCGACGCAACTGAGCTCTATACAAGAGAAGGGGGAAGGAAGTGGTTGGAAGGGGGGGGGCCCGCTGCCCAAGTTGAGTGAGTCCATCAACATTTTAAATGTGGAGGGGGGGGGTGGAGGTAAGGAAGTACTGTATAACCAAACTAATGAGGAACGTTTAGAGTATCAGTGAGGGGAAACGGGAGAAAGGGCAGAGGAAGGGAAGAAGGAACGTTTGAGCGTTACCGAGTTCCACTCTCTTTTATCTGCTGAGAGGGGAGGGAACCCCTCTTCTCTGGTCCCAATATCTCGGTTCACCAATTAAACAGGCTTATTTTAAACTCGCCATGAAAGGGGACCACCTATCCTCGAATTCTTTCTCCTTTTCCGTTACTTTTGGCTCAGATACTCCATGTCTAGTCACGTTTCATCACCATATCTGGTTCCTGAACCCACAGGGTTTCTTCGACCGTTGGAGAAAGATGTGTGCTTCATATGTTGTTGAAATAGCTTATACAATGTCCAAGTAGAGTTTCAAAACATCTGGGCAGTACCAAAACGTGTGAAAATATGTTTGTATCGTGCCCGGTGTGCATTGTGGGCAGTCAGGCGAGCTCTCCGTAAACTTCGCCCTTTTCTAATTTGTCAGGGATGCTCCGTGTATAAATTCAAACTGGATTAACCAAAGTAGTAGGGCTCTTGGCCAGATTTAGGGGTTCACCAGATCTCTAACCAAATCTACAGCGTTATCTCATAGGGCACAAACCTGTTCCACAGCTTCTTGGTCACTCATCTACTGGCGGAGTATCCCTCTACCCAAAGTCGAAAGACCTTAGACAGTATATCGTTATCCTTAGGTGTCTCTAATCAGCAAATGAGTGAGTCCATGCGTCCCGTTTTCTGTCGGCAGAGTTTGTTATAGCGTCTCTGATCTGGAGATGTAAAACAATTTAAGAATGGGAGATGTCATAGGCAGCCCGCAATCCATCAAAAGACAGTACCCAACCGTCCGTGTACAATAGATGCTCAACTCTTTCCATGCCAGCCTCCCTCCAGTTATCTATTTTATGACCTTATCCCCCACCTTTAATGATGGGGTACCCCAGAGTGTCGATGCTCTATGTAGTGGGACTGAAAGGGAACTTTGCGGTCCTTGCAACCTGTTCGTGTCGAGGCAACTGACCATAGTGGCTGAATTCCTCATGGTCTATCTTTATTTCTGGCCAGAGCATACCCCTCTAGGGAGAACGGCTTGACCGATTCCTCCTCCCAGCTTTTCACAATCCCTCACTTTTTCAGGTCGAGCTAGCCCTTCACATTGTAAAGGCCCACAGCTTAATGCTATTTCTGGAAGTTCGGGAGGCCTATAGACCCTAATCTGCTGGTTGAGTGAGAAGGGAGTGTCATATACTAGATAACTTGCAGTTCTAAATAAAGGAGGAGATTCTGGAATTTAGCGACTTAAAAAAAAAGTCCTGGGGATCTGTGTCGGCATCATTCGCAAACAGGTACAGTATCTTTGGAAGAATCATAATTTTAATAAAGTGTGCCCTGTTGTGAAAAGAGAGGGGGACGTCGATTCAGGCGGCCAGCGAGGCAGTGACTTCATGAAGCAGGGGGGTAATTATTTCGGAGCTGGCTCAGTGAGGAGGGAACCATAACTCCGAAGTATTTAACGTGTGATGAGGACCACTTGAAGAGCATCAAGTCTTCCTGGGTTTTAGGAGTAACTAAAGAAAAGGGCCATTACCTCGGATTTTTCAGAGTTTAATTTATATCCTGATGCCTTCCTGTTGTCCGCCACGATGCATAAGATGGCGGGGATTGATGTTTCCGGTTTCCTAAACATAATTAAAACATCGTCCACATAGAGGTTTATTTTATTCTCAACCGTACCATATGCCACACCCGTGATTGAGTGGTTCGTCCTCGTGCTCTCAGCCAAAGTTTCCATTGCGAGGCTAAGGAACAGCGATGGAGGGGGGACCCCTGCCTCGTTCCTCTCTCCAGCGCAACGTTATGAAACATTCCATTTGTTACAACCGAGGCCATCGGGTCTGTGTAAAATAAGCCCACACACATCTGTGAATTGGGAGGGGAACCCGAATTTGTCCATTTCCCGTAACAACAATGCCCTTCCACTCTGTCGAACGCCTTTTACATGTCTACCATGCAGGGAAGTTATCTCTTGTGGCTAGCTCTACAGCATTGAGAAGTCGCCTCTATGTTTTCCTCTGCCTCCTCTTTCTCGCTGTTTAGCTCTAAGTGAGTGGACAGGGTGGGGGGGCAGGAGATGCCTGGAGTAGGAGGAAAGGACGAGGTTCGGACGATGATGCTGATGACGAATTGGCTTGGGACCTCGGCTGAACCAGTCGCGCCCTGGCACAGAGGAGCAGTTGTTGCGGCAGTGCAGAAATGCGCAATGGGAAGAGCGCAATGAGCGGAATGTGCCCGAACCTTCCACCCACCTCGTGTAACCAGCATCAGCATCATCAGCAGCATCATTATTAGTCGCAACATCAGCATTATTATCAGCAGCACCATCACCAACATCATCAGCGGTATCAACATCACACACCTACACACATGTAAAAAAAACAACAGCCTCTGTTTACCATTCAGTGGCAATGATGTCACCACAGAGCTTGTGTTAGGTTAGGTGCACCTTAAGGCCACGTGACGTGTTGAAGGCTCGCTACTTGCAGGAGATTACGGGACAGACCCATGGGTATATTGAGATGACTGGCAGCTGCACCAACTTGCTGTCCTCCCCACTGTGCCACCTACACACACACTTACAAAAATAAAGATCCCTTCGATAATCTTAAAGAAAGCTGCGGCAAGTGCTATTAGTTAGCACCTATAAAGGACTTCATGGCACATGAGGAGCCGGGCATGGCCAGCACCACGCCCAGCGCCTTTATCTCCCTAGACGCGATCTTTACACACCTCACTAAGAACTTATTTGAGACTGAGTCGGCCTAAGGGAGGCCCAGGACCAGTTCAGATAAACGTCACTGGTGTTAGCCGTGAGCGGGAATCGAACCCGGGTTGCCAGGTACTTAGCGGAGCACGTAAATCCGCTTACACTACCGCTCCCCAAGCACATCAACTCACCTCCCCATCAACATCAACAACCGCCATTCGCCAATAAGTTGCAGTGACGTCACTACGGCACTTGTGCCAGGCTACGTGCATGTTAAGGCCGTGTAAAGTGTCGAACGCCTGCTGGAAGGAAGTCACGGGGCAGACCCAGGTGCCATGGGCTGACTGACTGAAATGACTGGCCGATGGACCACCTGTGCCTCCTACTGTGTCAATTTGCTGTGGGTTGTGGACGTCGCTCCTCTGCCCTCCGTTATTGTTGGAGGGCGACTGCCTCCAACTGCCCAGTAGCATCCTTCACGAACCTCCTCCACAGAGGCCTATCTTGACACCGCTGGTACCAGTCATCGGCAAGTCCGCTCAGCTCCACATCCTCCTGTACCATTTAACTCCATCTCTTCTCGAGCCCAAGTCGCGCCCATTTAGCCCCCTCTATCTAGCCCAGGGGTCCTCAAACTTTTTAAACAGGGGGCCAGTTCACTGTCCCTCAGACCGTTGGAGGGCCGGACTATAGTTAAAAAAACTATGAACAAATTCCTATGCACACTGCATATATCTTATTTTGAAGTGAAGAAACAAAACGGGAACAAATACAATATTTTAAATGAAGAACAAGTAAAGTTAAATCAACAAACTTGCCAGTATTTCAATGGGAACTATGGGCCTGCTTTTGGCTAATGAGATGGTCAATGTCCGGTTCCATATTTGTCACTGCTAGTCGTAACAAGTGATGCAAGTGTGCATCCGTTAGTCTAGATCTGGTTGGAGATTTCAAATGTTTCATTCTGGAAAAAGTTTGTTCACAGACATAAGCGCTGCCAAAGATGGTTGCCATTTTGAGTGCATGGTTCCTGAGATGAGGATATGTCTCAGAGGGGAGAAATGCATAGAAATTATGAAGGCTGCTTGACTTGAATGCGTCTTTCAGAGAGTCACAATTCTGCAGTTCAGCCAGTTCCATTTGGTAAATTGTATCCACATTTTCAATGTCAATAGACAATGGGTTACGGAAAAGCTGTATGTCCTGTTCATTGAGATGAAGCTCTTTAAATCTAAATTGGAACTCCTTTTGCAATTTTCCCAGTGAATCCACACATGTTTTGTTTGGGAATGCAACCAATGTTTTTTCCGCTAACAGATTTTGAGTTGTGGGGAGATGGCAGAAGTTTTCCTCCTTCACTTGTTTGATGAGGAGGCCTAATTTTATTTCAAATGCTTTGACATGTGATTGCATATCACAGATGAGCTTCCCCTTTCCTTGAAGTTGCACATTGAAACTGTTGAGTAGCTCTGTTACATCTGTCAGAAAGGCAAGGTGCCATTTCCATTCTGCATCATTGAGCTCTGGTACTTTGTTTTTTGAAAACAGAAAAGCTGTAATATGTGGAAGTAAGTCATATAAACGTTTCAAAACTCTCCCTCGACTCAGCCAACGGACTTCTGTGTGGTACAGAACATCTTCATAGTCAACATTTAGCTCAGACAGAAATTCCTGAAATTGTCTGTGGTTTAGTGCATGAGCTCTAATGAAGTTAACAGAGTCCCACTTCAGTGATTTACTACACAGCGCTTGTTGGTGGATGAGGTAGTGTATGGCTATTGGATGAGAATGGTTATGTTTGTCCATCTCTTGGTTAATGCGAGCAATTACTCCTTTCTTAGACCCCACCATGCTAGGAGCACCATCAGTTGTCACACTGGCTAGTTTAGCCCAGTTCAGCTCCAAACCATTCACAGTTTGGCAAACATTTTCATAGATATCCTCTCCTGTAGTTGTTCCTTTGATGCTTTGCAGTGCAACAAGCTCTTCTGTGACTTCGAAGTAGTCATTCGTCCCACGAATAAAAATTTGAAGTTGTGCAGAATCACGAACATCATTGCTTTCGTCGAGTGCCAAAGAAAAATAGGAAAGTTTTTTTGTGGAGTTTTGCAAATGCTGATGGAAATTGTCTCCCATTTCTTCAATCCTCCGTGTAATTGTAGGTCCTAAAAGACTCACTGTACTAAATAAATCGGCCTTCTCTGGACACATCTCTTTGGCAACAGATAGAGGCATTCTTTAACAAATTCTCCCTCAACGAATGGTCTGCCAGTGCACACTATTAGCTTGGCAACTTGAAAACTTGCTCGCAGTGATTAAATATTTATCTGCTTCTGCTTCACAAAAGTATTTTGCTGAGTTGTTAATGTATTTTTCAGTTTTAATATTTTATCTTTTCTCACTTCTCCGACCAAACAATCATATTTATCTTTATGTTGAGTTTCATAGTGTCGACGTAAATTGTATTCTTTGAACACAGACACTATATTCTGGCATATCAGACACACAGCTCTTTCCTTGTACTGCATGAAAAAGTAATCATAAGTCCACTGTTTTTTGAAAATCCTACACTCCGAGTCAATTTTCCTCTTTCTTGACATCATTGTTTCCTAGGGAGTCAAAATTGCTATTAGTAAAATACCAATATATATACAGCGCTACAAAAACAATATACCAGCAATAACTTTGCCCACACAGAGACATACAGACTGCACTGCCCATCAATGCAGTCTGATTGGGGGAACTCCGCTTTTACCCCAGGCTCACACTGGTGCGGGTACCATTAAAAAGTTAATTACACCTGCAGTTTTGTTCACAGATCGCAGTGCGAATCTACAAGCATATGGCTGAACTCGCACTGCTCAGAGATCGCAACAGTATGAACCGGGGCTTACACAACATACAACATATAACCTCATATAATTGAATAGCAATCACAATATAAATGCACTTACTGTCATTTAAATTGGGTTTCCTACTCCTCGGCTGTCTGTCACTGACCAGCACGGGAAAACAGCAGGCAGCCCCTCCAGAGATCAGAGATCACTCTGTTATTACCCCTCTATCATTTACTCAGCACACAGGAATATCACTGGGAGTGGAGCCGAGGGGCAAGTGAGGGAGCTGAGGGAGGGAGAGCCAGTCAAGCGCAGCCAGGGGAGGGCTGGCAGCCTTAGGCCTGGGGGGCACGTCCAGTCAATTGGCCCATTGAATCATTCACCAGCGCAGCCCAATGAGTGCCCACCGCCGCAGCTCAATCATTGCCCACCGCCGCAGCTCAATCAGTGCTCACCAGGGCAGCCAAATCAGTGCTCGCCATCGCAGCCCAATCAGTGCCCACCACCCGAGCCCAATGAGTGCTCACCAGCGCAGCCCAATTAGTGCTCACCAGCGCAGCCCAATTAGTGCTCACAAGCGCAGCCCAATTAGTGACCATGGGCCGGATAAATGCCCTTGGTGGGCCGCATGTGGCCCGCGGGCCGTAGTTTGAGGACCCCTGATCTAGCCGAACAAAAGCTGTATAAGCATTCAGTGACTGGACATGCGGGCCTACATGACCCAGCCAACGCATCCTTGCCTGCTGGAGGAGCTTACCAATGTGACTTTTTCCAGATATTTCAAGTATTTTGAGTTCCTCACACAATCCAGCTTGGTTAATTCCAGGATGGATCGTAGGCAGGTGAGCCGAATGTTTCTAACCGGCAAAGATGTTCCATTAGTGGGGTCGACGTTTCATAACCATACAGACTGGAGGGCATGACCATGGCCGAGAAAACCCGAAGCTTCGTGTGGAGTGACAGACTAGCTAGCTTTCACAGTGTTGCGCAGCCTCTCAACTTATTTGGAGTGATACCTCCACTGTCAAACTGGAGCCGGTTATGATCACGCTGCCCAGGTATGGAAAACTCTCACTCTCTTATTAACTACCCCATCACCAATTGGGAGTTGTCGGGGTGGAGTATCTGATGGCACCAAATACCCAGGCAGGTGCTTAATTTTGGTGGGGCTGATGGTAAGGCCCCACCTCTTAGTGGTACACTCCAGGTTCAGCAGCAGCACCTCCAACGCTTCCTCTGAGTGAGCAGCAATCACTAGATCATCACATACACAACATCGTTGACCAATAGGGAGCCATCCCTTGATCACACCTGGACATCGATCAGCCTCCCATTGTATCTGTACCAGATGTAGATTTCTCTGTTACAACCATCAAAGGCTTCACGAACTACGTGGTCGAAATATATGTTAAATAATGTAGGAGCCAGAGGATATCCCTCTTGCACCCCAAGGTGAACAGGAAATGGCTCGGACTCCCGGCCACGTAGTTTTACCCGGGCCTGCTCACCATCATGAAGGTCCTTAACGATTGTGAGCAGAGTCAGAGACTCTGAAAGCACGAAGAACAATCCAGAGCCCAGGCCTACTGATGGTACCAAGGGCCTTGACCAGGTCAATGAAGCAGAGATGTAGGGATATTTTTTTGGAAATAAATATCCACACCAACACACACCCCGATACACACCTACTCACACCCACACAATGGGTCCCATGAATGCCCAGGTCTCCTCGACTCTCAGCCTGGAGACGGTGTCCCATGCCAACACCCTGGTGAGACCTGAGGGCAGCTACCACCCTGAGGGCTGAGTGGTCCCAGCAGCGCGTTGCCGTGGTGATTCCATTCCGAACGCCACCTGGCACTGCTACTCAAGCAGCTGCCCCCATGCTCAAGAGACAGGAGGTGCACCACTCGGTCTACCTGGTCAGCCAGGTGAGCGATGGGGGACAGTGGAAATGGAGGGTGGTGGTGGTATTGGTGTTTGTGATGATGTCAGCGGTGGAGGTGATGGTTTCTGATGGTGGTGATGGGGGTAGTGGAGGTGATGGTGGTGGTGATGATGCTGGTTGCGCTGCTGGTAGTGGTGGTAATGGTGGTAGTGGTGATAGTGGTGGTTGAGCGTGGCGCTGGCCACCCAACCCCTCGCTAAAAGGACTTGTTCCAACAGTCCATTAAGGCTATACGGGGGATATTTGTCTTTGTAATAGTCAGATTTGTGTTTCTGGTGTGAAATGTGTGTGTGAATGTAGGTGCTCGTAGTCTGGTGTGTGCTATACGCGAATCTTAATCCGTGGGTATATATATATGTCTAGGTGTTTTTTTAGTGTGCGTTAATATAGCATTGATTATTGTTGAACGTTTTCCTTGGCGATTTCTCGGGCCTTTTTTTTGTTCCGCGTGCATGTGAGCCAACATGTGAGTCTGCGTACAGTATCTGTGTAAGGATAGTATCCTTGGACAGGAGTACATCTCGGGAACAGGGAGAGAGGGAGGAGTCTTTCAACATCAGAGGGCGGGCCTAACCCGGGGAGGTGCCAGAGGAAATACTGAACTAGGATTGGTCAGCTTGGTTTCAAATGCAAAAGAGCGGGAAAGTGGAATAGGGGGAGGAGACAGTGGGGAGTCGGTTGGGAGGAGGCAGAGAGATGGGGTTGATGGACGAAGAGGGGGGACGAGAGGGAGGTGGACAAGGATGAAAGGAGAGGGTCGAGAAGGGGGAGACGGAAGGGAGGGAATGGTGGCAGAAGGTTTGTGAGTCGGAGTGCTCAAATAAAGGTCCTCGTATCCGACGTCGGTGTCCTGAGTCTTTCTACATCTGTATTATTTGTATCTGCATTTTGTGTCATCGTGCCTGTGTGTGTATCTGTCTGCGTGTGTTCATGTCTATATGTGTTTACGTGTGCATTGTTCGATTATAATGTAATGGACTATGCACAATAGTGTGCAGTACAGCATAGCATGTCTTACTGTATCGTGTTTAGTCGCATGTGGTGTAATGAAGTTTGTGCACTGGATTGTATGGCGTAGTGTGTGGTGTATAGTGTGGTGCGGGCGGTGTACGTGTGGTGCAGGCTCTGCGTATGTATGGTATAGGGTGTGTGTATGTATGATATAGGGTGTGTGTATGTATGGTATAGGGTGTGTGTATCTAATGGTATAGGTTGTGTGTATAGGCCTTGATATTTGGTGGTGCAGGTTGTGTGTGGGGGTGGTGCAAGCTTTGTGTGTGTGTGGGACAGTGGTGGTGTGTATGTAGCTAGGTTCGTGTGTGAGGGGCTGGTAACCCCTCCACTTGCCAATTCTACCAAACATCACGGTGGAAACGCTGAAATAAGCTCGTGCTGAAGGCCCCAGGGGACTAGTTTATGATGACTTCTGGCCAAGCTCCATCTGGCAGAGCCAGATTGAACCACCCCTCTTGGGGTTCCTCAAGAAACGGTAGAATACTGCAATTGGTCACGTGGAATGTTCGGACACTAGTTGCAGATGTTGGGAAATGGACTGGCACTGCCTGGACCTCTGCGGAATACAGTAGGTCAGGTGGACTGGCTCTGGCTCCATTGAGCTTGAGGGGTGTACAGTTCTCCAATCGGGGCAGGAAACTGCCAAACAACAAGGAGTGACGCTTTTTTAAATAAAATAATGAAAGGGGTGTGGTCGCATGGTGGTGAATTGTAGGAAGCTGTAAGTCCCAGGGTGCTGTGGACCCACCTCCCCATCAACAAGAGGCGAGGAATGGTCATGGTTGCTTACGCCCCCACCAAAGATTCACATCAGTGAAGGGACGCAGACAATGCCGATGAGTCAGACACCTTCTAGGACCTGTCCCAGATGCTGTTCTAGCATCGGTGCATCCATATAACACGTTTAGTACAAACAATAACATCTCCTGTACTACATAGTGGCAGACAAGTGAATGTGGGCCCATGTACTTGACACCAGGACCTACCATGGAGCTGATCTGCCCACTGACCATTGGTTTGACATCTTAAGATGTCTGCCTTTCTTCCACTCCGGTGGTGGGTGTTCATTTAGGACCACATTTAAACTCAAAATATCCTGGTCTCAGCTAGCCATCACCACCTCCATGCGGTGCCGGCTGGATTCCAACCAACGGTGAGGGTCTTTGGCGTCAGATGGAGCGACCCACCGGCCAAAGTATTTCTGTGTCGCATCTATGGCAACGTCAAATCAACTTGGAACAAGCTAGGGCACCCCTCGGGGGAAACGCGCGCCGTCCTTGCCCAAACGACGCGAGAAGTGGACGAGGGCTACCTGCTCATGGACGGGGCAGGCTAAAGAAGTTAGTCCGACTACGGCTGGGAACACTCAACATCGGAACATTGACAGGGAGAAGTCGAGAATTGTCAGCTGCCCTAAAGGCCCGTCGTATCGACATCGTATGCATCCAAGAAACGAAGTGGAGTGGAGCAAAGGCCAGGGAGATTGGAGAAGGATACAAACTGTTCTACAACGGTGAAAGAAACACCAAGAACGGCGTTGGAATCGCAGTCAGCCAAAATCTACGAGACAACGTCGTGGCCATCCACCGTGTTTCCGACCGCCTCATGTCCATTGAAATCGACTCAAACGACCTACGCCTCCGGGTGGTATCTTGTTATGCGCCGCAGCCCGGCTGCCCAGCAGATACCAAGGAGGAGTTTTGGGAACAATTTGATGGACACATGCAATCGATAAATGGAGAAGAGCAGTTAGTAATTGGTGGAGACCTAAATGGACACGTTGGAAGCGCCCGGGATGGATACCCTCGAAACCATGGTGGCCAAGGATATGGTACCCGGAACGATGAGGGAAACCGAGCCCTGGACTTTGCGGAAGCCCATGATCTTGTCCTCGCCAACACCTTCTTCAAGAAGAGACCGTCCCATCTCATTACGTATGCCAGTGGTGGGAGATCAACTCAAATTGATTACTGGCTTGTCAAGCGGGATAAGCTGAAAACGGTGACAAACACTAAAGTCATACCATCGGACAACATCGCCCCACAACATCGCATCCTGGTCATGGACATAAAAATGGACATTGGCCAGCGACATCGCCCACCAACAACTGGACAGCAGCGAATTAAGTGGTGGCGGATGAAGGAATGCAAGGATCAGCTGAGAGTCGCCTTTAATCAGATTGACGTGAACACCAACCGACCGCCAAATGCGATTTGGGAAGATCTCGCCGGCCAACTGTGCACAGCAGCAACGGAAGCACTGGGGCTAACTAAGCCGGGAAAACACTTCATTGACAAGCAAATATGGTGGTGGAACGAAGAGGTTCAGCTAGCAGTGAAAGAGAAGAAGCTAGCTTTCAAGAAGTGGCGCCAAACGCTCGCAGATCTCGATTACCAACATTACAGAAACTGCAAATCGGCAGCGAAGCGAGTAGTTGCAGCGGTGAAATTAGCTCAATGCGACCAACTGTATGTCGAACTGGACACCCCAGAAGGTGCCAATAAGATCTATCGACTGGCAGAGGCGCGCCATCGTTCGACTCAGGATATTGGTCAGGTCAAATGCATAAAGGATGAGAATCACAGCGCTCTCAGAGACCCGCCCGCCATCCTTCAACGCTGGAGCGACTACTTCTCTGGAATCTGCAACCAGGAATTTCCCCACCCACCTATTATTTGTGCTGAACACGTCCTCGGTCCGGTTTCACCTATCACCATCACCGAAGTGGAACAAGCTATCAAGAGAATGAAGAATGGGAAAGCGACTGGCCCGGACGATATCCCTGCTTAGGTCTGGAAGATCCTTGGCAGGCAGGGTGCTGCCCTCCTTACCCAGCTCTTCAGCACCATCACGAGCACCAGTGAGGTCCCAGAAGCCTGGTCGACCAGCACGACGGTTCCAATTTGGAAGGGTAAAGGGGACGTGGCAGAATGCTCGAATTACAGGCCAATCAGGCTCCTGTGTCATGCGATGAAGATCTTTGAGCGAGTTTTGGACACGAGGATTATAAACATCATCACCCTATCACCCAACCAATGTGGCTTCGTCAAAGGATGTGGCACTACGGACGCCATATTCGCGGCGAGGCTCCTGCTGGAGAGGCACAGAGAGAAGAACAAAGCTGTGCACGTGTCATTCCTCGACCTTGAAAAGGCATTTGACAGGGTCCCCCACGACCTCATCTGGCACTCGCTTCGATCCCATGGAGTCCCTGAAACCTACGTGCATTGGGTGCAACTCCTATACAAGAACGTCACCAGTGCAGTCAGGTGTGCAGTGGGCATATCACCGCCATTTCCCATCAGCGTTGGAGTGCACCAAGGATCGGCCCTGTCACCACTCCTGTTTATCCTGTGCATGGACACGATCACTGCCGACCTGCACACGCCCCTTCCATGGTCAATTCTCTACGCGGATGACGTCCTCCTCTCAGATGAAGAGAGAGGAGAAGTGGAAAGACAAACGCGCCTGTGGAAGGAACGTTTGGACGAAAACGGGATGAGGTTCAACATCAAAAAGACGGAGTATATGGAGTGTGGCCCCCAAACCGACGGCACCATCAGTATTGACGGAGAAGATCTGAAGAAAGTGACGGACTTTAAGTACCTGGGCTCCACCATCAGCTCAGATGGTAGCATCACGACTGATGTGAGGTCACGAGTCAATGCGGCGTGGATGAAGTGGAGGCAAGTCACCGGAGTCCTCTGTGATCGGAAAATGCCGGATAGGCTGAAGGGAAAAATATACAAGACCATCGTCCGACCGGTGGCACTCTATGGATCCGAGTGCTGGCCAGCCACAACTGTACACGAACAAGCTCTCCACACCATGGAGATGAGGATGCTCAGATGGAGCCTCAGACTCACTCGATGGGATCGTGTCAGGAACGAAGACGTTCGGAAGCGACTTGGTGTGGCCCCCATTGCGGACAAGATGCTTGAGGCAAGACTTCGGTGGTACGGCCATGTGATGCGAAGTGAAGAGTCATCAGTGGCCAAGACTGCCGTGCGTATTGAGCCAGAGGGCCGCCGTCCACGCGGACGTCCGAAGAAGCGATGGATGGACCGAATAAAGGAAGACATGAAGACGGTCAACGCATCCCCTGAAGATGCCCTGGACCGAGCCAAATGGAGAAGACAATGCCGAAAAGCGGACCCTGCGCCACAGCGGGAACAACGCTAGGAAGAAGAAGCTAGCTGAGGATAGTTGCAAGCAGGAATTTCAACATCACTTTCATCTGGGGTTAGCATCGTCACCCCACCTCTTCCTGATGCTGAGGGGAAATAGGTGAGGTTCAGGACTTTGGCTCATGCAGCTGCAATTGCTGCATTGAGTACGCAGTCCTGACCTTCACAGAGACTGCCTGAAGAAGTTTTGACTGGTTGAGAGACAACGACAGGCTCACTCTTATTGTCTATAACATCCGCAGCCTTCGCTCGCAGCCTTCACTCGGAGGTTCAGACAGCCGTGTGGCGCTGCAAGTATGAGTGGTGGGCACGGGATGCTGAGGAGATGGAATCTGCCTCAGTAGCCCGCAATCACAAATAACTTTAAATTTATCGAAAAGTAACATGCAGCCCCTCTCCTATCAACATCTTTCGGGGAAAAAAACGGTGTTCCGATCTCTGAACCCAGGGAACTGGTCTGCAGACTTGCAGAGCATTTCCAGGAGGTCTTTTGGGAGGGGAATTCCCTCAGCCCATACAACGTCATGGGGCAAGATGGGGACGACCCTGCTGCGAAATATTTCATGCCAATGTGGGCTCAGACCAGAGAGGTCCTACACGAATGCCATATTCTCTGTCCATTTTCTAGAGCAGAGGTGTAGGGAATCTTACAAGACCATATCTGCTGTATTGACCTGGTTAAAGCCTATGATACCATCAACAGGCCAGGACTATGGGCTGTTCTTCCTGCTTTCAGAGTCCCTGACTTTCTGGTCACAATCAGTAAGGGCCATCATGATGGTGGGCAGGCCTGGGTAAAGCTACATTGCTGGGAGTCAGAGCCATTCCTGCTCACCTTGGAGTAAAACATGGATGTCCTCTGACTCCCACATTATTTAACACAATCTTTGACCACGTAGTTCGAGAAGCTTTCCATAGCTGTACTGGAGGGATTTCCATCTGGTACAAATACAATGGGAGGCTGATAGATGCCCGAGTGCAGTCGAGGGATGCCTCCCTATTGATGATCTCATGATCTGGTGATTGCTGCTCACGCAACCCATGGCACCTGGGTCTGACCCGTTACCGCCTGTCACTTCACATGGCATCAACGTGCACCTGGCCTGGCACAGGCGCTGGGGTGACGTCACCGCCACTTTGTGGCGATTGGCGGGTGTTGTTATTGTTGATGGTCTTGATGGAGATAATTGAAGTGATGGCGGTGGAGATGGCGGTGATGGTGGAGGCGGTGGTGATAGAGGTAGTGATGATGGTGATGGAGGTGTTGATGCTGGTGATGGCGGTAATGGAGGTGATGATGGTGATTATTGAGGTGATGTTTGGTGGTGATGGTGTTGATTGCGGAGGTGACAGCAGTGGTCGTGATAGAGGTGGTAATGTTCGTCCGACGTGGTGATTCCGTTCCTAGCTCGACAGCGCCACCTGGCGCTGCTACTTAGGCAGCTGCACCCCAATGCTCCTGAGACAGCAGGCTCACTCTTTGGTTCTTTCGGTAAAGTCACGTATAAAGATAAATTAATAAATTAAATAATAGCATACGACGTTTCGATTGCAACACAAGCAATCATCATCAGGTATAAATGAAATAGCAACAAAAATCTAACCAGAAAACTATAGACAGACATATAAGCAGACAGATATCACCAAGATACATAGAGAGAGAGTGTGTTACTCTGCTTATATGTCTGTCTATAGTTTTCTGGTTAGATTTTTTTGTTGCTATTTCATTTATACCTGATGATGATGGCTTGTGTTGCAATCGAAACGTCGAATGCTATTATTTAATTTATTATTTTATCTTTATACGTGACTTTACCGAAAGAACCAAAGAGTAATTCCTGCAGTTGTGGGGGCCGTTGGCCCCCGGGGTCGCCCCCGCCTGCATCCCCTATTCCGGTTGCGTTACCGCACCGCCCTAATACCCGCTAGGGTTTCGCCGGCATTCGAACGCGACGCCCCTACTCCTACAGCCTCGCGCAGCGCTCCCACGCTGCGAGCGTACGTACGCACAGCATCATCAATCAAACGCCATACTCCCCTTCACGTAGCTTCGCGCAGCACTCACTCGCTGCGAGTATACGTATAGACAGTACCGCGCACTCCAAACGCAACCCCTTCTTTATGCAGCCCCACACGGTACTCGTCTCAACACTGAATACTCACGTTATGATCGCGCACCTGTATCATACGCGTAGTGAACGTACGCGCACACACACGCACAGCTCCGCGTGGCACCCGCTTCCACGTCGAATAACCACATACGCATAGTGAACATACACGCACCCACACGCGTTCACACTTCTCAGCGAGAGCACACGAGGCCACGATCAGCTATTAATGATTTATTCTCGGTGACTGCACTTTACTGTTAAGTCAGTATGAATCGACGAGGCTGGCCTACACTGATACCTCTGTGCCTATTCCCGATTTATCTCCTTACGATACTATTTCACCTTGTTACTTACGGTTCGAAGTATTCGGCGTCCTGTGGCTTTTCCTCGATGCTCGTCTGGACACGTCGCATGGACGTCTGGAGGGCAGAGCTGGGAGCCGCCTTGACCGCTGGTTTCTTGGAGTGAGATCCCCTCTACCTTGCTACGATCGCTTTTATCCTACCTCCCCGTCCCAGGGCTCCCCCTCCCGGAGCACTCTTCGCTCCCTCCCGCGTTCATGCGTGGCGCATATTCTAATTCATCCCATTCTCATGCAGGCCTTTGTTATGTCAATTATGCAGCGGCACCCATCACAAAAGCTTGCCGTGGGAATTTATGCACGGACCTCCGCGTACCTCTGATTATCATGCTAATTATGCGGCGGCATCCATCACAAAGGCTTGCCGTGGGAAGTTATGCACGGAGCTTCCGCGTGCCTCCGCCCCTCTGATTATTCGTAATTCCAGCTTTACCTTTTAATTTCCCTAATAATGGCGCCTATGCGCTCGATCCCCTTTTGTCCTGCCAATTATGCCGTCTCGCTCTTCCCCTGCCTGTCTCGTCGATACGGGTGTGGGTGTGGGGGGTGCGTTTCAACCGCAGTGGCCGAGTGGCCCCTCGCCGCGACCATGCAATCTTAATGCCGGTCACAGCGCCACGAAGTAGCATCGGGGGAGGTCGTCCAATTCCCTGGTCGCCGGAAACCGTGAAAGTTATCCCGATAAGGGCTTCTCGGATTAAAACCGGTCGGCCAGGTGACTTCCCCTCGGAGCTCTATGGGGGGGGGGGGGGGGGGGGGGAATGCGTGCGGGTGTGTTTATGTGAGGTGAGGTGGTGGGACGCGGGGGTCGGCTCCGTCACTTGGTGGTGGTGAGGTCAGGGATGGGGCGCCCGCCGAGCGGCTTCATGGCGGCGGCATCACACAGTCACGAAAGCTCCAAAATTAAGACAGCAGGCTCAGTCTACCTGGTTTGCCAGGTGAGCAATAAGGGGTGCGCGCTGGGGGGTGTGGCCAGGGGGGTGCAGGCGGGGGTGGACCTCAGTGGTATTTGTAATGAATATCTGCATGATGATAATTAAGATGGTGGTGGTGCTGCAAGTGGGGGTGATGATGATCACGGTGGTGATAGAGGTGGTGATTAATGATTGTGGTGATGAATGATGTTGATTAACGCGGTGCTCGTGGCAATTGTGGTGGTGATTAAGGTGGTCATGGTTGTGGTATCCAATTATGAGAGTGATGATGATCATTATTAAAGTGCTGTTGATGATGATCATGCTAGTGATAGTGTTGATGATTACACTGCTGCTACTGCCGATACTCCCACCCCGTGCCCGCCCACCCCACCCCACCCCGTGCCCCCCAATCCCACTCGTGCACCCACCGTGCCAGGCAGGGAGCGGGCTGTTCAACCGCGCCAAGTTGAGGTGATAATGGGTCCACTCCACATCCCTATCGTCCTACTGACACTGCTACTGATGATGCTGCCCTTGCTACCCACCCCTTGCAGCCCACTTGCCAACCTCACTGTGCACCGTATCGTGCCCCCACCATAACCCCCCCCCCACCGTGCTCAAACCGTGGCCACCTCCCAGGCTGGTAGCGGGACGTTCAATCACCCAAGCTGATAAACGTGGGTTACGTAGAGGCGCTCCGGGAGGCGCCCTTCGACTGCTTCGTCTTCTCCAACGTCGACGTCCTCCACCTGGACAATGGCAACCTCGACCGCTGCGGGCAGCAGAACCCACGCCACCTTAGTGGCGAATGTCGGTTGTTGTTGTTGAGTAGGTTGGTAAGCGCTAGTGTAATTGTAATGCGGGTGTGGACGACCTTCCGGAGGTGACGTCATGGGGGGAGGAGTTACGTCACGTGGGGGAGAGGGTTCAGGTCTATAAGGGGGGAAACCGGAAGCAGTAGGGGAGTGATAGGAGACTGGGAAAGTGTAAGGCCACGCAGGGCGAAGTGGGGAAGAGAGAGAGTGGCGAGATCGCCACACACACAGACCCCGAGGATCGGCACCGTCGGCCAACGGTGACCGACCCCGGGGCTGGAGGAGCAGTGAGGAGGCTGCAAAGAGAGCAGTGGGTCTGCAAGGGTGGAGTTGGGCTACGTGAGCGACAGCAGCCTGGGGGCTGCAGAGCGAAGAGTATATAGGGGAGTGCTGTGAAGTGGGCTACGTGAGCGATAGCAGCCTGGGGCTGCAGAGCGAAGAGTAAGGGGGTGTGCCGTGAGGGAAAAGAGATCGAACCCAAATAAAGGACACAGGACAAAGAGAAGCGTCCGAGTCTTTTATTACACTGGTGTTGGAAGTGTAACGGCATGGCAAAACAACTGAGAAAAAAGAATATTCCGTCTCCGGCATCGGCTTCTTCTTCCGACGACGAAGACCTTCCTCCTACGGTGGACCTGACTCCGACAGACGAGGAGATCCGTGCTGGGACGAGTGCTGGTACGGGGGTCCAAGAGGTCGTCGCGTCGGCGGACCCGTCTGCACCAAAGGACGTGGATTTAAGATGGAGTCAGATGGCGGAGCAACTTGAAACTCTCAAGAACGTACTTGCACAGTTGTGTGAGCTCGTCACGCCGAGAACGGCGTCTGGAGGAGATGTTGGTGGTCCGCAGGAGCCCGGGTTGTCTTCGCTGTCGCCGCCATCAGCCATGCGGCGTGAGGACGCCATCTTGGGCGTGGCGCACGAGGAAAGGCGGGAAGCCGCCATTTTGGGCCCTTCGCGGCGTAAGGCCGCCATCTTGTCGACACCACGTTGCGACGCCATGTTGAATCTGCCACCTGATGAGTCAGCGGCAGGAGGGAGCGCGCCAAGAGGTCGCAGTCGTCACTTACCGACTGGAAAAGAATTCTCCATCGGGGGCGATTGGAGTGCGTTCGCCTGCAGATTTTTGGCAGCGGTACGCACGGCGAGGTGGACTGACGCCGAGGCATTAGAAGTTCTTCCGACTCTTCTCGATAATGAGTCTGTTAGATTCTTTCGCTCGATAAAAGCCGCAAAGAAGAAAACGTTGCGAGGTGTATTCAACGAAATGGCTGACGCTTACGAGCCACCGGACGATGCTCATCGCCGGTTTGTGCAACGACAGCGCGCACCCGAGGAGTCTCTGGTGGCATATAGGGGCGCGGTGCTGGAACTGGCTATGGCTGCGTACCCGGAGACGGAGCCTGACCTGCTGGAACCTCTCATCCTGGGAAAGATGCTGGAGCTGTCCCGGGATCTCGGCATTCCTATGCCGGTGTGTGGGCATGAGAAGCTCACCTCCCGGGCTGCGGCCAGATGTCTAGATGCCCAGTTCAACCTGCGCCGGTGGAAGCAGGTTACGGTGTGGACGGGGGGGCCTATCGTCGAAGGGGGAGCCTTGGGTTGGGACCCCAAAAAGGCAGTTTATGTGCCAGACGACAGGGGCCCGCAGGAGCTGTCGGCTGCCGCGACTCCGTGGACGGCCCGAGGGGGGCCGGGGCCACGGGTTGCGCCGCCGACACGGCCGCGTCGGGACGGGGCGTCTGCAGCGCGCCGTAACGTCATCGACTGTTTCCGCTGCGGGCGTAAAGGCCATTACGCTCGGGACTGCTGGGCCCGCGTTCCGGGTCCGCCCCAGCAGGAGGCCTCGACTGCGGCCGCTCCAGGAAAGGATTCGCCAGCACAGGCAAGTCGGTGCGCACCAGACACCCGGCAAGGCTTGACACCTCATTCATCACCGTTGTCATGCGATCCGGGTGTTGTTAATAACGGGAGGCCATCGACTGCGCCTTGTCGCTCGGTAACGCAGTGGCGTAAGCTGGCTCGGCGGGTTGTCGCGGCCGCTACCGGTTCGTCCACCGTACCTGGGTCGATACAAGGGGTGGACGTGCGGATTTTGGTAGATTCTGGAGCGTCCGCGACCATTATTTCTGATGTAATATTTCATCTCTTGAACATCCCACCAGAGGCCGTGAGTCCAGCTTACGCTTCCTGCGTCGCCGCGAACGGGGGTAGCATGGGCATTGTGGGCCAGGTGAACGCTAACATCGCTATCGGGGGAGTGTCTGCCTCGGGAATTGTGTTAATTTCGAGGTCTCTTACGGTTCCTTGTTTGTTAGGGACCGATTTTCTGGCCAGAATGCCCATTCTGATTCGAATTAATGAGAACTGCATTGAACTACCGGAAGGCCGAAAAATTGCATTTTTGCCGTCGGCCTGGGGGCGACCTGATCCTGTCGCCCAGGTGCAGGCGTTGTCCGAGGTGTCTGTCGATATTCCACCTGGCTCACAGATACTCATTCCCTTGCGTTATCGGAAGCCTGTACCTGGTCGTCAAGGAGCGATTGGTGTTTTGTTGTCGCCGTCCGCCGCTATTACGGGTGGATCGGCGCTGGTTGGGGCACAAACTATTGTCCGGCCAGACCAACAGCCGTTTTTGCAAGTGCTTAACGCGAGTACCGAAAGTGTGTGTGTGCTGGCGGGTACTGTTGTGGCACATGCCACTACTGCGTTTACAGCTCATGATAATCTGTCCAGCCGGGGAGTTGTTGGAGGTGTTTCGGGGGCCGGAGCTGCAGATGACCGCTGGATCGCTGAATTGTGTGCGGAAAATTCGGCTCTTTCCGGGGAACAACGTTGTGCGATTCGTAAATTATTATTCAGCTATTCTGATGTGTTTAGCTCTGACGATTTGGACTTGGGACGCACCTCGTTGCTTTACCATCATATTGACACAGGGGACGCTGCCCCTATTCGGTTAAACTCGCACCGGATGAGTCCGGCGGAACGCGAGCATGTTCGAGGGTCAGTGGATGACATGTTGGCTGCGGACATAATATCTCCGTCTAACAGCCCATGGGGCGCGCCTGTTGTTTTGGTCAAAAATAAAGATGGCAAATTGCGATTTTGTGTAGATTTTCGTAAATTAAATAAAGTGTCGGTAGCAGATGCGTATCCCCTGCCGCGTATGGACGACTCTCTCGATGCCTTGTCGGGGGCGAAGTTTTTCTCGATGCTAGATCTCTCTTCGGGCTTCTGGCAGCTTCCCCTTGATGAGTCCTCGCGAGAAAAAACAGCTTTCCGTACGCCGCAGGGGTTATTCCAATTTAACTGCCTTCCGATGGGGCTGAATGCGGCCCCTGCCACTTTTCAGAGGTTAATGGAGTTGGTATTAACGGGGTTGCAGTGGGAGACGTGTCTTATATATCTAGACGATGTTATCGTCTTCAGCCGCACATTTGACGAGCATTTATCGCGGTTGGAGGCTGTGTTCACCAGGATGCGTTCTGCTAATTTGAAATTTAAGCCTAAGAAATGTCACCTACTGCAACACTCCGTGCGTTACCTGGGGCACATCGTCAGTGCGGATGGGATGGCCACGGATCCGGACAAGACTGCGTGCGTCCGTGACTGGCCAACCCCTGCCACGGTGGGGGATGTGCGTCGGTTTTTGGGGTTCGCCTCATACTATCGGAGGTTTGTTCCAAACTTTGCTACGATCGCGAGGCCTTTGCATCTCCTTACGGGAAAAGGACATAAATTTGCTTGGGGACCGCCAGAGGAGGCGGCGTTTCGAAGCCTACGCGATCTATTGGCTACGGCGCCGACGTTGGATTATCCGGATTTTGAACATCCCTTTATTCTGGATACGGACGCGAGTGACACGGGTATTGGGGCGGTGTTGTCTCAGTCCAAGGGTGGTGTGGAACGCGTGGTGGCGTATGGTAGCCGGGTTTTGTCTCCCGCTGAGACCCGCTATTGCGTCACACGCAGGGAACTTTTGGCTATTGTTTTTTTTCTCCGCCAATTTCGACCGTACTTGTACGGTCGTTCGTTTATTGTTCGCACGGATCATGCGGCCTTGCAGTATTCGCTTAAAATGGACCAACCATCCGGCCAGCTGGCGCGGTGGTTGGACACGCTGCAGGAATTTTCCTTCCAAATTCACCATCGGAAGGGAGTGCGTCACGCTAATGCGGACGCACTTTCCAGGCTGCCGCAGCGATCCCCTTGCGCGTGTGCGTCGGGGACGCATAGGTGTGGGCCGATTCAGCACCCCCCTCAGCCTGTCGCGTTGGCAGTCGAGGTGCCTGAAGCTCCGCTTGAGCCGGGGCCGGCTGATGGGGGTCCGGCTGATGGCATTTTACATCTTCCGAGGTCCGTGTGGATCCGCGAACAAATGTTGGATGATTCTTTGGTGACATTACGTAAGCGGTCAGTGAAGGGAGAGGGGGGTGTGCCGGAAACTGCTCTCCGTGATGGCTTGCTGATGTGGAGGGAAGGGATACAGGAACGCTGGCGTCTTGTTGTACCGGCATCATTGCGGTACGAATTGATTAGAACTCTGCATTGTGACACGCTTTTACATCTGGGGGTGCAGAAGACCCTATTGACGCTGCAGCGAGATTACTATTGGCACGGCATGACGACGGATGTCGTCGGACACGTTCGTGCATGTCCCGATTGTGCCCGCCGTAAGCCACCTAGACATCCATATGTGCCGCCTATACAATCTATTCAAGTGTCTCGAGTTAATGAGTTGGTGGCGTTAGATATTTTGGGACCCTTTCCGCCATCCGCTAGGGGAAATAAATATTTGCTGGTAGGGGTGGAGTACCTCTCCCGCTGGCCGATGGCCTGGCCCTTGCCTGACCAGTCAGCGGCGTCTATCACAGATGCCTTTCTTTTTGGGTATGTTATGGACAAGGGGGCGCCGGAGAGGCTCCTTACGGACCAAGGCCGGAATTTTTCGTCTAAATTGTTGGGGGAGGTGTGTGCGGCTCTTGGAACAAAGAAAATTCGGACATCTCCCTACCACCCGCAAACGGATGGTATGGTGGAACGGCTAAATCGGACTCTGTCCGCCATGTTGTGCCATACGGTTAGTGAAAAACAATCGGATTGGGATTTGCATATCCCTGGGGTGCTTTCTGCGTACCGAATGACGCCGCACGCGGCTACAGGATATTCGCCGTTTTTTCTTATGTACGGTCGTGAAAACGTACCGCTGATTAATGAACAGTTGGGAACCGGAGCGAGGGGACCTGCCAAGCCTCTTCCTGACTATATTCAGGACACCGTTCGCCGAGTCACTGTGGCGCGGGAAGGGGCCCGCATGGCTACGGCCAAAGCCCAGGCTCGGAATGAGAGGTGTGCACGACGTTCAAAAGGGGAATGCCCCTGGAAACCGGGGGACCTGGCCTGGCTTCATTGTCCACAGGTGCGGCCAGGTACCTCTCCTAAGTTACACAAACCATGGCAAGGGCCGGTTTGCCTCATTGAGGTTCCCAACCCACAGTCGGCGCGTGTTCGGTTTGGATCTCGGCGTTGGTTCGTCCACACATCTCGGTTGAAACCATACGTGGCCCCTCGACCTGATGCGTCATCTCCTGAGATTGCCTTGCTGGAGTCTGTTGCTGCCGACACGCCTTTGCCTGTGCCTGCTGACCTTGCAAGAGCGCCTGTTGTGCCTTTTACAGACGAGCCGGCCGTAACGTGGCAGGGGAAAGACGACTCAGCTCGGGGTGCGCCTAACACGGCTGCGGAACCTTTGAGACCCGTAGCCCTTCCAACCCCGCCGGGGACGCGATTGCAGGACGCCCCTGATGCTGCGCCGGCAAGATTGGGGGACCGGGACGTTGCCAGGCTTCCAATAATGACAGACGAACTTCAACCTGTCACTCTTAAAACCCTGCCACGTTCTCGTTCGGCGGGAGGGCCGCCGACCGTCCGGGACGGTCCGGCGACCCGCACCCGCTCAAAATCCCTCACATTTCGTTAATTATTGTGTTGTGTTCTTGTTCTTCGATATAATATTGTGTGTTCTGTGTCCTTTTTTGTATTCGGTCGTGTTCGCTCGCATTGTTGTCGGAGTTGTGTTCAGCCGAGGTCGGCTGGATTTTCTCTACGGGGGAGGGTGGTGTAATGCGGGCGTGGACGACCTTCCGGAGGTGACGTCATGGGGGGAGGAGTTACGTCACGTGGGGGAGAGGGTTCAGGTCTATAAGGGGGGAAACCGGAAGCAGTAGGGGAGTGATAGGAGACTGGGAAAGTGTAAGGCCACGCAGGGCGGAGTGGGGAAGAGAGAGAGTGGCAAGATCGCCACACACACAGACCCCGAGGATCGGCACCGTCGGCCAACGGTGACCGACCCCGGGGCTAGAGGAGCAGCGAGGAGGCTGCAAAGAGAGCAGCGGGTCTGCAAGGGTGGAGTTGGGCAGCGGGGGTCTGTACGACGAGACAGCAGCGGGTCTGTAAGGAGGGAAGTGGGCTACGTGAGCAACAGCATCCTGGGGGCTGCAGAGCGAAGAGTATATAGGGGAGTGCTGTGAAGTGGGCTACGTGAGCGATAGCAGCCTGGGGCTGCAGAGCGAAGAGTAAGGGGGAGTGCCGTGAGGGAAAAGAGATTGAACCCAAATAAAGGACACAGGACAGAGAGAAGCGTCCGAGTCTTTTATTACATAATGGTTAGGACACTGCGCTATGAACCCGGCGACACGGTTTCGATACCTACTCAATGCCAATACCAATTATGATTATTTGAACCGGTCCTGGCCCTCCCCTGGGTCGACTTAGCCTCACATTAGTACCTGGTGCGGTGTGTAAACATCGCCTCTAGAGAGACAAAGGCGGCCATACATGGTGCCACCCACCCAACCGTGCGCCGCCATGTAGGCCTTCATAGGTGTCCAAACATTCTGTCAAGGCTATAGGAGGGATCTTTGTCTCTGTTTTTGTTCACTCATGGGAGCCTGGATTAATGCTCTGGTCTCTGAGCTACTCGATGATATCTTGGAATTCAATGCTAATTTATAACTTGAACATTCAATAAGTTATTGCGTAAACCTCTGTGTGTACAATGATAACGTGATGCAAATGTTCATTCACGTCCATCAGGCTTTACAAAACATCTTACACAACGTGCTCCCTGTACCTGCCAACTTCAATCATTGATTCCTCCACCATACTGATTATCGTCTCATCCACACTGCGGGTCACAACAAGACACTCGCTCACCCATCCACTCACCCATCCACTTACTCACCCACTCACACACCTGCTCGCCCACCCGCTCGGCCACCCATTCGGCCACCCACTCACCCATCCGCCCACTCACCCACCCACTCACCCATCCGCTCACTCACCCACTCAATCACTCATCCGCTCACCCACGCACTCACTAAATAATCTAAGTGCGTGTTGATTTTAAACGTGGAGGAGGGGAGCAAAGCCGGAGGAATCTGGAGAACGATCCACATGACCCCCTCGTGGAGTCCCATGATGTCCTCCTGCGTAGCAGGCGAGGGAGATACAACATCTCCCCCGCCACCACTTGAGGGTCGCTAATTGTGTAGCGCAGTGTGTGAACTTTCCTCGGACACACGGACCCGGACATTGAATATGGACCAGCAAATTGAACATGGACACATCTGCACATATGTACAGAAAGATAGAGAGATAGACGTCTACAAAGCCTATAATGAAATCAACAAATTCGCCCGAAATTGCCTGAAATCGCCAAAATTGCACAATCACCCAAAAACACCAGAAAAGGGCGAAGTCGCCAGAAATCGTCAACATGTGCCTAAAACCTCCAGACATGTGCATAAAATGCGCCCGATCTCCACAGACGGAAGCTAAGCAAGCCAGAGCCCGGATCGTGCTTGGATGCGCGACCACCACGCACGGAACAAAATTATCGCGCAGCACCAGCACTTCATTGTTGCATCGTACTCCTATGCTCCCTCCGCCTTCACAACTCCACACTTTCCAGGACTTTATGTGAAAAAATGACACAAATGCACACGTTTTCTCATTGAAAATAGGTACATTCAAAAGATCACTGTCCTGGTCACAAAAGCAAAGTTTTTGGGGAATAATAGATAATTGCCATTTTCTGTACTTTTGAGGCATAAGCAATAAGAAAACAACACTACCCAGGAACACATTTTTTTTGTTACACAGTGAATTATTAAATACGAGGATAATCAGATACACGTGTTTTGTTCTTAATTACGTGGAACTGCTAATAAACAATGGTTGCAATGATGCCATTGTTCATGATACGATACGATATGTTAATACATGTCACCGTGTGGCAATTCACGCGATATCAGTTTTCCATTAACTATGTGATTCAAATGAAGGAAACTATTTTTTATTTCACCAGGTAAAGCCCATTGAGTTATATCACTCCTATTCAGAAGCGACCTGGCCACAAATGATAGCTCAACGATATAGCAGGCAAATACTCTAAACACAAATGTTCCTAAATGTGGAGAAAAATGCACGCGACCACCACGGGGAGAGAGAGACACACACAGCCTCCAAATATACAATAGGCATCGTCAGGGTTAGGATCGAACCCACGACCTTCTGCACATCAGGCGAGGGATTTAACATGTCCAAGCCATTGTGGCACCCCTTGCGTTTGTCAAGTGTTCTTCATTGTGTCTTCCGTCCAACCTATATTGTTTTTCCCCAATGTTCTGCACAGGCCACCGCTTCTGGTGTGGCATTGCCAAATCTTCAGGAGTACATTGGGCTGTTGCAGGGCATCGCAGGAGATGATATGTGGTTTGTTTCTTCTGACAAGCAAATTTTTCAGTTGTGCAGAATACCCCGCCATGATTTAATGAGAGAGTTGCATCTGTCAAAACCCACTCTCAGTCTGTTTAGGCTCCGCCATGTGAGCCATTTGGAATTGGAGCCAGATGCGAGCTCCTCACTGGGAATAATTCCTCATCGGCACCATTCAGCAGCTTTGACGCTTGATTGTTTTATATCAGGGGAGTTTGGAAAGTTATCGTATTGTTGCTGAGATTGTCCGTGCTTCCGGTATGAATGAAGATCGCTTAGAGTCTAAGCCTTTGACCGTATATTTCTCGACATTTTTGCCAGCCATGATTCTCCCTCACCGTAACTTGTTCACAATCCGCACCGCTACTCACAGACCTCGCACACGGTTAAACGATGACGTCATAATTGCCACCACTGGCCCTCAGAAGAAACATGACGTTTTACCAAAAGCCCTAATTTAAGGTGTATAAAAATCTAACAAGTAGGCTTTCGTGACAAATATTATTCACGATAAAGTGTTTTTGTCGTGGGTTAGATCACGTAAATGTAAATATGTTGCAAAGCTACCTCCACTCGACACAGCCAATCAGTAAGGTTTGTCACGTGAACATTCAGAAAGTAATAATGGATTTGTTAGAGAGTAAAACCACAATTTAAAATTGTTAAACATGGTCATAGTCTGTTGACGTGTGACAGACCTTACTAACTGGCTGTGTCGGGTGGAGGTGAATTTACAACACATTTACGTGATCTAACCCAACAAAGAAAACTGTATCGAGAATATTTTTTTACGACCAACTTTAATTATAATTAACGCGCACAAGAAACACTCATCAACAACACTGCTGTAAAATAAAAATCAATAGAATGGGACACGTTTCGAACAATGGTGCTTTCTCATAATAGCACACCATTGTTGTTTTTGTTCATTGTGCCTGTGCATGACTGCATTTCAGTATGACCAACAAAAGTTATTAATTATATAATTTTGATGCCAGCAAAAAGGGCCCCGTAGATTTAACTGCTCAACTAGAGCTATTAATGCTTTGATATTTACATTTCCTGTGTGCTATTCACCTTTTGACGTTCTCGAGTCTAACACTGGTCAGACAAAGCTGTGAAGGTGGCTGTCTCTGGAGCAAGCCAATCCGTTTCAACGACAATGCATACATTATTATTAAAGCATGTTTGTTTGCATGTTTTATCGCAAGTATGTGCGGTTAATGCAGACTTGATGCCTTGCAATATGTATCTCTTTGGTGTTTAAACATCTTAACACCTCTTGTATTCTTGCCAGAAACAGAAAAGCCCATTTACTTTTTAAGCATGTTTAATTATAAATGTGACGCATTAATCATTGTTATTTCAGAAATGTATTGTTAGGAAGTAAAATCTCATCTGTTTTACTAATGAAATTAGCAACAATTATCGCTATACGACGATCTTGCGCAAAGCTGATGGTACGACCGTTATCGACCGTCTTACATCGCACGCTGTACCGCAGTCGTATCGCCATATCGTGCCTCACGTGTCAAATCCATTGTTGTTGTTGTTCCTTCACCCAGCAGTAGATAGAGAATGGACAATGCAGGAACACACTGATGCCTGCATTGTCACCGCATGGAACATCTTTAGTTTTCGTAAAGAAATTCTTCAGGAACGTCCTAGAACGCAAGAGTTAAGTTCACAGGGACACGGGTTATGCAGTGTAACACTCCTCCATAGCGTTCTCCTCATCATGTCCATTCCCTACACACTGACATCACCAGTTGATAGAAGTAACCTGAGGTGTGATGATGTGATTGGTGGCGGGAGATGAGGAGACACGGCCCGAGATGTGACCATCTGTGCTTGGTGGTGGGAGATGAGGAAACTCCAAGATGTGATTATATGTGATTGGTAGCTGGGAATGAGGTGACAGGGATGAGGGGATGGGCAGGAAATAGGAGAGGGGACCGTGGGGATGAGAGGGGATGTCAGAGAAGGGATGAGATGGGGAGAGAGCTATAGATGAAGGAAAGAGCTGTGGATGAAGGAGGGAGCTATGGATGAAGGAGGGAGATGTGTGTTATGGATGTGGAATAAACGGACTGGAACCCTGACCTGTCTCTGTGTGTTTGTGGAGAGGAGAGTGTCCTCTACGCATGTAACAGGGAACTTGCTCACAAGGCTCTCAGAGCAACTCCCAGCGCCCTAATCTCATCTCTGCTATGCCATCGTCCTGATGTCATCTTGCCAAGGGAATTAGGGAGCGTCCCAGTGGCAGCTCTACGTGTGTGGTATTAAGTGTACGCAACTTCAGCTTGAAAATGCAGTCTTTCAGTTATGGGGAATACTGGTGATAGGTTTATCTTGTTACATAACTCAGACCTGCTATATTTAGCATAATTATATATTCTATATGATAACGTACACTTTATTGGTAGAGATTTTTATTACAATAACTACGGACGGAATTAGGAATTAGCGAAGGCGTATTTTATTATTTGGCACGGAAGTTGTGGAAGAGCATAGCCAAAAATATGCTTAATGCACCCCATCTATGCATTAATTTAGAACTAAACTATGTTTAGATCGCATAAAGAAGACTCAAATAAAATGGACAAACATGGGGGTAGTGTTAAGCCTATTTGTATTTTTTACATTTATTATTCCTGTTTGTTTTGTATATTTGTCCATAATGTACTGCGTTTAACATTTGTATGTTTTCTGTACCAACTTGCTTCCTGAGCAATGATCTCTAACATCCCTTTGTTCTGTCGCCCAGTCTTCCTGCATGAGAGGCGTGGTATTAATCAGAAGTGATGGTGATGATGAAGACATTTTAGAATGCCAATATAATCATTTGCATTGTTTTTGAAAGGTAATTTTCCATTCATTAAGTTGTGCACACCAGCCTGCTAATTTTCTGATTCAGTTAATGAATCCATCAGTGTCTTCGAGAAGGAATATCAAAGCCAGGCGGTGCAATATTTGGGTATGTAATTAGGTGTTTATTCTGGTGGCTGCTTTGTTCCACACTGCTCACCAGCATTCTCCATTTAGCACGGTTAGCTACGTACGATGCGAAATAATTCAACATACATACAATATTCTGCATCTGGGTGAGATTCTAGGAAGGTGACAGTGATCCCAGAAGGGTGATCAGGGCTTTATTTGGCCTGATACCAAAGTGCAGTGATTTTAAATCAACGACATTCAACATTAAGATAACTAAGCAAATAGCCTCCTTCACACGGCCTTCTGTAAGTGCATGAGTGTCAAAGCCGGTCCAGAGGTTGCTTGTCTTGAACCAAGGATGCTGAAATAATGTACTCTCAAAAGGCTCTATGGCCGATGGGTTGTGAGAGAAATTATTTTATTTGGACCTGTGGAGAGACGGGTATGTGAACGAGATCCAAAGATCTTAGGGACATTGTTCGAGTATTAAAATGGATCCGTTCCTGTATACATCGCGGGGCAAAACCATCGAGTGCCTGGTAGGTTAGCATCAAGATATAGTACATGAGGTGTGTGGTATGTACTATAAACTATGATGATGATCATCATCATGCTTAAAATAACCCATGGCTTTGGCAGTCGCAGCATCATCAACATAACCGTTGCTTACCTTGATGTTAATGTAGGACATTGATTCCTGCAGCTCACTGTTGGGAAAAAACAGGGAATGTCAGACCACCTGAACACAAGAACATTGAGACTAATGACTAATGGATATCCAACGTTTGGCCAGGACACTTGCCATTTTAGATAGTGTCCCAGTGTCCTGAAACATTTGCAAAAATACATAGATTTTTGCCAAAGTAAAAAATAACCTTTCCTCCTACCCAGCAAGCATAATTATACTGGTAGGAACCTACTGGTTCCACCAGCCCACAGGGGATTATTGTGTCCGTCTGTCGTGCAGGGATGGGCTGGGTGGGGAGGGAGGGGTTGGGTGGGGAGGGGCTGGGTGGGGAGGGGCTGGGTGGGGAGGGTGGGGCTGGGTGGGGAGGGTGGGGAGGGTGGGGAGGGGCTGGGTGGGGAGGGGCTGGGTGGGGAGGGTGGGGCTGGGTGGGGGGTGGGGCTGGGTGGGGAGTGGGGCTGGGTGGGGAGGGGCTGTTCACCCCGTGGTGCCCTTATAAAACTCAACGTTTAACCTACTCACGCCGGTTTGTGCCCGCCCTCACAGTCGGGCATATTTGCGGAATACACCACGCCGCTGTTGACCCTGGCCATTGACCGAGCAACCCAACGTTCCTACCAGCTCCCTCCGCAGGAATGTGTTAATGGAGGGAAGGCCTTCCTGATTAGTGGGCGTGGAAGGCAGTGGAGTGGGCAGGCCCTATGACCAGTGGGCGGGGCCAATGACAGCAACAGAGCCACTCATTTTGTGGGAGGGGATGGCTGTTGCGTGAGCGTGGTAATGTGAATGCGAGCGTCCCAGAAATGTGGTCGCCAAAATTGATTGTGTTTGGAACATTTGTATGTATGTTGAACTTGTTTAGCACCGGACGTAGCCATAGTGCTTAACGAAGACAACAAAATCAACACAAAAAGCAGTTCTAAAGAAATTAGTTTTAAATCTTGATTTAAAAGTGCATAGCTCAAGTAGCTTCTTAAAATCTGAAAGTGCGCAATGAGGTGACCGACTTTGTTCGATGGCTAGCCAAACGCCGCTGCTGGGAATATGACCGAAACAGTCCATTGATCAATTGAAGAATCAAAAGTGCATTTGCCCAGTTAAGCTAAGAAGCTCTATTTAAAAGGGTGACTAGGCCACCAGACAACATTAAAGCAATCCTCAATTACAGAATTATTTAAAAATGATGTTGTAAAATTACATTTACACTTGAACTTTAGTGATTTTAATAATAGAGTAAGTATAAATGAGGACAAAGATGGCAGAATTGAGATGCCAAGAGACGAAACTAGGTGGTTCCAAATACTTTGGCCAGCTTTATTAACTACTTTTGATCCAAATTGCGCGAATTCTAGGAATTTCTCATTGTATCTGTGTGAGGATGGCATTGACATCGGAACTACATTGTCAAAAGTATGTTAATCAAGTGCTGGGGCCAGAGGAAATACTTGCCAACAAATGTGACTGGTAGGAATAACAACACGTAATGGTGTTCGCGTCATGCCTTGCGTGCACGTCGTGTGACCTCGACATTGCATGCAGACTGATCTCAGCCTTGCCTAGACCATCAACTCTTAAAGCGGTGATGGCAATAGTCTAGCCAGGCAGCCAGCTAAAAAAACCTTATTCTTGGTTCTTTCGGCAAAGTCCCGTAGAAGGGAAATAATAAAAGAATCAAAATAAAGCATAATAAAATAATTATATTATATTATTTAATATTAGTTTATTTTATTATATTTTATTATTATATTTTATTATTTTATTATGTTTTATTTCCCTTCTACGTGACTTTACCGAAAGAACCAAGAAGATGAATCCCTGCAGTCACGAAAGCTTTAAATCGAAATAAAAAAAAACCTTGTTTCTCGTCGTATTATACAAATATAATATGTAGTGGGATAGGTATCATAGGATCACCAGCTCGCGAGGAAGCTAGTGGTTCTGCAGAGCTAGTCACGGTGATGACGAGCCCACCTCGTCCTCCTGTTGTTGTAGCGCTCGATGATCCGCTGCTGATTCCTGCGGTAGGTCCACACGGCGAGGAGTGCAATGATGATGACGAGGACTACGAAGCCCACGGCCGCTATCACCATCCACACCCAATCTTCCATGTAGACTTTGCCACCTCCGATCGACACACGGGGAGATGAAGTGCCACCCACGTCTATATAAAACAAAAAATTACAGGTAAAACTGTGTAATGTAGCTCTTTTTCAGAAGCAACCTGGCTATATATGATAGCTTAACGAAGTTGCTTATCGTGTGGAACAATATTGCAGCAACCGCGTACTCTAAACGTGCGGTTTTGACAGTCATAGAGACCCATAAACCCACATACACCCATAGAGACCCATAATCAAAGACCCATATAGAACCACAGAGATCCAGAGACTCATATAGACCCACATAAACTCACAGAAACCCATACTCTTCGAGACCCAGACTAAAACTAAACTTTTAGTTTATCAGGTAACGCCCACTGGACAAGCATCTATTTTTCAAAAATGACATGGTCACAAATGGTAGCTCAGCAAAGTAGCCTATCACGTGGAAATGTCATAGCAGCAGCCAAATTATCTAAACGTGTAATGTTGATTCTAAATGTGGAGGGAAAAACCGGAGGACCCGAAGATAAATACAAGCGACCTCGGAGAGATATAGAGAGAACACGGGGACTCCAAATATACAACAGGCATAGTCAGGGTCGGGATTGAACTCACAACTTCCTGCATACTAGGCGAGGGAGATAACAGCATCACCACTGCTTGAGTTTACCATTTTGTTTTGATGGGTTGGCAGTAAGAGCAGTTGTAGGATGACGTGTCCCCCCTGAGCCACTTATTAAACAAAAGGCGTTGTCGATACGTAGCTCTCTCCACGTGATCAGCTTACAGGAGAATGATCTGAATTTAATGGCGTAAACATATTCGATAGCCAGAGAGGCGTCTCCACTCTGTATGTTCCCAAAGAACGTATATCCTTCAGATGCTTCCAGTTGATGATTGATCGTGTTGCTATAGTAAAATATCTAAAGGGGAAGGTAAAACACACAGGCGCAAAACCATATTACGGAATAATATGGAACAATTTGTAAAGTGGTGCATTTCAGAATCAGAATCATTAATTATCCTGAAGAAATTCGATTATCAATGTAGCTCTTTTTCATAGATGCCCAGTAGTACATCCCACCAATGCGGCCCGTGTATGGAAATCAGGGAATACGCAGAACTGGAAAGTTGTACGGACAGACCATGGCGGGGAGTAAAGACAAATTTACCCACTCACTCACACACTCACTCAGTCACCTTCTCACCTACTCACTCACTCATTCAAAGACTCACCCACTCATTCAGCCACTGACAAGAGAGCGGATGTGTGATGGTAACGATGGTGATGACGTGCTCGCAAAACTGAGGGGTGTAAGGACTCTAGCAGCTGTATTCTAAACGAGCTGGAGTCTAACCCAATACCTGGTGTATTTTTTTAATTAATAAATTAAATTCATTTATGTAAAGTAATGTTTTGTCTCTTCCAGCCACAGTTTTATTGCGATTGTCCCATTCCGGTGGTCATTCCAAGAGACAAATAATCCATTGGGAACTCTCGCACATAGAGTAGTGCAACCCTCCACGTTATAGAGCGGCCGACAGATCAGGCTACCAAAGAACTACATATAAAATCCCGTCGGTTGAACTTCTGGTCCATAAAGGAGTGGGCAGCGATTCATCACTCGCTCTGGCATTGAAGGTAACATTCGTCGCACGAGAGTCAAACCGATATTTGTATTCATTCTCACAGATGAATTCTGCCAAATTGAGTGAACCCAAGTTAATGTAATGTTGGGTTTTGTTCTTCCGTTAAAATTGGTAGCGATGGTGAAACCATACAATTGGTTTACTTGAGGACCAGGATTAATCAAAGGCGTCTCCCTCGATCTCTGATTAAGGCCAGGACATTTTTTAAGTCCTGTACTATATTTCTTTTACATGAACAAACATACACGTAGGCTTTCGCGACCAATATTATTCATAATCAACGTTTTGGGTTTAGATCGCGTCATTTATAAATGTGTCGTAACCCTCCACCACCCGACACGGCCAATCAGTAAAAAAGTGTCACGTTGACAAAAGACAAATAGTTCACTGCTTTTGCCCACCGGTGTGTTGAAGCGTGAAACCACAACATTTACAATTTGAGTACGACGTTTCGCTGGTAATTGCATCCAGCATCATCGGGCAATTCGCCAGAATGGTGAGGCTCTGCTGTCTCCCGTTCTTATATAGAGCAGCAGCAGGGTGACGTCATCATTAACTCATTAACTCATCAGGTGCAAAGATTTGAGGGGGGGTTATTGTAATTTTATACTAGATTAGTAATCAGGCTATTGTTACGATGCGAGTTGTAGATTAGCAATCATTTGGAATGTGTTTTATTGTGATTATGCTACATTAGTAATCAGTGCGGCCTGGAAGCGTATTATTAAATAAGATACATTACAATTTCTTATAAGGGAAACAAACACTAACTGATTACTAATGTAGCATAATCACAATAAAACACATTCCAAATGATTACTAATCTACAACTCACATCGTAAGAATAGCCTGATTACTAATCTAGTATATAATTACAATAACCCCCCCTCAAATCTTTGCACCTGATGAGTTAATGATGACGTCACCCTGCTGCTGCTCTATATAAGAACGGGAGACAGCAGAGTCTCACCATTCTGGCGAATTGCCCGATGAGGGGGAAACCGCCCTGGCTTGCCAGGGGAGACACCAGGAGCATCGAGGTGTTCCTTCCAGCCCGTCCGGATCTCAAGTGAGACCTAGCCACCAGCCCCGAGGCCTGCGAGGGCCCTGACCGTGTGGTCAGGGATGACCACGCTGCCAAGAAGCGGGGACTGCTGGAGAATGGAGACGGAAATCGCAACAGACGAAGAGGGGAAACGGCGAGAGTCAAGGACCACGAGGGCCACCCGAGTTGCTGAAGGAGACCGGGATGACCGAGCCGCCCAGCTTATGCTCGCAGCAGATGAAAAGGAAGCAGGGAGTGCGTCAAGAGAAATGAATGCCACCTGCACTGCTGAGGGAGCCTGGACGACCCAGTTGGCCAGACGGTGTCTGCAGGAGACAAGAAGAAGACGCGGCGAAAGCAGAGGGCCACCGACACCACCTACGCTGCCGGAGGGGACTGGGGCAACCAGACCGACCGGCTGGCAGCAGGGGGATGAGTGGAGGAGGCACGGAGACGGATGGAGGGGAACGTGGCGGAGGCACGGCAGAAGGAGAGGATGGAGGAACTGGATGGGAGGGCGGGAGCTGATGTAGTGGGTGAGGGAGGCCGAGGAGAAAAAGGTACGGCGTCCGGACGCAGAGAGGCGGGTGCCCCCGAGCGGAGGGTGGGGAACGAAGCCAGAGAGACGCCAGCAACCCTGGGGCAGGGGGAGGCCCGGAGGGAGAACGCGACAGTGGACGCTGGACCGGTGGGAGCTGGGAGGCCCCGGGAACGAGACGGAAAATGGCGAGGCGGGGCAGGGGTGAGTCTGACACCACCTCATGTCAAACGACATAATTGCGTCAGAGTAATGATGAAGGACGAGGTAGCAGAAGAAGTGACCATCGACCGAGCGACCTTTGTACGTTCAATAATGATGGGCTTGCTACAAATAGAGCTGACAGACTTGTACTGTTTGATAACTCTGCCGGGAGGGAGGGCGTTTGATGTAAGCTTCAACTCAAGCCCCCTGCTACAAAGATTTATGACCCGCTTCGAGGAAAAGGCGGAGGAGAAGCCATTGATATCAATGAAGCTACAACTGTTATCAGAGCTGGACACGAAGGTGGTGACTATTTTCCTATACAATGAAGCCCTACATGACCACGACGTGGAGGTCTGGCCAAGACAGCACTGCTCGGTACTGTCGGGCTGTAAAAAGGTGAGGGACTCAGTGGGGATATGGACAGGGGCAAGACAATGGAGGGTGCGGCTGAAAACAGAGGGAGGGACCTTGAGACACATCCCGAGTGCCCTGAACATAGGAGGCAACCGGGGATATGTTGTGTATGCCGGACAACCTAAACTGTGTAGGAGGTGTGGGGGCAGCGGTCACCTCGCTGCAGTGTGCAAGACAAAAATCTGCTATAGATGCAAGGCACTGGACCACGAGGTAGAAGAATGCAGTGTTCCGGCACAATGTAACCTCTGCGGTAGCCGAGAACATCTGTACAAAAATTGTCCGGAGTCATACGCCAACAAGGTTAGGGCGTATAGGGTAGGAGGAGCGAGGGATGAGGAAGGGGGTGGGACCAAACTGGACCCGGATAAGGAACTGGTGAGGGAAGGACGTGGGGAGGTGGCTGAGCAGCAGCCACCAGTGACGGATGGAGGGGGAGAAGGGGAGAGACATGCAAAAAGAGCAGAATTGACATCGAGCGAGCAGGAAGAGGGGCTGGCGGGGGAGGGGAGCGACGGCATGGGCAGCATCTCCGAGACGACCGTGGAAGACTGGGCGGAGGCGGTGGAGGAGGATGAAGGAAAAGGGGAACGACAGCAGGAGGAAGGCGGTAGCAAGACATGGGAGGGACCAATCGGAAGGAAAAGGAGGATACGGAGAGCCCCAAAAAGAGGCGCCCCTTTAGGCAGCACGGAATCCTCGGACTCCTCGCCGGACACCGAGGCCTCGAGGGAGGGGATGGAGGAAAGGGTGGAGAGCCGGCGCAGGGGGAAACCCTTGAGAACAAGGGGCAAAATGAAAATGCGGGAACTGGCGAATGAAGACGGTTACGGAGGGCGAGCGGAGAAGGCTGCTTCGGACTGAGACACATCCCAACATGGAACTTTCCGTGGCGTCCGTAAATGTGAGGAGCTTGAAGGGAAAGGGGAGGAGAGGAGCAATAATACAACTGCTACAGGCTATCAAGTGGGAGGTGGTCTTCCTCCAGGAATGCCACCTACCATACACCCTGGGCCGGGAGGAGCTGTTGGAGAGCTGGGATGGCTACTACTTTTGGTCCGGGAGTAATGAAAATCGATGCACGGGGGTGGTTACCCTCCTAGGCAGGAGGGGTATACAGATAATCGGGTCCCAAGAGGTGATCCCGGGCCGCCTCCATTATGTGGACGTGTCTTATGGAGAGGCAAACCTGAGACTAATAAATGTGTACGCCCCCACGACGTGCACAGAAAGAGTGGACCTATGGAATAATGTAGCGACCCTGCTCGAGACGAGATGGCAAGTCATAATGGGGGGTGATTTTAACTGCCCGTTGTGCCTGGCAGACCTATTATCGGTGGCTGGGAGGAGGAGGCTCGACCCTTCCTCTAGGAAGTTGAAGGAGCTGATAGAGGATTTTAAAATGACTGACACCTTCGGAAAGGTACACCCGGTGAGACCGGGATACACGTGGTCGGATAAGGGCGGTAGAACGCAATCACGAATAGATTTCATCTTTGTGTCTGCCAATGTGAAGGTGGATGGAGCAGACCTGGAACCCTTCCCCTTGTCAGATCACAATTTGGTGAAGGCAAAGCTCGGTATTCCAGGTGGCCTGAAGATGGGGAAGGGAACCTGGAAAATGAATGTAAGCCTGTTGGAAGACAGAAGGGTCGTGGAAGACTTTGTAAGGAAGTACGAAGACTGGACGACCCTGCAGGAATGCTTTGCCACGAGGGTGGAGTGGTGGAGCATGGTGAAGGGCCGGATAAAGGCCCTCTTCCAGACACATAGTAGAAGGAGTGTAAACAGGGAACTGCAGCTGTGGAACGCTAGAATCGAGAAGCACAGGTTACTTGAGCTGGGATTCCCGGTGGGTGAGGATATACGGAGATTGAAGGGAAGGTTATCCTCGGTATTGGAGAAAAGAGTCAAACAAATGGCATACAGGGCAAGGGTCAGGGCAACGGAACAGGGAGAGAAATGTACGAGTTTCTTCTTTAAGAAATGCAAGGCAGGAGACAACACACTTAGGGAATTGGTGAGTCCGGTCAGAGGCAGGCAGGCAACGACAGAGGGTATGATAGAGATAGCGGAGGAGTACTATGGGGAGTTGTATGGGAGGAAGGGAACGGATAAGGGAATAAGGGAGGCACTACTAGGGGAGCTAAGACATGAGGTTAAGAACCCAGAGGTACTGGGAGGGAGGATCCAGATGGAGGAAGTGGAGGAGGCAGTAAGGAGGCAGAATAAGAATAGGACGCCAGGACTGGATGGAATTCCAGCAGAATTCTATATTACATTCTCGGATTTAATGAAAGGGGACATGCTGCAGATGTATAGGGAAATGCTGGAGGGCGGACTGGTGCCAGAAGAAATGTGTGAGGGGCTCATCACACTGATGTATAAGAAGGGGGACCGGAGAGAGTTGGGAAACTGGCGTCCAGTTACCCTCCTGAACTCGGACTACAAGATTATGGCAAAAATAGCTGCGACGCGCCTGGGGAAGGTGGTGGAGGGAGTAGTCGAACCCGACCAGACGTGTGCGGTGCCAGGAAAAAGGATTTCGGACTCCCTGATTTTATTAAGGGAGGCAATAGAGGTAGGAGAGAGGGGATGCCCCCTAGGGCTTCTTAGCCTGGATCTTGAGAAGGCTTTCGACCGCCTCTCGCACGAGTATATGTTCGCAGTGTTGGAAAAAATAGGAGTGAGGGGACCCTTGGTCGATTGGGTGAGGCGTCTTTACCAAGGGCTCAAGACCAGACTACTGATAAATGGGGAGCTCTCGGGGACAATTCCAGTAGAGTCAGGGGTGAGACAGGGGTGCCCGATGTCCGCGGTTCTATTTGTAATGTGTATGGAACCCCTTGCACAGGCAATGAGAAACAATGAGGAGATTAAGGGAGTGACCATCCCCGGGAATAAGGAACAGGGGAAGGTGGCGCTATATATGGATGACGTAGTCGTGCTCTGTAGGGACATGGCATCAGTGTGGGGGGCCATGAAGGAGACAAACCGCTTTGGCCTGGCCTCCGGCTTGAAGGTGAACGCGAAGAAGAGCGAATTGATGGCCTTCGGGGACCCGAGACTATTTGAGGGCCGGCCGCCTGAGTTGGGGATAAAGACGGAGGAAGTCAAGGTCTTGGGAGTGTCCTTTTGCCGAGAGAGGTCGGCGGAACGAAACTGGGACGGGAGGATAAAGCAGGTAAAGGGACAGTTAGGCAAGTGGGCCTGGAGACGGCTCACGATGGGAGGATTCTGGTAGTGAGGGTGGTGGTTTTACCAACACTCAACTACCTCGCATATGTGTACCCGCCAGGTAGGAGGGAGGCAAGAATCCTGGAATCGCTGTTTCAATTCATTTGGGGAGGCGGGATGGATAGAGTGAAGAGGGTGGTGATGTGTAAACGCGTCGAACGGGGGGAAGGGTGCCCCAAATATTGCACGTGTGCTGTCCTCAATTTTTGTGTGCAACACTTTGAGGTTATTCTTTTCCGAAGAGCCCCGGGGGAAGGCCGCTTGTTATTTAAGGTATCGCCTGATGTGGCTCCTGAGGGGGCTTGGGATGACCCAATTACCGGCGGGCACGCCCTTGGCCTGGCCACAAGGATGGCTGAATGCGGCGGTGGGTGACTACATAAAAGAGTACAATTTGAGTCAGAGAGGGGGACCGTGGAACTCCAAGGAGGTATTGGCCAAAGTAAACGAAGGGGAGGCCTGCGAGGGGGTGATGGGCGCGAAGAGGACTATGTACCATCAAGTGTGGAGGAACACTTCATCAACGGCGCTCACAAAAGAACAGAGAGATCTGTCCTGGTTGGCGGTGTGGGATAGATTGGAGACGAGGGGCTTCATGTTTTCTCGCCGAATGGCACGTTCGCCCAAATGCCCGAGGGGCTGCAACACAGATGAGGACGCGGTGCACGTCATGGTGAAGTGTCCCTTCGCACAGGAGGTGTGGAGACTGAGCAGTCCGCTGTTGTCCTGGTTTTACCCGTCGCAGGTGATAAGTCGGGACATTATGTGGGGAGTCCTAAGGGAGGTGCGGGGAGATGACAGAGATTGAACGTGGGCCATAATAGGCGCGACAAAGGAGGCCTTGTGGGGAGCTCGCAGAAAAGAGTTGGATGGGTCCCCTATATCACCGTTGGAGGTGTGCTACTGGGCAAGGAGGTTGCTAGAAAGGGTGATGGAAGTAGACCGGGTTAGGCTGGGATACAAGGCCGCAGGTGTGAAGTGGAAGTGGCCCCTACCCGGGGTGGGGTAGCGAGGGGACCGGCGGGTATAGGGAAGGGATAGTGAAGGATGGCCATGCACATTTTAGCCGGCCTGCTAAGTCGTGTGGGCGAGGAATGTACGTGTTCGATCGGGGGAAGGCGATGTGATGGAGCAGCGCATGGGTGAATGGTGGTGATGAATGTAAATAAGGGGAACGGGGCGGTGTGCGTTATGGCGGCGAGCTTTTTTGTTGCATTGTATGTGGGTGGAGCCCGCGGATGTGACGGAGACTCGAAGGGGCCAACCGGGGCGCCCGGGAAGGAGTGGTTTTCAGTACTCTCTTTGGTTTTCCTTGTACCCGTTGAGAAGTTAATAAAAACCTTTAAATCGCAATTACCAGCGAAACGTCGTACTCAAATTGTAAATGTTGTGGTTTCACGCTTCAACACATTTCCCATAAATATGCTAAATTCCTCTTGATATGCAAATACTTTTGTCAAGGCGCTCTTCTTCCCCCTCCAACCCAGCTTAAATATACGCTCCAAGCTTGGTGGTGTTTCATTCTTCACCTGAGGACGGCTGCTTGCGTTGTAGCCGAAACGTCGTGAGAATTATTTTATTTTCATTATTTTATTATTTCCCTTTTACGTGACTTTACCGAAAGAACCAAGAAGATGAATCCCTGCAGTCACGAAAGCTTTAAATCGCGTTCAATCACTTCACTTTTTTTTTACCACAATCGTATGTACAATTTTATGATTATAGCAAAGCCCCTTGTACTTAACACACCTTGTACAAAGGTTATTTCTATATGAATGTTTATGATGTACAGATAAGATTCCGCACCGCCCACAATTCTTCATAACTTACAACAACATTGTCTCTTCTCCATTCAATTTTGACCAAATGGTCTCCAGAGCTCAGTGACAGTGAACAGTTGAGAATGGTTCTCTTCTCATTCACCCTGACTTGCTGGCCATCACGGCAGGCATCTGCTTGGTTGTGTGTGAAGAGGAAAATAATCGTTAGTTGCGAGAGCGTTGGATATTGACAAGGAACCTTAAAAGTGTAATACACAGCAACACCCTTCCCTCTCAGGCTTATCTATCGTGGTTTTGCGGTTTCGCACCGAATCTATTGAGGTACAGTTTGCCTATCGTGTCCTCCCTTTGATGGCTCGACCATTCACAGTTGACCATGAGATTCCTGTACAAGTCCTAACTGTACTGCTCGTGGTGATGCTACTGCTGAGAAAGAACACACGTGCCACCTTGTCTCCACCTTGATTCCGTCTTGTCTCCATCTTGTCTCCGTCTAGTCTGTCTCTTCTTCCGTCTTGTCTCCATCTTGACCCTGTCCTGTCTTCCGTCTTGTCTCCATCTTATCTCTGTCTTGTCTTCATCTTGTCTCCCGAGTACCCAGGGCGGGTCCCAGGTCACGTGGTGTTCCCAGCCCCTCGCGAGGAGGCGGGAAGGTTCAACCGCACAGATACTGTACAGTACTGCACATTACATCCCGTTTTTATTCTATACATTTACCATACAAGTTATATTGAACACTAGAAAATATTACAAACATTTTACATTCAAAGTTCTTCCTGTTTAATGTTTGGGTTGACGTAGGGTAACGATAAACAAAAGGAGGGGTGGGTGTTGTATGACGAACCGGTAACAAAACCCGAGTTTTCACATTGATGCCTTTGAATTTGCACATCGCGGGTTTGCCGATTAAAAAGCGATAATGAGGGACATTACTGAGGTACTAATGAATGGGAAGGCGGCTGTTTTCTTCAATTCGTTGATTTTCCCAGAGGATTGCAGCATTGTGGTGGAAGGGTGGGAGAGAGATGTGAGAGTACGTGCAGCCAGGGTGTAGAGGTCGACTTGGGGATTCCACTGATATATCGCATTGCAGTGTTCAGTTGGACATCAACAAGTCGAGTGCGACTATTTCTGTTCCATACTGTTGCAAATTATTCTTCTACAGACTACACAAGGGCCATAGTTGATATCCGTAGCACTGGTGCTGATGCTTTCCAGCTTTTGCTTGCCAGTTTCTGAACCAGGTTAACCCTTGTTTTTGTCTTGGCAGCGACCTTTATCAGGTGGTCGTGGAAGATTACCGTACGGTCCAGCTTCACTCCGAAATAGGTTGTAGTGGGGTCATGTTGCACAGTGTTTGTGTAAAATGTCACTTTCAGAGTGTGCTTGGCGCTCCTATTATCAAGATGAAATGCAGTGACTTGTTTTTTGGGGATTTGGCTTTAGCCTCCATTTTTGTAAATATTCTTTAGAAATCACTGACCCGACAAGGTTGCTGATTTTCCGGAGGATGATGCATTCCAGGAGTTTATTAGTCATGCACTGGAATGATATCCGTCTACAGCGTCTCATGTTGTCGGTTGGCTTGCCCGATTTGGGTCTAGAAATCACCACCTCCCGCAATGCTTTTGGGATGCATCTGGTTTTATAGATTTTGCCCAGGAAAGTCTCTCAATGTTCAGTTGTAGAATCCTTGTCCCAGGGCCTATCTGGCACGTTCTTGGGCCCTGAACAGGGCCATTGGAGTAGCTTGTGTTGTTGCTATGGAGACTGGGGGATTGATGGTTGATGTTTGGTCACTGCGTTGATGGCATAAGTTATCTCACGTAAAAGAGTGGACCGCTTGAAGGCTGCCATCTTCAACTCCATTGATTGACCATGGCTGATGATCAATTAAAAATGTGCCCAAGTTTATTGTACAGAAGGACCCTTGAATATCGCGGGTTCATCTTTCGCGGATTCAACCTATTGCGGGCGAGCTCTTTGTATACTAAGTTAGCTATTGCGGGGGTTAGTTTTAGTCTTTCGCTGGTGTACTGTACCCTGAAGAACTGTAACATAGGTTGCTACCGTGGTGACAGGCGAGCGAGAGATGCGAGCGATGCAAGGGATGGGGAGGCAGTCAGTGGCACTTCAACCTGAGCCGTGCAAGCAACCTGCGGACAAAGACAATGGTCTCCTGTGTAGCCTTAACAGACTGTTAGGGCAAGTGCTGTTAGCGACCACCTATGAAGGCCGCCACGGCACACGAGGGGGTTAGTGGCCAGTGGCAATGTTTATACATCACACAAGGTACACATTTGAGGCTGAGTTGACATAGGGGAGTCCCAGGACCAGTTCAGATAATCGTTACTGGTGTTGGTGGCCATCAACGGAATTGAACTCGTGTTGCTGGCAACGTAGTGCAGCTCACTAACTCCTGTGCCAACGCTACCCACAATATGGACAAAGATCCCCTATGTAGCCTTAACAGTGCTGTTAGCAAGCTCACACACACATATCTCAATATCAGATCTTACCTGTCCTTTCAGAACTGATCACCATCACCACCATTACCACCATCACCATTCCAAGTATCACCATCGCTGTCCTCATGCTGATTGGGGTCGTACTGAAGACACCTCGCCATTGTTAGGAAACACAATGCCACACAAACAGCACAATTAGCATAGCCAAAACCACGTTCGACTACCTTCGTCTTCTGAGTGCTTTGTGCTTGTACACCACACCAGGTAAGTACTCTTTTAAGGCTGAGTTTATATAGGGGAGAACCGCACCCATGCTTGAAACTGCGACTGATATTTAAAATGCTTTGTAAAAATAATAATTTCCTCTGTTAGACCAGAAACAGGAAGACTTCTTCACAATTCTGGCAAATCGCCTGATGAAGCTGGTTGTAATCACCAGTGAAACGTCGTACTGAAATGTTTAATGTTGTGGGTTTACTCTCCAGAACAACGGATGTACTGAAGTAGTAACTAATTTGCACGTTTTGTTCACTTGGCAAACCTTACTGATTGGCTATGTTGGGTTGTGGTGGGTTAGCGACACATTTATATCTACGTGATCTCACCCAAAAAATAAGTTAATTGTGAATTGGAGTTTGAGTTTGCATTTTTGTCAGTTTTAGAAATAAGTACAAACACGACGAATGTATACAAATATCTACAGAAAAAGAGTGCTATAAGTAGAATAGATTAATAATCTACAGGTATAAAGCGGCGAATGCCATTCGTCGATCCCACCACCGATGCGCCCCGTGTATGGAAATAACGAAATATACAAAACCTGCAGGGTACACTGGCAGAGCTAGGCAAGTGGTACAGGGTGATTTACCCACTCAATTACTTAACCACTCACCCATTCTCTCAGAAAGACACTAACACACCCACAGACTTCACCCACTCACCCATCCACTCACTAACTCACCTGGTCACACACTCACCCATCCAGTCACTAACTCACCTACTCACTCACCCACTCACTTATTCACCCATTCACACACCCATACAAATGCTTGTAATTGCTGCTTTTTGTCAGTTTTAGGTTATGGTCCTCCGCGTAGAAATAAGTACAAACACTACGCATGTATACAAATATCTACGGACGAAGTTTTGTAGAAGTATAAGAGGTGTAATACAGTCTGTTCTATAATGCGGTGATAGTTGCATAGCTGAGGAACACTACTTTATGGAAACATACCATTATAATAAACTAGCTTTACTACCCGGCTCCGCCCGGGACTTGGATTCTTGTCCTGAATTAATTTAATATTCCCTTATATTTCACTGAAAACCCCTGAAATGTTTTTATGCAAGAAAGATAAAGCAGAAACAAATCAATTTAACTAAATCGGATGTTTTTCACTCAACGTTAACCCACTTATACGTAAGGTCGATTTTAGCAACTCGGGAAGGGAATGACGTGGCGAGCTGAAAATAGTCGCGTTCACTTAGAAATTCCAGACAGCATAAGCTGTGTTCATGACGTCAGAGCTCAGCGTTGGAGAGTTTTTGCCGCTTCACACAAACATGTATTTTCTGCTTTATATTTAAGAGCGAGCTGAAAATAGTCGCGTTGACGTAGAAAATCGAGACAGCTATGCCGCGCATTTGTGCGGGATACACGGCATACGCGGAGGGTTAGGGGGGAGGATGCGTGACGTCAGCAGGCACACTGCATAACACTGCCACATGCGGGTGACATCATATATGTGACGTCACCGCTCAATTGCCATGCAATATATTTTTTCCATTATTGTGCCCCCCCCCCCAAAAAAAAAAGAAAAGCAAAAGTCTATTTTTATACTTTTTGCATTGTGTACTGTCTGGAAACTACCCACATTCCAAATTTCAAGTTTGTAGCATGTTGGGATGTATGCTAACATTTCGAACAGACACATTCACAAATTTCCTTTATTATATACATCTTATACTAGCGGGAAGTACCCGGCGTTGCCCGGGAGAAAAATATATTTCAAAACTTCTCTTAAAAATATAACAGACACATAAACAAATACTAAGCTATTGTGAAAGCCCAGCGTGCCGTTTGTCCATTTGTCTGTCAAAATTATAAGAGGCTTGCAGTAGTCCAAAAAGTTATAGAAAGTGGGGGGTAAATAGTTGATCTAAAAGGTTTCCGAAAATTGTCGACCCCACCCCTCAAATTATTTTTTTACCCCTGCGTAGGCATATATACCTACACACCCAACATACAATAGAGTAGTATCTAGTGACTCTATAGTAGTATCTGACTCTACAGTAGTATCTGGCTCTACAGTAGTATATCTACAGTAGTATCTACTGCATCTATAGTAGTATCTATTTAGTCTATAGTAGTATCTACTTACTCTGTAGCAGTATCTACTGACTCTACAGTAGCATCTACCGACTGCAGTAGTATCTCCCGACTCTACAGTAGTATCTACCTCTAGAATAGTATTTACCTACTCTATAGTCGTATATACCGACTCTACAATAGTATCCTATGACTCTATAGCAGTGAACTACTAACTTAACAGAGTGCCATGGTGATGCCTAGTCCCGTGCAGAGCCCCCGGCCTCGCCTGGCTTGCCCAGCCGGCCAAAGTGGCGCCTTGGCCGACTGGGGCTGGGCCGCTACCCCCCCACCATCCCCCCGCCTGCACTACAGTAGTAGTAGCTACAGACTATAGTAGTATCTACCGACTCTATAGTAGTAACTGCACACATTGCGGTGGGAGGGACGGGGACATCACACTTTGAAGAATTTACCTCAGCGTTATGTTTTTTTTGTTGCATTTTGAATGCAAATAAGAATTCCCCCCCCCCACAGAGTCAGCGTTCTCTCGCAGATGCGTGCTTTAGCGCCACCCTGTGCTTATAAATAGTTTCCATTGTTAATTTAACTACTTTACATTTGACGGATGGGAAAAATAAATCGCGATTTGTCAGTCGGGGGCTTATTCCGTCGTATGTGTGTAGTTTGTTGAAACATAAACCCAGCAGTTTGTGAGTGAAATGCGTCACAAGGGTGTGTCGACAGACAGACAGAAAAATTACTTATATAGGTAAGATAAGGTAAGATAGTCCGAGATAACTCGTGAGATACGTACACAGGGAATTCATACGAGCAGCCAAATACTCTAAAACGCGTGATGTTAATTCTAAACGTGGAGGGAAAAACCTTTTGACCCGCAGATAAATCCATACCATCACGGGGAGAGAGACATGCAAACTCCAAATATACAGCAGGCGTCAGTGTCGGGATCGAACCCACAAAATCCTGCATACCAGGCGAGGTAGTTAACATCACGGTAAAGTGTAAGGTATCGGTTAGGAGGAATGCGAAGACAATATATTCACCAAATTGTCGGGTCGCTTTATGAAGCGGCGAGCCTTGAATTCCACTTCGACCGCTTCTGTTACAGAACAAGGAAAAAAAATACGAAACCAACCAGGAGCTTTTTTTTGCTCTGCTGGTTTAGTCAGTTTCAGAAAAAAACCCACGCAAATTTCAGTGAACATCTGTTTCCATTCCATGCCAGGAAGGTGTGATAGGCCACATGTACGTTGCAAGTGCAATACAAGTTCCGATAAAAGATTGGTCTGTTTTCAGGAAATGAAAAACAAAATCGTGGAATCGTTGCTGCTTTAGTTTTTATTTCACGTGTTTTGTAAACATAACGTATATCAACCCAAGAGTTAAAGTCGCACGTAAGTGGCGATTTTGTCCGTCAGAATAGTGATTATAAATAAAAATTGCCGAGTAATTGACAGCATAGAAATTGTACGGTCATCATTTTCACGAGTCATAGTTTATTTTATCCACATACAGTCCCTGACTTACGAACATGTACCGTGCATGAGACCTGGTATTTTTTAAATCGGAACATAAAACGGGAAGATTGTTCGACTCATTAATAAAAAACACATTCCTGCGGAGGGAGCTGGTAGGAATGTTGGGTTGCTCGGTCAATGGCCAGGGTCAACGGCGGCGTGGTGTATTCCGCAAATATGCCCGACTGTCAGGGCGGGCACAAGCTGGCGTGAAGGGTGGGGACCGAGTGGGGACCTGGGATGGCGGAGAGGAAAAAAAGCTGTTCCTCAAAAAAAAAGAATAGTACAAAACCCATCGGGGGGTTGTTGAACAAGTTGTCATACAATACTTGCTCTACCTGGATGTGCATGTACCACCTAAAGCAGCCTCTCTCCCGCCTAAATAGAGTGCAATTCCGCCAGCAGGCGGTGGCGGAAGACGGGTATCGCGTCCAGGTCGTACCACTAGAGGCATTTCAGGATGCCGTGGCCATCGTTGGCGACAAAGCGGGCATACGATTGCACGCTTGCATGACATTAATGATGACGTGCACGCCACAGTCGTCTGTGTTTGGTTGCCACGGCACAACCGCCCGAATGACACGCAGCGGCGCTGCGACAGGCGCGTCAGGCGACAGGACCCTGCGAACGAGTTCGGCGGCGAACGCCTGGAGCGATCATGCGTTGTTCTACCTGCCGTTGCTTCGCGCCAGCGAGTCGAGGACAAACACAGTCGCACCGGCTGGGCTGGCCGTGTTGGCAATCAGCAGGAGGTTCCAATGCGCCGCCTCATGGATCGGAACGAGCGCGACCGCAAACGCGATGATCGGGCGTGCTGCTCGGGCGTCTCATTGAAGCGTGGTCGACCGCCACCGTACATCGCTATTGGTCGATTGGGCGTCGTCGTGACGGACGTGTTGCGCAAGAAACTTCCAGAAGCCGTGCGGAGGTTTTTTTGGAAAACTTCCAGAAACTGTGTGGAGGTTTTTTTGGATGCACGATGGACGGACACAATAATCCCCTGTGGGCTGGTGGAACCAGGGGGTTCCTACCAGTAAGAAACGTACATCTGTACAGTGAGGGAAAAAGTATTTGATCCCCTGCTGATTTTGTACATTTGCCCACTGACAAAGAAATAATCAGTCTATAATTTTAATGGTAGGTTTATTTGAACAGTGAGAGACAGAATAACAACAACAAAATCCAGAAAAACGCATGTCAAAAATGTAAAAAATAATTTGCATTTTAATGAGGGAAATAAGTATTTGACCCCTCTGCAAAACATGACTTAGTACTTGGTGGCAAAACCCTTGTTGGCAATCACAGAGGTCAGACGTTTCTTGTAGTTGGCCACCAGGTTTGCCCACATCTCAGGAGGGATTTTGTCCCACTCTTCTTTGCAGATCTTCTCCAAGTCATTAAGGTTTCGAGGCTGACGTTTGGCAACTCGAACCTTCAGCTCCCTCCACAGATTTTCTATGGGATTAAGGTCTGGAGACTGGCTAGGCCACTCCAGGACCTTAATGTGCTTCTTCTTGAGCCACTCCTTTGTTGCCTTGGCCGTGTGTTTTGGGTCATTGTCATCCTGGAATACCCATCCACGACCCATTTTCAATGCCCTGGCTGAGGGAAGGAGGTTCTCATCCAAGATGTTATGGTACATGGCCCCGTCCATCGTCCCTTTGATGCGGTGAAGTTGTCCTGTCCCCTCAGCAGAAAAACACCCCCAAAGCATAATGTTTCCACCTCCATGTTTGACGGTGGGGATGGTGTTCTTGGGGTCATAGGCAGCATCCCTCCTCCTCCAAACACGGCGAGTTGAGTTGATGCCAAAGAGCATTTTGTATTCTTAGGTTTTTTTCGGTAAAGTCACGTAGGTAAAGCTTCAAATCTAGAATTACCCCCATTTTGGTCTCATCTGACCACAACACTTTCATCCAGTTGTCCTCTGACTCATTCAGATGTTCATTGGCAAACTTCAGATGGGATGTATATGTGCTTTCTTGCGCAGGGGGACCTTGCGGGCGCTGCAGGATTTCAGTCCTTCACGGTGTAGTGTGTTACCAACTGTTTTCTTGGTGACTATGGTCCCAGCTGCCTTGATATCATTGACAAGATCCTCCCGTGTAGTTCTGGGCTGATTCCTCACCGTTCTCATGATCATTGCAACTCCACGAGGTGAGATCTTGCATGGAGCCCCAGGCCGAGGGAGATTGACAGTTCTTTTGTGTTTCTTCTATTTGCACCAACTGTTGTCACCTTCTCACCAAGCTGCTTGGCGATGGTCTTGTAGCCCATTCCAGCCTTGTGCAGGTCTACAATCTTGTCCCTGACAGCCTTGGAAAGCTCTTTGGTCTTGGCCATGGTGGAGAGTTTGGAATCTGATTGATTGATTTCTTCTGTGAACAGGTGTCTTTTATACAGGTGAAGTATTCAGAATGACGGCAGGAAACCTCTTGACGGGTAGCACACTTTTTATTAAACTTTGACTTGTCTCGATACACCGTGTGGTCACTATTCTTCACACTACACACACTTCACTGACACGTGTGGTCACTACCTCTCCCACTACACACTCCACTGACACGTGTAGTGACTATGGCTCACGCTGAATGCTCACACTGCATGCTCACACTACTCTCCAGCCCCGTAACGTCCTTGGAGCCTACAGACCCACCCCAGCTTGGGCGTGGGTCACAACCTCTGGGTCTCGAGAGCCGGCCCTCACACGGACGTTCGGCCCCGGGTCCCAGGGTCCCGCCTCTGGGTCACACAGAGCCCCGGTCCTTACAAGGACAGCGGGACTAGGTACCGCAGGGCCCTATCTCTTCCTCCGCCGTCTTCAATCTTCGCTGGTCACCAACTCCCCGAGCGCCCGTGCGCACCGCCTTATATAGCCCTCTTGCGGACCGCGATGTGAGCGCCCACTAGTCGACCAATCACGGCGCGCTGTTCCTACGATCCGTTTTCCCAGCGCGTGTTACCACTACACAACCAATCGCCCCGCGCTGCCACACGATCACTCCCTGTCAGCGCGCGTCACCAACACACAGCCAATCACCACCACATAACCCATGACCCCGCGCTGCCCTGTGATCCCTCACCGTCAGCGCGCGTCACCGGCACACAGCCAATCACCACACGCTGCCCCACGATCCCCACTGTCAGCGCGTATCACCACTACACAGGTAACAAGCTGAGATTAGGAGCACTCCCTTTAAGAGTGTGCTCCTAATCTCAGCTCGCTACCTGTATAAAAGACACCTGGGAGCCAGAAATCTTTCTGATTGAGAGGGAGCCAAATACTTTTTTCCGTCATTAAAATGCAAATCAATTTATAACATTTTTGACATGCGTTTTTCTGGATTTTGTTGTTATTCTGTCTCTCACTCTTCAAATAAACCTACCATTAAAATTATAGACTGATCATTTCTTTGTCAGTGGGCAAACGTACAAAATCAGCAGGGGATCAAATACTTTTTTCCCTCAGTGTATGTAACACTGTACAATGTTCGATGATTCGCAAGTCTGATGGTTAAAACATGAATATCTTATGGGAGCTCGTTAGTAAGTGTGGATGTTCAACATCAGCAACAAAAGGATTGTTTTTCATATCAATAACATCAACTATGATATAATATCTCACATCACTGACTCCACTACCCAAACCGCGGACGCCCGCGTGAGGGCGGGGCCTACAGATGAGATGGGCGGGGCCTAATTATGAGTCGACGGGGTAGGCAGAATGGGCGGGGCATACGATACAGGGGCGAGGCCTAATATGATTGGAGCTAGGGCCTAAATTGTAAAATGCGGTGCAGTATTGATTCTAGGCTGAGTGGACCTAGGGGAGGCCCAAGACCGGTTCAAACATTCGCTCTCACTCATGCTTATAGGTCGTGAGTGGGATTCGAACTCGGTTGGGTTTGGAGCGCAGTGCTGCAGGCAGCGTGACAGTAACACTGTGCTAACCAGTCAGCCACCGCTCCCCACAGACAGTGCGCTAATAACTGAGGCACCACTCGCTCACTCACCATAGACACCCAGTGCGCTAACCACTGTGCCACCGCTCCCTTAGTCACTCATCACAGACACACAGTGCGCTAACCACTGCGCCACCGCTCCCTCAGCCACTCATCACAGACACCCAGTACGCTAACCACTGTGCCACCGCTCCCTCAGCCACTGACCACAGACACCCAGTACGCTAACCACTGTGCCACCGCTCCCTCAGTCACTCACCACAGACACAAACAGTGCGCTAACCACAGCTCCACCGCTCCCCACACACCCAGTGCGCTAAACACTGCGCCACCACTCCCTAAACACAAACAAGGTGCGCTAACCACTGCGCTACCGCTCCCCACACAAACAGTGCGCTAACCACTGCGTCATCGCTCCCTACACACAGTGCCCTAACCACTGCGCCACCTCCCTCGCTCACTCAGCCACACAGTGCACTAACCACTGCGCCACCACTCCCCAGTCACTCACCAGACACACACACAGTGCGCTAACCACTGTTCCACCGCTCCCTCAGTCACTCACCACAGACACAAACAGTGTGCTAACCACAGCTCCACTGCTCCCCACACACCCAGTGCGCTAAACACTGCGCCACCACTCCCCAGTCACTCACCAGACACAGACACACACACGCAGTGCGCTAACCAGTGTGCCACCACTCATCCTCACGCACACACACAGTGCGCTAACCACTGTGCCACCGCTCCGTCAGCCACTAACCACAGACAGTGCGCTACCCACTGCCTCATAGCTTCCCACACACACGAAGTGCGCTAACTATTGCGCCTCCGCTCCCTACACACAGTGCGTCAACCACTGCTCCACCGCTTCCCACAAACACACACACAGTGCGCCAAACACTGCTCCAACGCTCCCCACACACACACACACGCAGCGCGCTAACCACTGCGCCACCGCTCCTCACATATACACACATTGCGCCAACCACTGCTCCACCGTTCCCCACCCACAAACACAGTCCGCTATCCACTGCCCGACCGCTTCCCACACACACACAGTGCGCTAACCACTGCGCCACCGCTCCTTCAGCCACTCACCACAGACACAAAGTGTGCTAACTACTGCGCCACCGCTCCACACACACAGTGCGCTAACCACTGCACCACCGCTCATCTCCCCCACACACATAGCGCGCTAACCACTGCGCCACCGCTCCCCACACACAGTGCGCCAACCGCTGCACCACCGCTTCATCAGCCACTCACCAAAGACACAGTGTGTTAACCATTGCGCCACCACTCTTTACCTCAGCCATACACAGTATGCTAACCACTGCCCCACCGCTCCCCACACACACACAGACAGTGCGCTATCCACTGCCCCACCGCTCCTTCAGCCACTCACCACAGGCACAATGTATGATAACCACTGCACCACCGCTCCTTCAGCCACTCACCATACACACACAGTGCGCTAACCACTGCAGAACCACTCTCTCCCTCAGCCACACACAGTATGCTAACCACTGCGCCACTGCTCCCCCCCCAAACACACACCTTGCGCTGACCACTGCGCCACGGCTCCCAACACATACACACACACACGGTGTGCTAACCACTGAGCCACCGCTCCTCACACATCCACAGTGCGCCAACCACTGCGCCACCGCTCCCTCAGTCACTCACCACAGACACAAACAGTGCGCTAACCACAGCTCCACCGCTCCCCACACCCCCAGTGCGCTAAACACTGCGCCACCACTCCCTAAACACAAACAAGTAACGCTAACCACTGCGCTACCGCTCCCCACACACACAGTGCGCTAACCACTGTGCCACCGCTCCCTACACACAGTGCCCTAACCACTGCGCCACCACTGCACCACTTCCCTCGCTCACTCAGCCACACAGTGCACTAACCACTGCGCCACCACTCCCCAGTCACCAGACACACACAGTACGCTAACCACTTTGCCACCGCTCCCTCAGTCACTCACCACAGACATAAACAGTGTGCTAACCACAGATCCACTGCTCCCCACACACCCAGTGCGCTAAACACTGCGCCACCACTCCCCAGTCACTCACCAGACACACACACACGCAGTGCGCTAACTAGTGTGCCACCACTCATCCTAACGCACACACACAGTGCGCTAACCACTGTGCCACCGCTCCGTCAGCCACTAACCACAGACAGTGCGCTAACCACTGCCTCATAGCTCACCACACACACGCAGTGCGCTAACCATTGCGCCTCCGCTCCATACACACAGTGCGTCAACCACTGCTCCACCGCTCCCCACAAACACACACACAGTGTGCCAACCACTGCTCCACCGCTTCCCACACACACACACACGCAGCGCGCTAACCACTGTGCCACCGCTCCTCACATATACACACAGTGCGCCAACCACTGCTCCACCGCTCCCCACCCACAAACACAGTGCGCTATCCACTGCCCGACTGCTTCCCACACACACACACAGTGCGCTAACCACTGCGCCACCGCTCCTTCAGCCACTCACCACAGACACAAAGTGCGCAAACCACTGCGCCACCGCTCCACACACACACAGTGCGCCGACCACTGCGCTACCGCTCCCCACACACACAGTGCGCTAACCACTGCACCACCGCTCATCTCCCCCACACACACACAGCGCGCTAACCACTGCGCCACCGTTCCCCACACACATAGTGCGCTAACCACTGCACCACCGCTCATCTCACCTACACACACAGCGCGCTAACCACTGGGCCACCGCTCCTCACACACACAGTGGGCCAACCACTGCACCACCGCTTCATCAGCCACTCACCAAAGACACATCGTTTGCTAACCATTGCGCCACCACTCCCTTCCTCAACGACATACTCAGTGCGGAAACCACTGACCCACTGCTCTTTCAGCCGCTCACCACAGACAAACACCGTGCGCTAACTAATGCGCCACCGCTCTCCACACACACAGCACGCTAACCACTGCACCACCGCTCCTCACACACACACAGTGCGATAACCATTGCGCCACCGCTCCTCACACACAGTGCACGATTCACTGCGCTGCCGCTCCATCAGCCACTCACCAAAGACACATAGTGTGTTAACCATTGCGCCACCACTCTCTACCTCAGCCATGCACAGTATGCTAACCACTGCCCCACCGCTCCCCACACACACAGTGCGCTATCCACTGCCCCACCGTTCTTTCAGCCACTCACCACAGGCACAAAGTGTGCTAACCACTGCGCCACCGCTCCTTCAGCCACTCACCACACACACATTACTGCGCTACCGCTCCCTCAGCCACTCACACCAGACACGTACAAAGTGTGCTAACCACTGCGCCACCGCTGTCCACACACATTGCGCTAACCACTGCGCCACCACTCCCTATCTCAGCCACACACAGTACGCTAACCACTGCGCCACCACTCTCTACCTCAGCCATAGACAGTGCGCTATCCATTGCCCCACCGCTCCCCCAGTTACTCACTAGAAACACAAACTGCGCAAATAACTGCGCACCCGCCTCCTCATCTGCTCACCACAGACACAAAGTGCCCTAACGACTGCGCCACCACTCTCCACACACACAGTGCGCTAACCACTGCGCCACGGCTCCCCCCCCCCCCCCCCACACACACAGTGCGCTAACCACTGTGCCACCGCTCCCCACACACACACAGTGCCCTAACCACTGCGACACCGCTCCCCCCGCAAAACACACCTTGCACTAATCACTGCGTCACTGCTTCCCCAGTCACTTACCAGACACACACCTCTTAGTGGCAAGCTCCAGGTTTTGCAGCAGCGCCTCCAACTCCTCCTCTGAGCAGCAATTACTAGATCGCCGGCATACATAACATGGCTAAGCAATAGGGAGCCATCCCTTGACCGCACCAGGGCATCGATTAGCCTCCCATTGTATCTATACCAGATGGAAATTCCTTCGGTCCATCTATTGAAGGCTTCACGAACTACGTGGTCGAAATAGATGTTAAATAATGTGGGAGCCAGAGGACATCCCAGCGCTAACGACTGCGCCACTGCTCCCCACACACACACGGTCCGCGAACCGACTGCATCCGCCGCTAAACTTGAGACCCAGGGCGCTATCTCTGTCACGATCACCCCCCTCGCACCCCTCCCTCGCCACTGAGGAAGTTGCGGTGAGGCAGACCAGGTGCTGTCGTTTTTGCTCTAACGATGGAAGGACGCGCCCGCACCAACTCGGAGACCCGTCAGCGTTTAATCATCACCATCAACAGGGCTCTTTTTCTGCTCGGAGCTCGACCCAAGTACGAACCGAGGCCCTGCGACCTTGGCAGCAATCAGCAGCATTTTCATCAGCAGCAGCATCATGGGCATTACCATTTACTCTGGGAGCTGGTGATACGCAACTCTCTACTCTGATTGTTGTGTGGGTTTTTGGACGACAAATATTCCGGCTGTTGTTGCTGTTGTGTAGGTTTTCTGGTCCCTGCCATGGCAACGTGGAGTTGACACTGATTGGGCTGTGAGGCTGAGCCGAACGTGCCCCCATTTAGACGGACGCACAACCAGGAAACGCCAGTGTTCACGCGACAGGTGTTGGGTCATAACTCCACACGCCTTCCTCATGAACACATTGTTGTTAACGTATGGTTATTGTTATATTATTACACTTCCTATTGTAATCGGTCATCCCCATGTGGCAGTCAGCGGCAATGAATAATGAATGTGCTCCAGTCTCTATTTTAAACTGAAACTAAACTTTTTTTTCTCATTGCAACCATGTCGGGCTACGTAGCTTTTTTGTTCAGAAGAGACCTGTCCACACGTAATGATAGCTCGACGAAGTGGCTTATATCATCATGTAGACATTTATAGCAGCAGCCACAATCTAAACGGATGTTTCTACAGACTCCTAGAGACCCATAGAAACATAAGACACATAGGTAAAGTCACGTAGAAGGGAAGTAATAAAATAATAAAAATAAAACATAATAAAATTCTCACGACGTTTCGGCCACAACGCAAGCAGCCGTCCTCAGGTGAAGACCAGGTCTGTAGGGGAGACAGCGTCTGAATGAAACACCACCACGCTTGGAGCGTATATTTAAGCTGGGTTGGAAGGGGGGAAGGGCGCCTTGACAAAAGAATTTACATATCAAGAGGAATTTAGCATATTTATGGGAAATGGAGGTATGTGATTAGTACTACTGGTGAAATGCGTAGGAGGTGGGCGGGGGGTTTTCAAAGTCATTATGCCCGTGCATTATGCAGGATTAGCAGCATCAAAGGGAGGGGATAGGGGTAGCATTAATAAAAGGAAGGAATGTTAATAGTATGTAGCTGCAGTAACTAAACAACCACGTAAAAATCTAAAGTATAAACTACATAGTATCATCAGTATACTAAATATACTCTCCAATAAGCTGAGCTACTAACAGTAAGTTATACATTACAATTCTATGTCGCAAAAAATATAATATGCTTCCAGATAAATCTTCTTGTTTCTTTCGGTAAAGTCACGTAGAAGGGAAATAATAAAATAATAAAAATAAACCAATAAAATTATTCTCACGACGTTTCGGCCACAACGTAAGTAGCCGTCCTCAGGTGGAGAACAGGTCTGTCGAGGAGACAGTCTGAATGACAAGCCCCAGGCTTGGAGCGACTATTTAAGCTGGGATGGAGGGGCGAAGAGCGCCTTGACAAAATAATTTGCATATCAAGAGGAATTTAGCATATTTATGGGAAATGCAGATATGCGATTAATACTATTTGTGATATGCGTAGGGGGTTTGGCGAGGGGTTTAAAGTCATTATGCCCGTGCATTATGCAGGATTAGCAGCATCAAAGGGAGGGGATAGGGGTAGTATTAATAAAGGGACGGAGTGTTAATAGTATGTAGCTGCAGTAAACCACCACGTAAACAACTAAAGTATAAACTACATAGTATCATCAGTATACTAAATATACTCTACAATAAGCTGAGTTACTAATAGTAAGTAATACATTACAATTCTACGTCGCAAAAAATATAATATGCTTCCATCTAAACTTTATTCTCTTACATCACACGAGTCTACACCGTACTATATACTGCCATAGAAAAACCCAACATTCAATTATATACTGTATTGCTATACACCACCCTAAACCTTATACATTGTAATATTACACTATGTATTATTCTACCCACCCTAATGTATATCACACTGCTGTATATTCACTATACAATTACAATACTATATATTACTTTGTACATTGTATTAAGCATTACAATGTTATACTATTTATTATTATACACTGTACCATTGACCGTTGTGTGAAAGATACTAAGAGGAAGCAACGAAATATGTCAAAGGGAGAGTAGTTGGAGGAGACTTGCAGCGGAGCAAAGAATCCATTCCCTGCGGAGAATACAAGATATGAAGTCAATGCCGGTGAGTGGAACGCGGTCTGAAAGTCAACGTAAACGTGAACACAATCAGTTAAGATCCGAAATGGTTTATTACGTCCTTCCAATGATTGCTGAGCCAGAATCCATCTTCTCGGTGAAGAGGAATTTAGCATATTTATGGGAAATGCAGATATGTGATTAGTACTACTTGTGAAATGCGTAGGAGGTGGGGGGGAGGTTTTTAAAGTCATATTATGCCCGTGCATTATGCAGGATTAGCAGCATCAAAGGGAGGGGATAGGGGTAGCGTTAATAAAGGGAAGGAATGTTAATAGTATGTCGCTGCAGTAACTAAACAACCACGTAAACAACTACATAGTATCATCAGTATACTCAGATTCCAAAGAACACAGGATGAGATGTTACTATCCGTTGTGCAAGCACTTCCAAGAGTTCATGAACAGTGAGCCTGGTGAAATTTGGGGAGCGCATCGTCAGTAGTGACCCTTTGGTTCCTAGGGTGTTTCGGCCTTTCATACTATACACCCTCCCCAAAGGCGGCCAGCGAAAGGGTGATCAATCCTACGCTTGCGTCCCATTCCCAATTAGTCATAGGAGTTGCCTTGTTGTTGGTAGCCAACATCCCATGGGACTATGCATGGCAGGGGCATCCTCCTCCCTGAGTCAAGCATTGTTGACTGCATACCCCCTGGCCCTCTCACTTTGGGGCCCAGCTGGGGTCTTTCCTCTTCATCCAGAGCCACTGACTGCTGCCTTCTGCCGCCTCCGATACAGCTTTGATTGCCGAACGCTGGCTCTGGCCCTTAATTCCCAGGTCTCTAAGCAGTCTGGTTGTAGATGTTGCCACAAAACCTCTGCAGCCCACCTCCACTGGTCGGACTTCTGTGTTCCAGCCATGATGCCGTGCTTCGGCAGCTAGATCGGCATAGCGCAGATGTTTTCGCTCATAAGCCTCATCTACTGAGTCCTCCCAGGGTACTGTGAGCTCAATGATGAAGACCTTCTTGAGCGAACGGGACCAGAGCACCACGTCAGGTCTTAGGGTGGTGGTTGCGATCTCCGGAGGAAACACAAGTTGCACCATCAGTATATTTACTATACTCTACAATAAGCTGAGTTACTAACAGTAAGTAATACATTACAATTCTATGTCGCAAAAAATATAATATACTACCAGCTAAACTTTATTCTCTTTCATCACACGGGTCTACCCCGTACTATATGCTGCCATAGACAAACCCAACATTAAATTATATACTGTATCGCATTTACACTAACCTCTGCTGCTGTAAATTATATACTGTATCGCATTTACACTAACCTCTGCTGCTGTAACTTCTTCTAATGCTAAATGAATTCTGTCTAGAACAAGCTTAGCTATTATCTCAGAGAAAATCAGACTTACGCGCACCAAACTAGATCAGTTAGACAAGACACTCTACAAATCACACTTATCTTTAACTGCAACAATGTCCATATCGGATTAGGAACATGTAGACAATATGACTGCCTCTTCAGCTGCCGCTATGTCGACCAAATGTAAGGACAACTTGATTTCCAAATTCAACCGCCTCTCAAATAAGAGACCGGACCCACACACTGAAAAGCTAGACGTTAACAAAGACGTAATTAATCGCAGTAACAGTTCTATTTCTGATAGTCTGAAATCCGTTTTAGCTAAATGACTAAACTTTGCAGTCACACCGAGGCACATACCAGTTAATGATATCATTGCCCAAGTATATGTGGCTCTCAAGGGCCTGGGTCACATCACTGCAGACGTAGCAAGATCTGAAATCGCTGCAACCCTCAAAAACGCGAAGATGCCAGCTAGTAACATCAGCAAAGATGAGCGTTTTGAATTAGCTCAATTTAAAAAGAGGGATGACATTGTCATCCTCTCAGCCGACAAAGGCAATTCCACTGTCATCATGGACAAAATAGAATACAACAACATAATTCAAGAATTATTCAACGATGGCAGCTATACAAAAATAAAAAGAGACCCCATCAACAGCCTCGTCATTAAAACCAACAAAATCATTTCTGATTCAACCGCATTAATTGATCAAACCAAACAGTTCTCGTTGAAACCTTCTGCAGCCAGGCCACCAAGATTATATGGCCTTCCAAAGATACATAAAGAAGATACACCTCTTCGTCCCATTGTCTCTACTATCAACTCCCCCACCTATAAACTGGCTCGTATTTTGTCTGAAATCTTGCGGCCTTTCACTGGAAAAACCACCTCTGCGGTACTAAACTCTACGGACCTGGTATCGGCAATCAAGGGAATTTCCCTGTCCCCAGACGACCTGCTTGTCAGTTTTGATGTGGTTTCCTTATTCACCAAGGTTCCTGTACCTGACACCATCGCAATCATTGAAGTCTTGGTTCATCAAGGACTGAATGCTGGGGTACCCCCCCTGGTGAGACACTGCTTAACCAATACATACTTCACCTGGAATGGAACTTTCTACAAGCCAACTGAGGGCACCCCAATGGGCTCCCCCCTATCTCCGGTTGTAGCCAACATCTTCATGGAGAAATTTGAGACTGACGCCATCCAGACTGCCACTCTACGCCCGACCTTATGGAAGAGGTACGTAGATGACACTTTTGTCATCTGGCCACATGGCCGGCCTGCTCTAGACCAATTTCTCGACCACATCAATTCCATACACCCAGCCATCATGTTGCACACTCGAGATGAAGGAACGTGGGCAGGTGCTCCAAATCGAGGGCAAGCACATTTATTTATTGTGGTTCATATGAATCTTGGGAAGAACAGCACCGTCACTCTGTAAAATGCAACAGCGCGTGTTACACGCAGCAATCCTTCCGAGACGCCATTAACCATGTGGCTGGTTTACATGTGCGGTTATTCATTAACCCTGCCAGCCACCTACAGGCCCGACTCAGACATTACATACTGCTGTACACACATGCATTGATGCATTGCACAGCACATCAGGACCTTCACAGAACCACACTTTATTCCCTTGCTGCACAAGGACACACTTAAAAGAGTGATCCATTCCTAATGTGCCACAATCAGATTCACCATGGAAGTCGAAAAAGATGGCAAGCTACCCTTTTTGGATGTCCTAATTAAAAGGAGACCTGATGGTTCAATGAGCCACTCTGTCTACAGGAAAGCCACCCATACGGATGCTTACCTAAAACCGGATTCCCACCACCATCCATCCCAGAAGAATTCCCTCATCAAGACTCTATACCATAGAGCCCAATGCATCTCCGACTAGGAACACATTGCCAGTGAACTCAAACACATACGCCATACTCTTAAGGCTAATGGTTACTCCGACTACACAATCCGCAAAGCCATCTCTCCAACCATCAAGAAGGATCCTGTTGAGGAGCCTTTCAAAACCATCACCTTACCCTACATTAGTGAGGTCACAAAAAAGATCTCCAAAATCCTGATTAAACACAAGATCCAGGTCCGATTCAACATAGTACATAAAATCCGTGATCTGGTCCCGTCTGTAAAAGATGTTGTTCCAGACATACAGTACCCTGGCGTCTACAAACTAAGTTGCCTCTGTGGTAGCAGTTACATTGGAGAAACCAAACGACATGTCTCGGTCCGCATCCGTGAACATAAAGCAGACCTGAAACACGATAGGACAAACACCTCAGCCGTGGCAGATCACTGTTACAATTCAGTGGGCTCACATGACATTGACTTCTCCAAGACAGAGGTTATCTGCAAGCCATCGGCTACCATGAGAGATTCGTTCATGAGGCGATCCACATATACAAACACAGAGACAATTTCAACCGAGAAGATGGATTCTGGCTCATAAATCATTGGAAGGACGTAATAAACCATTTCGGATTTTAACTAATTGTGTTCACGTTTACGGTGACTTTCAGACTGCAGTCCACTCACTGGCATGACTATATATCTTGTATTCTCCGCAGGGAATGGATTTTTTGCTCCGCTGAAAGTCTTCTACTACCACTCTTCCATTGACATATTTCGTTGCTTCCTCTTAGTATCTTTCACTCGACGGTCAATGGTATAGTGTATAGCAGATTGTATAAAAATAAGTAGTATAAAATTGTAATGTTTAATACAATGTATAAGGCAATATATAGTATCGTAATTGTATAGTGAATATACAGCAGTGTGATATACAGTAGGGTGGATAGAATAATACATAGTGTAATATTACACTATGTATTATTCTAAGGTATAGGGTGGTGTATAGTAATAGAGTATATAATTCAATGTTGGGTTTGTCTATGGCAGCATATAGTACGTGATAGACCTGTGTGATGTAAGGAAAAAGGTTTAGCAGGAAGCATATTATATTTTTTGCGACGTAGAATTGTAATGTATTACTTACTGTTAGTAGCTCAGCTTATTGGAGAGTATATTTAGTATACTGATGATACTATGTAGTTTATACTTTAGATTTTTACGTGGTTGTTTAGTTACTGCAGCTACATATTATTAACATTCCTTACTTTTATTAATGCTACCGCTATCCCCTCCCTTTGATGCTGCTAATCCTGCATAATGCACGGGCATAATATGACTTTGAAAACCCCCCGCCCATCTCCTACGCATTTCACAAGTAGTACTAATCAGACCTGGTCTTCACATGAGGACGGCTGCTTGCGTTGTGGCCGAAACGTCGTGAGAATTTTATTATGTTTTATTTTTATTATTTTATTACTTCCCTTCTACGTGACTTTACCGAAAGAACCAAGAAGATGAATCCCTGCAGTCACGAAAGCTTTAAATCGAAAAATGAGACACATACTCATTGGGATTAATACAGACCGACCTATAGAACCCCATAATCATAAGAGACCCATAAAGACATATATATATACTACTAGCGGAAAGTACCCGGGGTTGTCCGGGTCTTAAAAATATTTCAAAACTACTCTTAAAAATCTAACAGCAGTGCCTACTGACTGTGGTGATACCTGCTATGATTACAGCAGTGCATAATGTGGTGGTACCTGCTATGATTAAAGCAGTGCATACTGACTATGGTGGTACCTGCTATGATTACAGCAGTGCATACTGACTGGTGGTACCTGCTATGATTACACCAGTGCATACCGACTGTGGTGGCTACCTGCTATCACTACAGTAGTACATGCTGCCTCTATAGCAGTATTTATCGACTGTATAGCACAAATTACTCACCTGACAGAGTGGGGTGGTGAGGCCTAGTCCCGGGCAGAGCCTCCGACCTTGCCTACATTGTCCAGATGGCCGAGGTGGCACCTTCGCAGGCTGTGGCTGGGCTGCTACCCCTGACCCCCCCTCCCCAGCCACGATCTCTCCGGCCGCTCTGCAGTAATATCTACGGCCTATAGTGGTAGCATGTATCGACTGTATTGTAGTAATAACTGCACACATCGGGGTGGGGGGGATATCACACAGTGAAGAATTTATCAGGGCGTTTGGTGTATTTTCATAGTATTTTTAATGCGAAAGAAAATGTGCCCCTCACTACCACCGAAGGCGTGCGACTTGGCATGCCCCCCCCCCCCCCCCCCACCAAAGGCGCGTGAGTTGGTATGGTGGTGCAAGCATCATAAATAAGTAAATAAAAAGGGAAGTGCACAACAATTGCTAATTAAACTAATTAAAAGTTGAGGGATGTGAAAAAGGAATAGCGCTTGCTCACGGTGGCGCTTATGGCGTGGACCCTGGCTATTTATATTTACGTAAAAACCCATCGTTGGAGAGCCAAGTACGCGAACACACACAAACCCACATACAAACCCACAAACAAACTCCGCCACAAACCCACACACAATTTTTGACTTTTATATATATACTAGCGGTAAGTACCTGGCGTTGCCCGGGAGTAAAAGGCAGACACACACATGGACTTACACACAGACATCGACCCACACACATAGAAACACATGGACTTACACGCACACACACACATATGGACTCACACACACAGACATCGACTTTAGACACACAAATGTAGTTACACACAGATCGACTGACACACACATAGAATTACACACACATGAACTCACAGATACAGATGTAATGCGAGCATATGTGGGGTTTCGCCACCCCAGCCCTAAGCCAATCAGGCGCCACAAAGTATCAGGGGCAGTGTCTGGGGGTGGAGCCGGGGGTGTTAAGGGAGGGGTATTATCTGGAAGGTTCTTAAGGAGTGTGGCGAAGGGCAGAGTATGGGTGACGTGAAAAGGGGATATAAGGGGAAGCCGGAAGGGGCTCGAGGTGAGTTGGTGGGAGCTGGAAGCTGGACCACATCGGGAGTCTCCGCGAGCCATTGGCCACGTAGCACGGAGACAACTCCCTGTGCGCCGTCAGTCAGCGGTGCGTGGGAGCGGGGAAGCGCGAGAGCCGCGCGGGGTTGGGACGTCAGTCAGTGACGTGCCGCGGAGTGACTGAGGGGAGCGGAACGCGAGCTGTCCATAACGAAGAATAAAGAAAAATTCCACCTACGCCGTCTTCCGACGACGAGCCTAGCCAGGACCTGGCGGTCCTGGGAGCGAGGGGCCTGGACGGGGCAGCTACGGACGGCTCTGCTAGGGTGCAAGAGGTGGTCGCCGGGGCCGGGCCGTTTTCTTCCCCGGGCGCGGATGACGGCTGGCGGCACGTGGCAGAGCAAATCGACTCACTACGTCCCGTGCTGCTCAACTTGCTGATGCTCATCGCGCCAATGATGGCGCCGGGACGACCGCATGGCGCGCTGCCGAGGCGGGGCGATTCACTCGGGCGGGAACCTGCCGCCATTTTGGGCGGGTCCGCGGGCGCGCGGCGGGAAGCCGCCATTTTGTTGGCACCGCGTGAAACGCCAGCGCAAGGAGTTGGACCTGATGGGGGCAGCGGCGCGGGGCGCAGCCATCGTCTTCCCAACTTGAAATAATTTAGTGCAGGAGGGGACTGGAGTGCTTTAGCGTGGTGCTTTGAGTTCGATTTTCGCTCCATTCGGTGGACGGAAGGGGAGGCGTTGGAGGCCTTGCCTACGCTCCTCGACGATGTTTCTCTCACAGTGTTCCGCTCCATTCCTGCCGAGAAGAAGGCAACGCTACGGGAGGCGTTTGCCGAAATGGCTGAAGTGTACGAGCCTCCGTCCGATACTCACAGAAAGTTCGTGCAGCGGCAGCGTGGTCCGGAGGAATCTCCCATCGCCTACCGAGGCGCCCTGGTGGCGCTCACGATGACTGCCTACCCGGACGCCAAGTCCGATCTGCTCGAACCACTTATACTCGGCAAGATGTTGGAGTTGTCGAAGGACCTTGCCATCCCGATGCCGGTGTGTGGCCATGAGCCGCATACTTCCCGGTTGGCCGCCAAGTGCCTCGATGCCCAGTTTAACTTGCACCATTGGGCGCAGATGGCCGCTTGGACGGGCGACCCTGCTGTGGACGTCAAACCTACAGGATGGGCGCCGTCACGGGTCGTCCGCGCTCCGGACAACGTGGAGACCGACGACCTCGTGGCCGCAGCGGGCCACTGGGTTCCGAGGAGGGGGCCTGCGGCCAGCCCGCCGGTCGGGGGGCCGACCGGCGGGCTGGCAAGGCGTGTTTCCGATGTGGCCGGCTGGGCCACTTCGCGCGGGACTGCCAGAGCCGTCCCCACCTTCCCACCTTCCGCCTCTTCCCGGATCCCCGCCGCTGCAGCCGCCATCGTCGTCGAGCTGTGACCCTAGCCAGGCAAGTCGGTATGCATCAGACACCTGGCAAGCTCTGTCACCTCATGCATCTTCTACCGCGCATAATTCGTATGTCCGTGCCTCCGATGGGGCCGTCGGTGGTTCGCTTCGTACGGTTACCCAATGGAGAAAGTTGGCTCGTCGCGTGGTAGCGGCCGCGACGGGCTCTGCTACGGTGCCGGGCTCTATTCAAGGGGTGGACGTGCGGGTGTTGGTGGATACGGGCGCGTCGGCCACTATCATCTCTGATGTCATATTTCACCTCCTGTCCATCCTCGCTTCGCGCGTGCGGCCGGCTTTCAATGCTTGTGAAGTATTCAGAATGACGGCAGGAAACCTCTTGACGGGTAGCACACTTTTTATTAAACTTTGACTTGTCTCGATACACCGTGTGGTCACTATTCTTCACACTACACACACTTCACTGACACGTGTGGTCACTACCTCTCCCACTACACACTCCACTGACACGTGTAGTGACTATGGCTCACGCTGAATGCTCACACTGCATGCTCACACTACTCTCCAGCCCCGTAACGTCCTTGGAGCCTACAGACCCACCCCAGCTTGGGCGTGGGTCACAACCTCTGGGTCTCGAGAGCCGGCCCTCACACGGACGTTCGGCCCCGGGTCCCAGGGTCCCGCCTCTGGGTCACACAGAGCCCCGGTCCTTACAAGGACAGCGGGACTAGGTACCGCAGGGCCCTATCTCTTCCTCCGCCGTCTTCAATCTTCGCTGGTCACCAACTCCCCGAGCGCCCGCGCGCACCGCCTTATATAGCCCTCTTGCGGACCGCGATGTGAGCGCCCACTAGTCGACCAATCACGGCGCACTGTTCCTACGATCCGTTTTCCCAGCGCGTGTTACCACTACACAACCAATCGCCCCGCGCTGCCACACGATCACTCCCTGTCAGCGCGCGTCACCAACACACAGCCAATCACCACCACATAACCCATGACCCCGCGCTGCCCTGTGATCCCTCACCGTCAGCGCGCGTCACCGGCACACAGCCAATCACCACACGCTGCCCCACGATCCCCACTGTCAGCGCGTATCACCACTACATCACCCCCTCCCACATAGCTCGTAGCCGGCCCGGCTGCTAAACAACACAACAACAACAATAGTAACACAACAAAAACTCAACCTCCCCCCCAGTGTGCCCCGTAACACAACAACAACAACACAACGACATAACACCAAACAACAACCTATGTACAAACCGACAAACAACACACAAAAAAAACCAACAACAACACACAACACCTAGACAACAAGTTATGTACAAACCGACGAACAACAAAATAAAAGCAAGTCCGAGAAAAAGAACGTGTCCAGTGTCTCTGAGACTATCGATCCCCCCCCCCCCCCTCCGCTCGCTCCCCCACCGGGGTGCTAGAGCGGCCGAGCGGACGGGGAACGCAGTGACGAGGCTCTCCGGCCGCATCGGCTCCTCAGCCGGTTGGTCACGAAAAGTTGCGCGACTGAGCGCGAGTCTGCCTGGCCGGTCCATCGTATGGGACGGGACGCTGACGACCGTCTGGTGGCTCCGGCAGCTCTGGAAGGCGCTGATCGGGCCTGGAAGGACCGGTCGCGCCGCGGGGATCCAGCCGCCGGTGGTCGGCAGCTGTCAGTTCCGGGACACCTGGGAGCGGATCAGGCGGAGACATGTGAGGATCAGGCGGAGACAATTCCCCCCTTAGGTCGTCGGTCACGTCACATGCTCGGCCCTCATGACACAAAGGGAGGCCATATGGAGGCGAGAACGGTTTCAGTCGGGAGGGGTGAACGTACCAACGGCGCTTTCCCCATTTTATCTGAACACACTGGGGGCGTGCAACCCGCACGACCTCCACGGGTCCCCGCCATGGCCTCAACAATTTAGGCGACGTAGCCAAAGGTGCCTGAGGGCAGTGCAGCCAGGCCCTGTCGCCTGGTTTCCAGTTGTGCACGGACACCTTTCGTGCACGCAAACGCTCGTTGGCAATTTGGCGAGCCCGCGAATTAAGCCGTGCGGTCTCCCGTGCCTCGGTCAGCTTATGAATGTTAAATTTAATATGTTCAGCCAATTTCGAATTTGTTCGTGGCGCGGACAGTCCCAGCTGCGTTTCCATGGGCGGGTCGGCTTCCCGACCATACATCAGATAGAATGGGGAAAATCCCGTTGCTGCATGGGGAGCCATTCTATACGCGGCGAGGACCCCAGGGACCTGCAGGTCCCAGTCAACATGTGCCTCACACACCTGCTGGCACAGCATAGAAGTCAAAGTTCTGTGGAGTCGCTCCACCATCCCGTCTGTCTGTGGGTGGTACGGGGAGGTACGCACCTTCTTAGTACCCAATAGGTCGCACACCTCTTGCAATAATTTACTTGAAAATTATTTCCCTTGGTCGGTCAGCAAGCGTTCGGGAGCCCCTTTGTCCAAAACATAGCCCTGGACAAAGGCGTTCGTCACAGCTGCCGCCGACTGGTTGGCGAGTGGCCACGCCATAGGCCACCGGGTAAAGTATTCTACACCAATCAACAGGTACTTGTTACCCCTAGGCGTGACTGGAAAAGGCCCCAAAATATCGAGCGCCACGAGCTCGTTAGTGCGCGAGACCTGAATAGATTGCAGTGGTGGATTTGACGCCACTGGCGGTGGTTTTCGTCTGGCGCACTCAACACACCCCTTCAGGATATTCACCACATCACTTCCCATCCCCGGCCAATAATAGTCACGCTGAAGCAGAGCAAGTGTTTTGTTTACCCCCAAATGCAAGAGGCGTTCATGCGCGGCCAGAACAACTTTCCCTCGCACAACGGAAGGCACCACGAGTGCGTGGCGCCGAGACAAATTGTCCCATCTTATTAACAGGCCCTGCCTGAGTACCCAGGAACCAGTTCGTTCCCGGCCCTCCTCGGGATCCCCCGCCCTGCGACGCAACGCTAGCAGGCAGCTGTCAGCCATTTGGAGATGGCCCCACTCAATCAGCGACAGTGAGAGCAGCGAGTCCTCTCCCACAGGGGTAGCGGGAACATCACCGATCGGTGCATCCGGGGAAGTGGCCAACACCCCCATACTTTCCGCGGCTGGCGGTTTACAGCGCGCCGATCCCAACAAGCATGCACATTTGTGACAAGGCGACAATCGCGACAGGACATCGGCGTTAGTGTGGCGCAACCCCTTACGGTATGTGGTCGTGAACTGATAGTCCTGGAGGACTTCCAACCACCGTGACAATTGGCCCGAGGGCTGAGCGACCCTTAATGAATACTGAAGCGCCGCGTGGTCCGTCCGGACCGTAAAGTGACGGCCATAGAGATACGGTCTAAACTGCTGCACAAAAAAAACAATCACCAGCAACTCGCGACGGGTGACGCAGTAGCGCTGCTCCGCCGGCGACAAAACCCTGCTACCATAGGCGACCACCCTTTCGACTCCCCCGACGACCTGTGAGAGCACCCCCCCAATGCCCGTGTTGCTAGCATCCGTGTCTAGCAAGAAGGGACTTGTAAAGTCAGGATAACGTAAGGGCGGGGCACCCACCAAGGCGTCCCGGAGGGAGCAGAACGCGGCCTCCTCCTCCGGTCCCCATCGGAACTTGACTCCTTTTGCCGTTAGAGCGTGCAAGGGTTTTGCAATGGTGGCGAAATGCTCAACGAATCGGCGGTAGTACGAAGCAAAACCGATGAAACTGCGCACGTCCGAAACCGACGTGGGCGTTGGCCATGAACTGACACAGTTCGTCTTCGCGGGATCGGTAGAGATCCCCGAAGAATCGACAATGTGTCCCAAGTATCTCACGGACTTACGAAGAAGGTGGCATTTGGCCGGTTTAAACTTTAATTTAGCCGATCGCATCCGGAAAAATACTCCTCTCAGCCGCTGGAGGTGTTCCTCGAACGTTTTACTGAAAACAATGACATCGTCCAGGTACTTTAAGCAAGTTTCCCATTGTAAGCCCGACAAGACCAATTCCATAAGGCGCTGAAACGTCGCGGGAGCGGAGTGAAGTCCCATGGGTAACCGGTTAAACTGAAACAGGCCCCCTGGAGTCCGAAATGCTGTCTTAAGTCTAGACTCATCGTCGAGTGGCAGCTGCCAGAATCCCGACAGTAAATCAAGAGTTGAAAAATATCGCGCACCAGACAATGCATCCAGGGACTCGTCCATTCTGGGGAGCGGATACGCGTCAGCCACGGATATTTTATTCAGGCGACGGAAATCTACGCAGAATCGCAAGGAGCCGTCTTGCTTTTTAACCAGCACAATAGGTGCCCCCCAAGGACTGGAGGAAGGCGAAATAATGTCGGCCCTTAGCATATCGTTGACGGCCGACTGAACGTGTTCCTTCTCAACAGGACTCAGCCGGAAGGGATTTAGCCTAACCGGTGCCGCATCACCTGTTTCAATATGGTGGCGCAACAGGTCCGTGCACCCAATGTCATATTTATGCTTACTGAACACATCAGAAAATTCTATCAGCAACGCACGCAGCGCACCCAACTGTACTGTAGACAAATTGTTCGAGTCCGCGCACAGCAAATCGACCCATTCAAGGTCCTCCCTCGATGGATTGTTCCGCGTCGGGTTTGGATCAACATGCGCAACCAGGCGCTCTTCCCCAGGGACCCGTGCCGCGTGAGCTAGCACAGTGCCCTGCTGAATAACGGCCGGCCGCGAACCGGCGTTTAAAACCATCACGAAAGGGTCCTTGTCAGCCCGAACCAAAGTGTGAGCCACCGACAAATCGAGACCCCCGACAGCCCTATTTGAAGGACCCAAAAGCATTCCCTGTTCCGAGGTCTCCCCAACCAATGGTTTCCTCAACCGGAGGGGAATTAACATCTGTGAACCCGGAGACACGTGCACAGTGTGCGTCGCCAGCGCTTGTATCGTAGCGCACGCCGTTCGAATTTCGGTAGGACTCGACAAAAATGAAATACGGCGACCCGATGGTAGCTCAATGCAATGCTGATCGATGAGAATTTTAATGGGCATTTTAGCCAAAAAGTCCGTGCCCAACAGACAAGGAACTGCTAATGAGGAAGAAACGAAAACGGGTCCCGACAATTTAATATCTCCAATGCAAATGGATGCCCTAATCTGGCCGACAATGCCCAACGAGCCCCCATTTGCCGCGTAAAATGGCACGTCCACTGGGAGTAGAGGTCGACATTGGACGGGGAGAATGTTGTAAATGAGGTCTGATATAATAGTCGCCGACGCCCCCGTGTCCACTAGCACCCTGACCTCGACCCCGTCAATGAATCCCGGGACGACCGATGATCCCGCCGACGCAGCCACTATCCTGTGCCCCAACTCAGACCATTTTATGTCCCCTCGGTCCCGCACGAACCCCCCTCGCCGAACCGAATCCCCGATCCCCAACTGGCCTTCCTCCGGCGCAACGCGACGGCCCATGTGTGTTGCGCCTGTAGGCCGAGCATGTGAGGTGCCGCGACTTGCCGGGGGTAGTAGGGATGACTTGGGGCCTTGGTCGTCGTCCAGCCGATGTCCCGTGGCGCGCTGACGTGGAACGCAGGCAACCGGACGCCACGTGGCCCCGGGGGCCGCAGTTATAACACGTGACGAGGGACGCCGAAGGTCTCGGTTGCTCCAGCTTGCGGGCCGATCGCAGAGGCGAACGACCCCCCGACCTCCAGTCCCCCGGTCGTCCCGCGGTGAACGCCTCCTCTCGTGGGCTGACGACTTGGGGCTCGGTGACTCCCGGGCCCGGAGCTGAGGCCACGGCAGCAGTGCAGACACCCCCCTGTTTACGCTGGAGGACTTCGTACGCCTGTATACTTGTCGCGACCCGCAAAGAAGAAATATCGACCTCGTCGGCCGTGTTGATGGGGACCCCCAGGTCCTGCGCCAACTTGAGCAGTTGCTCCAGGACCATCGCGTCCTGGCCCTCCTCGTCCATACGAGGGAACGCGGCGTCGGCGAGAGCCAACAACGCCGTGCGGTAGGCAAGCGCGGTCTCCGTGACCGCCTTCCGTCGGCCGTAAAAGTGATGGCGACACGCCTACGGAGGTCCGTAGACCTTGGCCATGAGACCCAGCGCAGCCTTAAGCGTGGAGCGGTCCGACCTCCGTGCGGACCTGAAGGCCGCGAGCGCGTCGTCGTCCAACATGGCAGGCAGTGCCCGCAGCGCCGTAGCGTCGGACCAGGCCGACATTTCTTGATGCGCCAGAAACCTGCGCTGGAATGCGCCTCAGTCGCCGCCTTCCGCCTTGAAGGCCGACAACGTGGGAAGGCGCTGCTGGAAGATGAAGTCGTCGTCCTCTGCCACGTGGTTCCTCTCTGCCGCCCCGTCGGTCTGTAAGATGGCGGCCCCAATGGCGGGAGGCTGATGGCGGTCCGCAGTGCGTGTTGATGACGTAAGCGGGCGCGCTTGGAGAACCGCCGCCACGTGTTGCTCCCCGTTCCCGCCAAAAGATGTCCGCGCAGTAGAAATGGCGGGAATCGCCAAGTCATTTTGGCGGGAATCTGCGGGGCGAGCCTTTTGAATGTCCGCCGACGTCCCCGCTCCTCCCGACGTGTTGATCTCTGCCAGGATGGACGCGGCGGCAAGCAGCAGCTCTGCTGCCAATGGGGGTAGTATGGGCATTGTGGGTCAGGTCGAAGCGCATATTTCAATTGGGAACGTAGCGGCTTCGGGGACGGTCTTGATTTCCAGGTCGCTGGCAGTGCCTTGCCTGTTGGGTACCGATTTTCTCGGTCGAATGCCGGTTAAGAGGACGTAAGATTTTTTTTGTCGTCTCCGTTGACCTGTTCCGTGCCTGACGTTCCGGTGCAGTCGCTTTCCGATATCTCGGTGGAAATTCCTCCGGGCTCACAAATGCTCGTCCCATTACAGTATCGTAAACAATTTCGCGGGATAGACGCGGCGGCGGGCGTGCTGCTGTCCCCGTCTGACACCGCTACCAAGGGCCTGGCGCTGGTTGGGGCCCAGACGATTGTTCGACCGGGTCAGCCCCCATTTTTGCAAATTTTGAATGGGGTGGGCGGAGGGCATGTTGGTTGCGGCCGGCACGGTTCTGGCTCATGCCACTACCGCATTTACGGTCCATGATTGGGATCGCCAGCAAGGGTTGGCGGCGGGGGTTAAGCCTTTGGAAACGTTCGACGATCGCTGGATCGCCGAGTTATGTCAGGAAAATTCGTGCTGTTGTCCCATCACATTGATACTGGGGGGGCTGGCCCTATACGGATGAATCCACATCAGATGAGCCCCTCGGAGAGGGACCACGTGCGTGGCGCGATGGACGACAAGCTAGCCGCTGACATTATCTCCCCGTCGCACAGCCCATGGGGCGCTCCCGTTGTCCTCGTGAAGAAAAAGGATGGCAGCCTCCACTTCTGCATTGATTTCCGGAAGCTTAATAAAGTATCTGTGGCGGACGCGTACCCTCTGCCGCGAATGGATGACTCCCTCGATGCCTTGTCAGGGGCGCGATACTTTTCTACTCTCGATCTCTCCTCTGGCTTTTGGCAACTTCCCCTCGACGAGTTGTCGAGGAAAAAGACGGTGTTTCGGACGCCTCAGGGGCTGTTCCAATTTAACTGTCTTCCCATGGGACTGAACGCTGCTCCCGCCACGTTCCAGCGGTTGATGGAACTGGTGTTGACCGGGTTACAATGGGACGCGTGCCTGATATACTTAGACGACGTCATTGTGTTCAATCGTATGTTCGAGGAACACCTTCGGAGGTTGCGCGATGTGTTCGGCAGAATGCGTTCCGCGAATCTCAAGTTCAAATCCACAAAGTGCCACCTCTTGCAACGCTCCGTGCGATATTTGGGACATATTGTCAGCTCAGACGATGTGGCCACGGACCCGAACAAGACGTCGTGCGTCTGGGACTGGCCGGCCCCCACCTCGGTGGGGGAGGTGCGTCGGTTTGTCGGGTTCGCGTCCTACTACCGTCGATTCGTACCCAACTTCACCACTATCGCAAGACCGCTGCACCTCCTCACGGCGAAAAATCTGAGTTTCAAGTGGGGACCGGAGTAGGAGAAGGCGTTCCGCAACCTTCGCGATCGATTGGCGACCGCACCGACACTTGATTACCACGATTTCTTATTGCCCTTTATTCTGGACACGGACGCCAGCGATACGGGCATTGGCGCCATCCTGTCCCAGTGTAAGAACGGCGTCGAGCGCGTGGTGGCGTATGGGAGCCGCGTTCTCTCGTCGGCGGAAACCCGCTATTGTGTGACCCATCGGGAATTGTTGGCGATTGTTCATTTCGTGTGCCAATATCGGCCGTACCTATATGGCAGGAAATTCATGGTACGCACAGACCATGCCGCCTTGCAATATTCTTTGAAAATCGAACAGCCCACTGGCCAGCTGTCACGATGGTTGGAGACGCTGCAGGAATTCTCGTTTGACATTCAGTTCCATAAAGGTTCTCGTCATGGTAACGCGGACGCGCTCTCCCGCCTGCCGCAGGTATCCTCTTGCTCGTGCACCTCGGGTACTAATCGGTGCATGCGCCCCCCTCAGCCCCTTTGGCTGGTCATGTCCACAATGGCGGATTCCGCGGACTCGACCTTTCCGGGGCCGGCTGATGGGGTGTTGAACTTGCCGCGTTCGGTGTGGGTCCGCGAGCAGCTGTTGGACGAATCACTGACCTCGTTGCGGAGTCAGGCAAGCAAGCCGCAGGGGTACTCGTCTACATACACTTTTCCGAGAGCGGCCCTCTGGGACGGGTTGCTCATGTGGAGGGATGATTTGCTGGGCCGTTGGCGCCTTGTGTAACCGGTCACGCTGCGGTATGAATTGGTTCGGGTACTAAATGCCGAGAAGTTGTTACATCTTGGTGTGCAGAAAACCTTGCTTACGTTGGAACGGGACTATTTTTGGCACGGCATGATGGTTGACGTCGCTAAGGACATTCAAGCATGTCCAGAGTGCGCTCGTTGGAAGCCACATTGACAGCATTATGTTCCTCCCTTGCAATCGATCCAGGTTATGCGCATTAACGAGCTGGTGGCCCTAGACATCCTTGGGCCCTTTCACCCATCCGCCCGGGGTAACAAGTTCCTGTTGGTAGTGGTGGAATATTTATCGCGGTGGCCGATGGCTTGGTCCTTGCCCGATCAGTCGGCGTTGTCCATCATGAAGCATTTTTATATGGGTACGTGATCGACAAGGGGGCGCCCGAACGGCTGCTTATGGACCAGGGCCGCAACTTCTCGTCTAAGCTGTTGCGTTATGTGTGTGACGCATTGGGCACCAAGAAAATACGTACTTCGCCCTACCACCCGCAAATGGATGGGATGGTGGAGCGTTGAACCGGACCCTGTCGGCGATGTTCTGCCATATGGTTAGCGAGAAGCAGGCTGATTGGGATCTGCACATCCCTGTGGTGCTCTCCGCCTACCGGATGGCTCCGCACGCGTCCACTAGGTATTCACCTTTTTTTTCTCATGTACGGGCATGAAAACATGCCGCCTGTTGATGTGCAGTTGGGTGTGTGCGCCAAGGAGCCCGCGCAGACTCTCCCCGAATATATTCGCGACACGGTTCGCCGCGTCACAGAGGCGCGGGATGCGGCACAGAGGGCCACGTCTAAAACCCAGTCCCGTAACGAGCGGTGCACTCGGCATGTGGGGGACCGGACCTGGATCTCCATTGCCCACAGGTACCGGTGGGGACGTCTCCTAAGCTGCATAGACCTTGGCAAGGTCCGGTGGAATTGATTGAAGTTCCTAGTCCCCAGTGCACACGCATCCTGGTGGGGGCGCGCCGTTGGCATGTCCGCACTTCCCGGTTGAAGCCCTTCTTCGCCCCTCGCGTCGGTTCGTCATCCCCTAAAGTTGCCTTGCCGGTGTCTGATGTGTCCGGCGTGCCGCCCCCCGTTTCCTGTTCAACCTCCGAAGGTGCCTGTTGTGCCTCCCGCAGGCTCAGCGACCTTGAGCCAACCTGACGCGGGGGATCCTGCACTGGATGGGCCTCCACCAGCGGCAAGGGATGTCAATCCCACCGCTCTTCCAACCCCGCCGGGATTGCAGTCGGCGAGGGCCCCTATTCTCGCGAAGGATAGGCCGGCGTCCCGTACCAAATCCAAGTCCTTCCCTTCCGTTGATTGCTACCATTTATTGTTGTGTTGTTCTTATTCCGATTGTCTGTTACGGTGTCAATGTTGCTCGCATTGTTGTCTCGTCTTGATTTAGCCAGGACGGCTAGTCTTTTACACCGGGGGGGGGGGGGGGTGATGTAATGCGAGCATATGTGGGGTTTCGCCACCCCAGCCCTAAGCCAATCAGGCGCCACGAAGTATCGGGGGCAGGGTCTGGGGGCGGAGCCGGGGGGGCGTTAAGGGAGGGGTATTATCTGGAAGGTTCATAAGGGTGTGGCGAAGAGCGGAGTATGGGTGACGTGGAAAAGGGATATAAAGGGGAGCCGGAAGGGGCTCGAGGTGAGTTAGTGGGAGCTGGACCACGTCGGGAGTCTCTGCGAGCCATCGACCACGTGGCAGCGCGGAGACGACTCCCAGCGCGCCGTCGGTCAGCGGTGCGCGGGAGGAGGGAAGCGCGAGAGCCGCGCGGGGGCGGGACGTCAGTCAGCGGAGTGACTGAGGGGAGCGGAACGTGAGCTGTCCATAACGAAGAATAAAGAGATGGAGACACAGTCGCTTGTCGTCGACCTGTTTTATTACACATACATAGACTGAGCAACAACAACCGCCATTCGCCACTAAGTGGCAGTGACTTCATCACAACGCTTGTGCCAGGCTATGTGCACCTTGAGGTCAGATGAAGTGTCGTGCAGAGTGATTGACCAGGTAGCTTCCACACAACGTTACGCAACCGATGAAAAGATAATGTGGCTCGACTGATTCGGAGTGAGACCTCTGCTGTTAAACCGGAGCTGGTCATTAGCACACTGCCAAGGTATGGGAAACTATCCACTCTCTGCACAACTGCCCCATCACCAATTGTGAGTTGTGGGGGTGGAGTGCCCGATGGTACAAAATACCCAGGTAGGTGGTTAGTTTTGGTGGGGCTGATGGTAAGGCCCCACCTCTTGGTGGCAAGCTCCAGGTTCAGCAGCAGCACCTCGAACTCCTTCTCCGAGTGAGCAGCAATTAGCAGATCATCGGCATACATAATGTGGTTGAGCAATAGGGAGCCATCCCTTGACCGCACCTGGGCATCGATCAGCCTCCCATTGTATCTGTACCAGATGGTAAGTCCTCCGAACTACGTGGTAAAAATATATGTAAAATAATGTGGAAGTCAGACATCCCTGTTGCACCCGAAGGTGTAAAGGGAATGGCTCTGACTCACGGCCACGTAGTTTGACGCGGGGACGCTCACCATTATGAAGGTCCTTAATGATCGTGAGCAGAGGGTCAAGGACTCCGAAAGCACGAAGAACAACCCAGAGGCCAGACCTACTGATGGTATCATAGGCCTTTACCAGTTCAATAAAGCACACACATGGACTAAGACACACACAGGGACCAACAGACACGCAAAGAAATGGACTTACACTAACTAGCATGGAGCCACGCACACATAGCGGCTAACACACACACACATGGACTGACACACACATATCGACTCACACAGACAAACTCATCGACTTACGCACACACACATATGGAATTACACAGACATAGACATCCACTTGAGATACACACACATGGAGTTACACACACATATCTACGTACACACATACAGCGACTCAAATACACACACATAGGCACACACAGACATAGACATCCACTTTAGATACAGACACATGGAGTTACACACACATATCAAGTCACACAGACGCATTAACTTACGCACACACATCGAGTGACACGCACACATGTATGGACTTACACACACATGTGGACTAACACACACACATGGACAGACACACACACATTGACTGACACACATAGACACACAAACGCACGTTGACTTACACACTGACATTGAGCCATGCACACACATTGACTAACACACACACACATCGACTAACACACACACAACGACTGATACACACACATGGACCGAAACACACACTTGGACTGACACACAGACACAAACACATCGACTTAAATACACAGACACATCGAGCGTTGTCCGTTCGAAAAATACAGACACACACATAGACTTATACACAGACGCATGGACCAACACGCACACACATATGGACTCAAATACACACATCAACTCACACACACACATCGACGTGCAAAGCAATCCCCCATGATGGCACAGCTATCAGCATCGCAGTACTACGTATCAGTAAATTGCGGGACGTGAGCAATATGAACAATAAAAATGCATGGAATAAATCATCTGAAATAAGTGTACATTAAATAGCAGCAGTACGCACCGGTAAGTTGAGAAGCAGGCTACAGTCTAGATTATAGACTGCCGGTACCCGGACTCAATGACATAAGCATTGCTACTTTGGATGTAAAAATCTGGCAATACAGGCAGCAGAAAAAGCAAAATGCAGTCGACATGAAAGGCTGGCAGTACACTGAGTGAGGTAAAGAAGCAGGCAACAGATTATAGACTGGCATACACTCGTAATGGTGAAAAGGAAAATTAGCAGTGTAGATCATAGAGTGCCAGTGCACTGACGTTAATGAATCAGCAGGCAGCAGGCCACATCACAGACTGGCAGTAGACCGTCGCAGCGTCATAAAAGTAGAGCTAAAATGGGAATATTTAGCAACCTAATAATGAAAAATTTGTTTTGTGCACACAAACATTATTATTGCAATATCTGCCAACGTATTTGTTCAATAATAGTAAACAATACTACAATAATGCTATCTAAGTGCTGTAATAATATTAATATCTACGGACTTTGTAGCAGTAACTGCACGCATCGTGTTAGGGGGGGGGGGGGGGCGAAGAGGACATCACACAGTTAAGAAATATCCGCAGCGTTATGTGGAAATGTATTGCATGTTAAACGCATAAAAGAAAATGTCCCCCGTGAGCTCTACCGAACGCGCATCACTTGGCAGGGTCCGCCCCCCCCACACAATTGGCGTGAGTTGGTACGGTCGATGTCGCTCAATAAATAAATAAATATAGCTAAATCCCACTAAATCGCTAATTTAACTAATTTAAAGGTGACTGATGTGAAAAAGGAATAGCCTATTCCCACCGCTGGCTGGCAAATTTATTTATAGGCTGCAGCATGTTGATTACACGATGTGCCCTTACTTAACACAGTAGTTTCGATTTAAAGCTTTCGTGACTGCAGGGATTCATCTTCTTGGTTCTTTCGGTAAAGTCACATAGAAGGGAAGTAATAAAATAATAAAAATAAAACATAATAAAATAAAATAATTCTCACGACGTTTCGGCTACAACGCAAGCAGCCGTCTTCAGGTGAAGAATGAGACACTGCCAAGCTAGGAGCTTATATATAAGCTGGGTTGGAGGTGGAAGAGCGCCTTAACAAAAAGAATGTGTATATCAAGAGGAATTTAGCATATTCATGGGAAAAGCGTAGGAGGTCGGCGGGGGGGTTTCAAAGTCATATTATGCCCATGCATTATGCAGGATCAGCAGCACCAAGGGAGGGTGCAGGGAGTAGCATTGACAAAAGAAAGGAATGTTAATAGTATGTAGCTGCAGTTACTAAACAACCACGTAGAAAACTAAAGTATAAACTACATAAAAAACTGAAGTATAAACTGCATAGCACCATCAGTATATTTACTATACTCTACAATAAGCTGAGTTACTAACAGCAAGTAATACATTACAATTCTACGTCGTAAAATTATATAATATGCTTCCATCTAAACTTTATTCTCTTACATCACACGAGCATACACCGTACTATATACTGCCATAGATAAACCCAACATTAAATTATATACTGTATTGCTATACCCACCCTAATGTGTATCACACTGCTACATGTTTACCATACAATTACGATACTATATATTACTTTGTACATTGTATTAAGCATATAAATGTTATACTATTTGTTATTATACACTGTACCATTGACCGTCGTGTCAATGGGTGAGTCGTGGGGGGAAAAACTTGCAGCGGAGCAAAGAATCCATTCCCTGCGGAGAATACAATGCCAGTGAGTGGAACGCGGTCTGAAAGTCACCGTAAACGTGAACAACAATCAGTTAAGATCCGAAATGGTTTATTACGTCCTTCCAATGATTGCTGAGCCAGAATCCATCTTCTCGGTTGAAATTGTCTCTGTGTTTGTATATGTGGATCGCCTCATGAACGAATCTCTCATGGTAGCCAGATGGCTTGCAGAGAACCTCTGTCTTGGAGAAGTCAATGTCATGTGAGCCCACTGAATTGTAACAGTGATCTGCCACGGCTGAGGTGTTTGTCCTACCGTGTTTCAGGTCTGCTTTATGTTCACGGATGCGGTCCGAGACATGTCGTTTGGTTTCTCCAATGTAGCTGCTACCACAGAGGAAACTTAGTTTGTAGACGCCAGGGTACTGTATGTCTGGAACCACATCTTTTACAGACGGGACCAGATCACGGATTTTATGTACTGTGTTGAATCGGACCTGGATCTTGTGTTTAATCAGGATTTTGGAGATCTTTTTTGTGACCCCAGCAATGTAGGGTAAGGTGATGGTCTTGAAAGGCTCCTCAACAGGATCCTTCTTGAAGGATCCTGTTGAGATTCAGGTACGATTCAACACAGTACATAAAATCCGTAATCTGGTCCCGTCTGTAAAAGACGTGGTTCCAGACATACAGTACCCTGGCGTCTACAAACTAAGTTTCCTCTGTGGTAGCAGTTACATTGAAGAAACCAAACGACATGTCTCGGACCGCATCCGTGAACATAAAGCAGACCTGAAACACGGTAGGACAAACACCTCAGCCGTGGCAGATCACTGTTACAATTCAGTGGGCTCACATGACATTGACTTCTCCAAGACAGAGTTTCTCTGCAAGCCATCTGGCTACCATGAGAGATTCGTTCATGAGGCGATCCACATATACAAACACAGAGACAATTTCAACCGAGAAGATGGATTCTGGCTCAGCAATCATTGGAAGGACGTAATAAACCATTTCGGATCTTAACTGATTGTTGTTCACGTTTACGGTGACTTTCAGACCGCAGTCCACTCACTGGCATTAACTGTGTATCTTGTGTTCTCCACAGGGACTGCATTATTTGCTCCGCTGCGGGTCTCCTGCCACCGTTCTCCCATTCACATGTTTCATTGCTTCTACATACTATTAACATGCCCTCCCTTTGTTAATGCTACCCCCCTCCCTTTGGTGCTGCTGATCCTGCATAATGCATGGGCATAATATGACTTTGAAACCCCCCCCGCCCACCTCCTACGCATTTCCCATGAATATGCTAAATTCCTCTTGATATGCACATTCTTTTGTTAAGGCGCTCTTCTTCCACCTCCAACTCAGCTTATATATAAGCTCCTCGCTTGGCAATGTCTCATTCTTCACCTGAAGACGGCTGCTTGCGTTGTAGCCAAAACGTCGTGAGAATTGTTTTATTGTGTTTTATTTTTATTATTTTATTACTTCCCTTCTACGTGACTTTACCGAAAGAACCAAGAAGATGAATCCCTGCAGTCACGAAAGCTTTAAATCGAAATGGTGGGACCTCATTTGCCAGTAGCAAAATATGATAATTGTTTTTTTACCCTTTTATCTGACAACAAAACTGACACCTTTTTTTACAAGGAGTGATGTTTGCATTGACCACAATATCTGGCGTCATCTGATTGGACCAGATGACGCCAAAAAGCCTTTTGGCGTCATCTGGTCCAATACCATGTGAGTCTAGGCTCTAAAGAGAGCTGTCTCGGGTGTGGACCAATCAATTTCAAGGACAGTGCATACATTATCATAGTTGTGTTTTTTGTTTGCATTCCGACTGCAGGTATTGTGGTTAATGCAAACATGACTCATTGTAAAAAAGGTGTCAGTTTTGTTGCCAGATAAAAGGGTAAAAAAACAATTATTATGAACTAGTGGGCTTAAGGCCCCTGTATTTATGATACTATTTATATTACTGGAAAGTTTTATAATGTTCTAGAAGTTACTCCAAGTTTACTCAGCACTGAATCTATCTGGAATGTTCTGGAATATAGGTAAATTTCTAAATATCACTGTCCTAGTCACAAAGGCTATGTTTGTGGGGAATAACAGGCATATTTTGTACTTTGAGGCATAAGCAATTAGGAAATGACACTTACTACCCAGGAACAAAAAAATTGTGTTACACAGTGTAATGTATTTACATCGCGCATGTGCATATACGATATGTATGTTGATTACCCTGTGAATAACCCAAACGATAATGGATATCGAATGTAATTTATATTCGTACATTAACCCCCCCCCCCCCCCCCCCCCCCACTGGACTTAGAACTTGATTGGCTCGCAAGTGCCATCATCACATTTCATCACATTTATCCCTCTATTTAAGACCGAAGCAGCAGGATTTCTCCACAACTCTGGCTGTCGCCTAATGATGCTGGTTGTAATTACCGGCAAATTGTAATGTTGTGGGTTTCCACTCCAACACACGTGTGCTGAACTAGTAACGAATTGGGACGTTTTGTTTACATGACAAACCTTACTAATTGGCTGTGTCAGGTGGTAGCGAGTTTAATGCCTCATTTATATTAATGCGATCTAACCTAAAACCTCTTATGGATAATATGTATATATGACGGTATAGTATAAATGTGTATAAATGTATTTATTAGTGCCAGCTTATATATGAACGCCAGCTTATATATACCATATATGTGTAGTGACTGACTCAGAGACACTAAGAGTAGGAGGCATTCTGTTTATTAACATGGCCTCACAGTAACTTTTAGCAACTACAGTTCCCAGTCAGGACAGCTGGTAGACTGCCTGACTGGCGATGCCGAGATGTTGAAGACGGTGACGACGGCGACGATGGCGTAGACTCCAGCAGCACGAAAGGATCCCACTCCAAACGACAGCCACGAGGTCCCCTCCCGGGGCCCCTCTTATACTGTCAGCGTGGCCTGGCTCCGCCCTAGGCCACGCCCCCTTCTGGAACTTATTAGCAGGTTATCGATGTGCTTCTTCCGTAACGTTTCCTCTAGATCCCTCTGTGATCTATCACGTGGCCTGTTGTCAATCAAGGCTGCTGTAAGCTGCAGATTCCCTTCCCTGCCAGCAGCCAGCGCTATGCTGCTACGTGACCGATTCTATGTCACTACACATGCATACCCTAGTTTATGCCCAGAATTTGTTTCTGAAAACCAGAACGTAAATAGAAAGTACTTACATCAAATAATTTTGCTCCATTGTGCATCTATAATGTACAACCATTGGCGTGAAGAGTAAGTGTTGTTATTGCTATGTTCAAATATAATACATTGTCTATTATACGATATGTGTTTTAGTTTCTAAATATAATTTACATTTGTAGCTAAATGGTTAAGTTCCTAAATCTCGAATGCGTTACGGAGAGGTACATAGTATATAATACGGCATAATGTATCAATAACTTGAGTATCTTATAGCGAAAGTACTTTAAAGCGTGAGGGTATAAATCAGCGTGTTACTGTATTTTTGTGGGTCTCTATATATCTCTGGGTATCAATGTATCTACGTGTGTGTCTGTATCTCTACGATTCTGTGCGTCTCTATGTATATCGATGTGGCTCTGCATCTCTATGAGTCTCTGGATCTCTGAGTCTTTGAAGCTCTCTGTTTGTCTATGTGACTCTGCATGTCTTTGAGTCTCTGCGTCTCTATGAGTCTCTAGGTCTCTCTGTATATCTATGGGTTTATTGTGCGGTCCATAGTTTGGGTTGCTTGGCTGTGATGGCACTCCTATGGCCTTGTTTGATGATCTCATGGGATGTGCCGTGTGAGATTTTTTTTTCACGTGGAAATTCGATTTCGTTAATTGAAAAATGCCCATAATTTGTCGAACGCTTTAATGCAAAATGTTGTGAACCGAACGTCTGTAAATTTAGCCTGTATATGTATTTATAAGCACTAGCTTATATATATAAATAGTTATATATTTTGTTATATGTATATATTAGCTGGTGCTTATGGATAAATACGGCAACGCTTTGTCATTGGGTATGCTCCCCATATCTGTTTTGATCTGAACGTGAATCTGAAGTGTTTTATATAATGGGCCAATTATCACTTTTAACCCTTACATTCGTCCTGGATATTTTGTGAGCCAGCTCCCAAGTCATACCCATTCTCTGGCCTCCATGTTGCATAACGTGTGAAACATACAATACCGTGCCACGTGAGATTCTGGAATCACTCTGCGTCATTCTTATCGTGCAGGGCTATCACAAAGAAAGTCGCTTTGTTTTACAGACACAGTCTGCTGCCTCACACGAGGGGGTGAAGTTGCTATGTGTAATACAATTTCATTAGTTTGCAGATAATTTTTGAAACTTGGCAAAATTGTACAATGATCCAATGGCGTACTCTTTTTCGATTGACATCACGTGATCTTTTAACACCCACCATCCACTCCGCTCCCAGTCTCTGCCATCTTCTCTATGCCTCCCATGCCCTGCACCCAGTTTCGCTCTTATTCCTTTTCTCTTCTTGCGCCCCTTCACTGAAACCAACACCCACTACACATAAAACAGTCATCTTCACTATAAACTTCAGCTTCTGTTCCTCCCTTAAAATAACCCCAATTTCTTATCCTCTGGCCTATCATGCTACTCCATGCCCTGGCTCCCCAGCTACGATCAGGCCAACACCAAACCTTAACACTACCCCTATTACTACCCAACCCATATCACTACCCCAAGCCCTATCACTCACTACCCCTATCACTACCCCTATTACTACCCTAACCTCTATCACTACCCCAACCTCTATCACTGCCCCAACCTCTATCACTACCCCATCCCCTCCTGAACCACTCCCACCTGTCCTGTCCCCATAGCTACACCACCACTTTTAATAACCCCATTTTATATTTTAACTACGATCATTTTACGTGCAATTTTATAATTATTGTAATGCACCTTGGGCTTAGGCGCTTAATATATAAATCTATATAAGATAAGATGATCGATACACCCGCAGTATTAACCAGGGCGGCCTGCCGTGTTCGAATTGTGTGTCACTGCAACTATTGGCGAATGCGCTACCGCTGAGCCGTGCCACTGCCCTTGAGTGGACGATCAGTACACTGATGTGACTGTTGTCTGTGTATCCACAGAACTGCACGGCCCACAAGATGACAATCCCCCTCAACCCAGAGTGCTCAGACAACGCTCTAATCGTGGTGAGTTCAAATACCATTTGGGGCCAACTCATTGTCGACCTCTCTTCATTGTCAGTAAATGAGTACGAGCACAGATGGTTCCCACATTTACGACGTTACATTGCCTTCCTGGAAATGCCGTTTTCCAAAATTGGATCATCGTAGACTGGACCCCTTTTTCCCAGAGACGATAGAAACAGGAGAAACCTCATTTGCCGATGTGTATTTCCGTTTACCGGTCGTATTTAATAAGAAACATCCACACAAACACTCGGGAAGAACAAAAGCTCAATTCTCAGTCATATGAGAAACCAGGCTCACTGTTCAAATGTGTTTGGAGTTATGTTGGAAGTTTTTTTGCATCATAAATCGATGCATGGTGGCATTATACAGGGTGTTTTAAAAAGATGGACCCGATTTGAAATATATATATATCTCTGCAACCATGAACCGTCCATTAATGAAACTCTTACCACTTGAAAGGGTGGGGCATAGAGTTTCAAATGATTACCGCTAGATGCCTCTCCCAGCGCACAAACAGCCCCTAGCCTCGGTCATTCGCAAGATGGTAACCCCGCAATACAAGGCGTTTTGCGTTCTGCAGTTCAGCAAAAGTGAATCCGTAATTGGAGTGCAGCGTGCGTTTCAACGGTGCTTTGGCATTGATCCGCGAATGCCAAAGAGCATTCGTCTTTGGTACCGACAATTTGAGGAAACAGGCTGTGTATGTAAGGGGAAGAGCACAGGGCAACCACGCACCTCAGAGGAAAACGTGAGAAGAGAGGAATTTGGGACAATTCAACTATCGTCTCGATGTAGTCCATACAGCAGGTGGAGGGCACATAAAGCATGAATAAAATAGTAAGTAAAACTTGATAACTCATTAAACCGTGGTAACTTTTTGTGTAATTGTGTAATAAAACGGGTCGACGACAAGCGACTGTGTCTCCGTCTCTTATTTCTTCGTAATGGACAGCTTGCGTTCCGCTCTCCCGGTCACTCCGCAGCACGTCGCAGAGTTGACGCCCCGCTCCCACGCCGCTCTCGCACTTCCACCGCTCCCGCGCACCGCTGGCAGACGGCGCGCTGGGAGCCATCTCCGCGTCGCCACATGGCCGATGGATCGCGGAGACTCCTGACGTAGCCCAGCTTCCAGCTCTCACCAACTGACTCCGAGCCCCTTCTGGCTCCCCCTTATATCCCCTCACCCCAACTCCGCCCTTCGCCACACCCCTTAAGAACCTTCCCTTAACGCCCCCCGGCTCCGCCCTTAGACCCTGCCCCCGATGCTTCGTGGCGCCTGATTGGCTTAGGGGCTGGGGCGGTGAAACCCCACATACGTTCGCATTACATCTGTAGCATGTTTCCATCGTGAAATATACTGCTTTAAAATTCGGTCCAAATTGGTTCAAACACCCTCTGTTAACGTCGTAAATGGGGATCGTCATCAAAATAACTTTATGGGCCTGATTTGATTACTCTGTAATTATTATTATTTGCTTTTGACACAATTCTTTATTTTTGGAGAATTTCGAGAGTAGTCATTTGTATTGTTATTACAGTAGTCCCTCGGTTAACAGTGACATCAGTTAAAGATTTTTTTGGTTAATGTTTCACCTCCCATAGGACCCATGGTTTCGACTAAAGTTGAAATATTGACTAACGGTAGGTTTACGTAATGCACACGGGCACCAATTTTGATGACTCCAAGCACCTATAAGTGGGCTCAGCATGCCTCAACCAATCAGTGACGCCCATTTATGAGCGGTTAGACCTCGAATGGCTTTGTTTACATAACGTATTCTATTTTGACAGTGGAAAAAAATCTCTCTTACAGACTTGGTGATTTTTTTATGAAATATCAGAACAGGTTTTACAATTTCTGGAAATAAAACAAGGCATCATGTCTGCATTAACCACACATACTTGCAGCAAACAAATATGCTCTGATAATAATGTATCCATTGTATTTTAAACTGATTGGCCTACATGAGAGACAGTAGCCTTATTTATGGCCTTTTCTCACCACCAGTGTTACATCAGAGAACAACGCCAAAAGGTGAACAGTATAAAGACAATGCAAGTATCTGTTGCACACTCGAAATGAAAGACATGGGCAGGTTCGAGGGCAAGCACATTTATTGTGGTTAATATTAATCTTGTGAAGAACAGCACCATCACTCTGTAAAATGCAACAGCACGTGTTACAACAGTATTTCTTCCGAGTCGCCATTAACCACGTGGCTGGTTTACACGTGCGGTTAGTCATTAACCCTGCCAGCCACCTACATGCCCAACTCAGTCATCACATGCTGCTGTACACACATGCATTGATGCACTGCACAGCACATCAGGACTTTCACAGAACCACACTTTACTCCCTTGCTGCACAAGGATATAATTAAAAGAGTGATCCATTCCTAATGTGTCACATATCAGAACACTTATAGCTCGGGTCGAGCATTTACATCTAAGGGACCTTTTTTAAAAAATATAAAACAATAGGTTTTACCCTTTCGGGCAATTTATTGCCTGAAAAGGTTCAACCTATTCTTATTTTTTATAATTTTGATACTGGCAAAAGGTCTTAGTGATTTTTCTTATTTTTCAATTTATAGGAGGTCATAGGACAGACCCAGGTTCCATGGGTTTATCATTTCCCCAAAAACACTGCTCTCGATAAATTATTGTCGCATGATAATAAACTGGTGTGTGAGTGCCTAATATTCATTTTCCTAACCCAACGAAGGGAAAGATAATTTTGCCATCCATACGTCTACTGCCTTCTTGGATTGGTTGACAAAACTTAGTATAGATAGTCCTCGCTTAGCGCTCATGATGTACGCCTGGAGAACTGAGCGCTAATCCAATTGGCACTAAAACGGGTCATTATACCACTGTATATATGGGGATGCGTTCCTGACATAGCTTTTTTATTTTGTATGAGCAATATATCAGGGCTTCATTGGAATATCGGTAATAGTGCTAAAACACAAATGGTAGAAATTTCAAGAATTAAAAACATTCAAATAAGATCAGTAGGTATTGTGTACTGTACTCATGAATGCATTCTACTGTACTCCTACGAGACCAGAAACAGAAAGACTTCTTCACAATTTTGGCAAATCGCCTGATGAAGCTGGGTTGTTGTAATCACCAGCCAAACGTCGTACTCAAATTGTAAATGTTGTGGGATTACTCTCCACTACACCGGTATGCTGAAGTAGTCACTAATTGACACTTTTTGTTTACCCAACAAACCTTACTAATTGGCTGTCGGATGGTGGTGGGTGAATGACACATTTATATTTACACGATATAACCCAAAAACCTGGATTTATTTTCTTCATATATTTTGTGAAAACGTGCTCCATTAAGAAGAACGGGGATAACTGCCAAAACCGCATTGTTTTCGGCCCTTTATTCAACTATGGGAATCTGCCCCTTGGTCTTTAGGAGTTGGTATACAAACATATTAATGCTATTTTCTAATCTTGTCTATACATGTGTAAGCACAATACAGAATGCATTACCTCACGACTAAATTGCAGAGCTTCAGCTTTGACAAAGGTGTTCTTGTCTATTCAGTGCTATTCAGTGGCCTAAAATAAAATGTTTCGCTCCGGATGATCGCTACAAAGTATGACCTGTGTTTTGATTTAGTGTGCTGATCTTAAAGGTGCATTGAAAAATTATAATACTCCTATTGATGCTCCTGCTGTTGTGGAGTGGCTCATGCAGCCAGCTATGGCTGCAAGGTTTTGGTAGTACATGTTTATGCGATGTATTGTGAAAATTCCGTCACAGTTCCTATGATTGCTTTTTTTATTGCTTTCATGGCTTTATTTTGGTGATTTCGAAAAGTGTATTGGTTTAGCCATGTTTGTTTGTTGTAGTACAGAGTTAGACTGATGGCCTTACTCTAAGTTGTCTTATGGTTGTTGTTGTTGTTGTTGTTTGACTTGCATCCCACTGGGATTTTTGCACACAGCGTTGGTGTACGGTGTTTTTTTCTGAAATATTTTGCTGTCTTTTCTTGGATTTTCTGTTTGCACTTAGTCACATATTCACTTTAAGATGTTTTTTGTTCATGTTTTTGTTTTTGTTGCGGTTGCATCCGATTCAAGAGCAGGGCTATACCTAATAAATGAACTTGAACTTGTCCTGTTTGTCTACAGAACTCGTGGTTGTCACCCCAGAGAAAATGAATGCTGTAGTAGGCAGCACGATTCTCCTGCCCTGTTTCTGCACATTGACATTCAGTGGCGTTACCCACACACTGGTGGAGTGGATTAGTATCATAGACGGACGTGAAGATAGTGTGAGTTATAATCACTGTATAGCGCAGTACAGGCCGGGTACCTTCCAGTGGGGATTCTTCTGCCAGCAGTGGCATGAAAGAGACATAGCAGCGCTGCACCTTTACCATAATTACCATTGTGTTGCTTATCTTGACACTGATCTACATACAACGTGCTTACACTCCACTGAGGCCAATTTGATATGAAGATAATCCACTGATAACAACGCCTTGTAACTCACGAATTGCTCTGTGGAGGTAATGCACCTAGCCCCAAGGTGTGTGGTATAAGGGAGCGATTTCCATATCCACAATCACTTCAGACACCAATTATGAACACGACGTTAAGATAAGAACTGGAGTGGCCACAAGTGTAGTCACAAGGTGGACACTGAACAAACAGGTAAGAATGACGATATTGAAAGCGTGTGAAAATGATATATAACACGTATATTGTCTGTCTGGTAAAATGAATCCATCTAAAACCAGAATATGACACGACTCCTTCCCATGCTCACATGGAAATACTAGTGTCAGATTGTATTAGTCGTGCTTATCCACACACTTTTATCTTACCATTCACTGCAGTCATGCAGACCCAATGCATGCGACACGATGAGTATGCCACCAACTTTCAGGTTACCACTGGTATCCGCAGCTTAGTACAGACAAAAAGACACGTTAAACTATAATGACGCACATATTTGTCAATCTACCCTTGGATGAACACATCGCAGTGCCATGTCAGCTATGGTTATTGTTTAACCATACTTTACCATGCTGGTCTTTGCTGGTTGGTGAATAGGGGGTTCAGGACCAGTTTATAAATCGCTCGCCGCTGAAGTTGGCCGTGGCAGCGAATCGGACTCAAGATGCCGGGTTCAGAGCGCAGTGCACCAATCGCTGCACCTCTGCTCCCCTTTGTGCATGTGTAATGACATAGTGACATCTACTGGTTGGAAAAGGGAAGCACAGGTACAGGCACCACTATAAACATCATCCAATCCCAAAGGGAGAAGTATCTGGGCCAAAAGGTAAAGGGTGGGGCTGGCCGAAAAACTCCGGGAACTGGCGAGAAGGTTCCACAAGAGGGCGTGGCCGGAGGCGGAGCCTAGCCGCGCCTGCGGCAATATAGCAGAGGAGGACTCGGGGTCGGTGTATGGAGTCTTGGGTTCGGAATGCGTCATTGCTCGCCGTCATCTCTCTCCGCCCTTACCGGCACGCCGTCAGGAGTGGCGAGGCCGGAAGTGGACGGGCGGAACCCGCCGTGTGATCAACCATGTGTGTAGTCAGTAAGAACGTTAATATCTAAAGTGTGTTCTCGGAAAAGAAAGAAGATAATGTTGGCCTGTGCTGTGCTGTATTTAAAATAAAGAAGAGTACCCTGTACACGACGTGTCGTGGAAGTCACTCATTACACATGTGTAGAGGTGTTACGGAGGGCAAACAAACACACTGGGCGTGGTTATGCCCGTACGCCGAGAGGTGCTTACATCCACGTCCCCACCGTTTAGCCTGGGGGGCTAACACGGTGCTGGGATCCCCCACGGCCCCACTCCTCAGTGGGGGAGTTGCTATATAAGGCGGTGAGCCGGAGGGCTCGGGGTTCAGTGTTCAGCCTTAACCAGCGAAGCAAGAAGACCTGCTAGATAGGCCCTGGGACTCCCTGGATCGCTGTCCTTCTCAGGACCGACCAGGGCAAGTCAGTCGCGTGGCCCCAAGAGCCCAGAGCCGATGCTCTTGTAAGAGCCGGTCTGGGGACTCAGGGTGCCGTAATCCCAGCTTAACCAGAGTTGGGTTAGCTCGCCTCCCCTAGCCCTGTAGTGGAGGACCTAGGAGTAGACTAGCCGTGACATAGATTGTTTGATCTCCCTGTTAGACGGGTGAAGGGGCCGATATCCCTTCGAGTGTAGTACATCTCGGCCTGTTATGTAAATTGTGGTTAATAAATAAGTGTGCCTCCAACTACGTCGTCCAAGTCTCCTGGAATCTACTACGCATGGATACCAGGATTAATTTATCACTCATGATGGCAACATCACCACCAGTTGAGGTGAACGGGCCGACCAGCAAACGCCACCAGCACAAAGTCACGCCTATGATCTGTGCGTGCTTTCACCTTTATTGACCACGGGTTTATATAGTTCCTGGCCTAAGTCGGCTAGGCATGTAAACAGGTTTGGAATAGAGATGGTTTGATGGGGCAGAGTTCAGAGAATTTAGCTGACCACTGGGGTCAAAATCCTCGATATCTCAGCCACCTTTGACACCATTAACCATGAGATGCTCATTGGGCACTGGGGTGGACTGAGTCATACCTGCATGGTCCATCACAGTTTGTCAAGCTTGGCGATGAACATTCATTGTCTATGCCTAGTTGGTGTACCACAGGGGTCCATCTTCGGACCATTCCTATTTTCAACATACGTCTCTACGATCGCAAATGTCATCTCATCGTATGACATCAAGTTCCATCAACAAGCTGATGATACCCAATTGTACACTGCAGAGAAGTAAACGTTTGATATGGAGATCCTCAGTAACCTCGAAAATTGTATGTGAGCGGTACACGTGTGGTTTGCATGAAACGAAATTCTGCTTAATTCAGTAACATTGGGCGTTCTGCTGGTTGGGACTCAGGATCAGCGGAGATAAATCGTGTGAGAATCAGGTGTGGCTGTCGCAGACTCCAGGATTCAGTTTTCTACTCATTTAAATAGCCTCGGCACCATACTTGACCAGAATATGTCGTTTGATCACCACGTGGAAAATATAGTCAGGTCCTCCAAGGTTCATATCAGGGCTCTACGACACATCCGACCACTATTGAGTCATGACATAGCCAAACCAGTGGCATGTATCATAATATCGACAAGGCTCGGTTATTGCAACTCACTACTCTACCAAGCTGCAGCAAGTATAACATCCTTTGGCACATGTCGTGAGATGCTATAATTTCCTTCCAGTGCTCGCTGAGCTGCATTGACTTCCGGTTGCTGAATGAATGTGTAGTGACATCGGGGTGGCACTGTATGGCGCCGGACCAGAAGGGCCGTGCCGTTCGATGTTCCTACATTATGGACAGCACCATGTTGGTGGCTGTGTGTAGTACCAGCCCTAGCGGGGCTTGGTGAACACTGGGATAGTGCGGGCACCACGCACAGCGTGTGGTGGGGGCTCCCACGAGGGGGAGTGGGTGAGTGTCAGCCCAGGTGCAGGGTTACCCCGGTTCATGGCACTCTGGTTGACCCCATAGACACGTGATCCAGAGTGTCCACACAGGGGGCCCCAGGTGGGGGGGGGGGGCTAGTGGGTGATCACGTGTCCGGGGAGAGCTCTTGAGAAGAATCGAGAGGGAACGAGAATGCTCGAGAAGGCGGGCGGGGCCAAGGGCGGAGCGGCCCTGATCATAGGGGGATATAAGACCCCGGTCCCTGATACGGACCGGGGTCGCTGCATTCTACAAGCTGGAAGCTCAACACCTACAAGCGGGAAGCTCTACGTCTCAAGCTATTTGTCTTACGAGGCAATCACGTGGTCGTAGACCCGAGTGCAGGTCCAACCCTTCGTAGCAATAACTCCTCTGTATAGTGTAGTTAGCTGGGTGGTCACCACCCTAGGTTGTATCTGGTAAAGTGGCAGTTACCCCTTTATGTTACGGTGTTACAAATAAATGTGTTGCCTCTAAAAGGAACAACGTCTGCGACTAAGTTGGACTCACTACAAATGCAGTAAAAGGTTGCACTCAGTACATACAAAGTGCTTGCCGCAAATGAACCACGATACCTTGCTGATCTTGTCAAGGAACATAAACCATCACACAGACCACTTTTGGCTAACCATTGAACAAATACGGTCACTGTATCGTAAACTTTCAGATGCACTTCTGTAGCCACCTGGAGCACTATTCCTCCCAATGTTAGAAAGCCGGTGGAGCTATGCACTTTTTAACTTAGGTTCAAAACTAATTTGTTTAGAGCTGCTTTTTGTGTTTGTCCTTCCCCTGCACCTCCGATTAGTATGAAGTTCAACATACATACAATTGATAGTGACGTCACCAAAGTACTTGCGCCAGTAAATGTGCACTTTGGGACGATGTGTCAAAGATTCCCTGGCAGAAGGGCACGGGACAGAACCAGGTGCCATCGGTTGAGATGACTGGCAGATGCACCTCTTGTGACCCCTACTGTGCCAACTTGCTGTGTTTCATCTGCCCGGCGCTCCGCTCATTGTTGTGAGCATCACTACTCTGCCCCCACTGTTGTTGGAGAGTGATTGCCTCCAATTGCCCAGTAGCATCCTTCACTAGCATCCTCCATAGAGGCGGAACTTGACCTCGCTGGTACCAGTTATCAGCTGGTACCAGTTATCAGCAAGTCCACTCAGCTCCACATCATCCCATACCAAATCAGTAAATCTTTTCTTTAGCCAGTACTGAGCCCGTTAAGCCCCCACTACGGCCAAACAAAATGTGTTTGGGCATGCAATGACTGGGCATGCAGGCTACATGCCCCTGCCAACGCAGCTTTGGCTGCCAGAGCTCATCAATGGGACTGTGTCCAGACCTTTCAAGGATTTTTCAGCTCCTCACACAATCCAGCCTGGTTACACCCAGGATGGATCATAGGCAGGCCAGCCTAAAGGTTTTCAACCAGTTTAGATGTTCCATTAGGGGAAATTAACATGTCGCAAACAGAGAATGGATGGCATGACCGGTCGAGAACACATGCATGCTTCGTGTGGCACCAGGTAACAGTCCAGGTAACTTCCATATAGTGTTACACAGCCGATAAAATTCTAATGCCGCTCAACTTATTTGGAGTGATACCTCTGGTATCAAACGGGAGCTGGTCATAAGCACATTGCCCAGGTATGAAAACCTCTCCATACTCTTCACAACTGCCCTGATACCAATGGGGAGTTGAGGGTGGAATGTTTGATTACTTAAAATAGCCATGAAAGTGCTTAGTTTTGGTGGAGTTGATAGTAAGGCCCCACCTCTTAAGTGGCACGCTGCAGGTTCAGCAGCAGTGCCTCCAACTCCTGCTCTCAGTGACCAACAATTACCAGCTCATCAGCATACATATAATTGACCAATAGGAAGCAATCCCTTGACTGCCCCCAGGCATTGCTCAGCCTCCCATTGTATCTGTACCAGATGGAAGTTCCTCTGGTAGAGTTGTAATAAAGGACTCCGTCACACGATGTTGATCTCCGTCGGTCCTTTATTTGTGTTCGTCTTCCGCTCACCCCGCTGGCCTCCTCCTCGGTCCAGCGTTGTCGCTCCTTGCGCCCCGCGCACTCTCTATGCAGCTACTCTGCTGCCCTGTGCAACCTCGCACCCTCTGCTAGCCTCCGCTAGTCTGCAGCTACTCTGCTGCCTGTGCAACCTCGCACCCTCTGCTAGCCTCCGCTAGTCTGCAGCTACTCGGCTGCTCCGTGCAACCTCGCACGCCCTGTGCTAGCCTCCGCTAGTCTGCAGCTACTCGGCTGCTCCGTGCAACCCCTGCACGCCCTGTGTGCCCCGCACACTCTGCTCTCTCCTCACCCCGCTGGCTGGCGCCGTCATGAGCCCCTCTGCCACCAGGCTGAGGCACGGCGACCACCCAACGTGGTCTCCCCTCTTCACTCCCTCGACTGCCCCAGATCTCTTCCTGTCTCCTCGCTATAACTTCTCCCCCACGTGACCCTGACTCCTCCCTCTCCCACGTGACCCTGACTCCTACCTCTCAGGATCGTCACATCCGACCTGCCCATTTACGCTCGCATTACAGAGTCATGGAAAACTTCTCGAACAACGTTATCAAATAAGATGTTAAATAATTTAGGCGCCAGAGGACATCCATGTCGCACCTTGAGGTAAACAGTGAATGGCTGTGACTCCCGGCCACAAATCTTTACCTGAGCCTGCTCACCATCATGAAGATCCCTAATGAATGTGAGCAGGGAATCAGGGACTCCCAAAGCACGAAGAAAACCCAGAGCCCTGTCCTATTGATGGTATCATAGCCCTTGACCAGGTCAATAAAGCAGTGATGTAGATCCTGTTAAAATTCCTTAAATTTCTCCTGTAGCAAACGAACATAGATTATGGCGTACATGCAGGTCCACCCTGGCGTTTCACCACATTGGGGCTCTGCAAGCCTATCCTCAGCGTTCCTTGCAAAACAATGTTGAATAATTTTTGCTAGGACATTTCCCAGTACACTGAGGAGGAAGATACCTCTCTAGTTGTTACAGTCTGTGTGATCCCTCTTCTTAAATATCGGGAGCACCAGAGCTTATTAAACCTGCAAACCAGTCCCTGAGGGTCGGAGATCAAATCACAGTTCTTTTTCCTAAGGATTGTGATAGGTGTGGCTCTGCAAGTAATCGTTTTGAAGGAATTTAAGAATGGCTTGTGATCACGAGCTACTGACGCAGATACCATCTTCTTAGCAACTCGTCACCACCACTCTGAACAATGGCTGCGGTAAGCCTCCGCATTTTCCGATGTGGGATGCTGTAGATGATTGGTGTGGGCCTGTAACTTTTTATCAGCCAGCCGGAACACTTCCTCTGTTAGTCAGAGACTCTGGGGAGGTCTGGACCGCATACCCAAAGCAGCTATTGCAGCTGTATGAGCCACAGTCTTGAACCTCACCAATGTTCACTCCGCATCAAGAGGAGGGTGGACGATGATAATATTCTTGCTTGCAAGTTTCACAAGTTAGCTGTGACCATGCAATTGGGTTTTGAATGGGGTCTAAATGGACACCCACCACCAGAGTGAAAAAATGGTATGCATATTTTACTGATTACAAGACGATGATCAGTGAGCAGATCATCTTCACGGTAGGTTCTGGTGGCAAGGATATTCACCTGCATCCACTGTTCCATCACTAAAAAACCAGCAGATGTTCCTATTTGTACCCGGCGTGCATCCATGAAGCTGTGTGAATGTGTCAATGCAGGAAACGCCTGTTGGTGATTACAAACCCATGGGCTGCACAGCAGTCGAGCAGCCTCCTACCGTTATTGAACTTATCAGGCCCATGCCTTCGAATCACTCCAGCCCAGGTGCCTGCGTCATGACCAACTCTGGAATTAAAGTTACCCAAAAGGATGACTATCCAGAAGGACCATTGCAGGCACCTGGAACAGGAGGTCATAAAAAGCTTCTGACTCATCGGCCTTGCCTGCATCCCTCCAACTGATGTTCATCTTCGGTGGGGGGTGTAAGCCTGGGACTTACAGCTTCCCACACCGTCCCCCAAAACTCCATCGCCCCCTTCATTAAACTGTTCAGAAGAAGAGCCACTCCCTGTGGTTTGGCTTCTTTCTGCCCCAAATAGAGGACTGTTCACCCCTCAAATTGAATGGAGCCAGAACTAGTCCACAGCACCTCCTGAATAGCACAAAGATCCAGGCGAAACCGGTATAGCTCCCGACAGAAGAATGGCATCCTCTACTGCATAGTGAGCATTTGAATATTCTACATGGCCACTCGCAGTGGCTTTTTGCCATTTCTGGAGGAACTCTAAGGGTGCGTGTTCAGTCTCCTGGTTCCGCAAAATGGGGCTTGACCAAGAGCTGTCATAGGTGCCTGTCCCCTCCCGAGGCATCTGGCACAAGCTTAGTTTGATATTTAATTGAAGGTGGAGGGGTCACCAGCCCCTCTCACCCCAATCACCCGTCCAGAGCCACCATTGGCCGCTGTGGTGGCTACGAGTGCCACGAGGGGAACAGCCGTTGGCATTGCTTCCACAAGCAAATGCAATATCGTCCTTTACTGAGACCACTTGGCAGCACCCTCCTGACAAAAGAGTGCTGAGACTCGTTGAGCATTTCCAGGGTAAACCAGCGTAAATAAATATATTCAAGATTTAAACATTTAAAATATGTCTGTTTCACTGTCAATCATTCAACATTGCTCTGTGTGGAAACACGGTACAGTCTATGAAGGCGTTACTGTCTGGTCCAGATTGTATGGTGCATTGGCAGTGGTGCACAAGCAGATTTAACAAATCAAGATCAGACTTAACAAATAAATATTCAACACTTTTGTCCATGACACTGAGGTTTTAAACAATAATCGGTGACATTATGGATCGTGGCCTTTCTTGAAAGCACATACGCAGAGGTCTGAGAGAGATAGACAGCTGGGAGCTGCACTTAGTTTCCATGAGCATTTGAAGATCTGTTTCTTTTTTAAGTAAAACGGTCATCACAAAATATTTCCAAGTTTGAATTATCATCAGGCACCATGGTGTGAAGTGCAGTCTCAAACCGCGAATCACACCATCTCTCTGGCCTCTCTATTTAATGAGATCTGAGGAAGGGTTATTGCCTGAAACGTCACAGCTATGCATTTATTTTTTAGGGCACAGTGTTGCGGATGAGTGTGTGGAGATTTTTTTTGTGGACCAGACGTTACTTGAATGGACGCTTAGGTAGCTCTGTGATATTTGCATCTGCAGATTGTTCTCTAACATGAAGCATTGTACTTCAAATAGATGTGAGCACAGTACCTCTTCCAGAGGTTCATTCCCACTGCTCATGTAACCATCGTGAGTTTTTCCACAGACCTCGCCGTTGTCACCCAATCAAAGGAGACCCGTCAGCAGCATGGTTCTTCTGTCCTACTCTTACACCTGCAAGATCACGGAAATTAGACACATGCTGGTCGAGTGGTTCAGGACCAAAGACGGACACGATGAGGTGTGTCACGATCACACTTGCACAGTCTTATCTACGCCCTCTGCTTAGAAAGATGATGACATGTTTTTTTTCAGACACCAGTGTAATAGTATCCAGTTCTCTGCTCTATCTCTCATCCGAACAAGAGCCATTGTCCAAAATATTGGCTCATCTTTTTATGTTAGAATGCAGCGTTAGTGATGTATAATGTCAACTATTTAAATAATGTTTAAAATAATGACAGCTATTTAAATGATAACCAATATTATTCATAATAAAGGTGTTTTGGGTTAGATTGCGTAATTATAAATTTGACGTTAACCCACCACCCGACATAGCCAATTAGTAAGGTTTGTCACTAGTTCAGCACACCGGTGTGTTGGAGAGTAAACAACGTTTGTTATGGATAATATTAGTCGGGAAAGCCTACGTTTTAAACTATGTATTATGAGTACACACATTTCCACCCTCGAATCGTATCATTTATCTGTGTGCGTTATCACCTTTGTCGACCACAGGGTGTATAAGATTATAAACAGAAAGAAAAGCCATAGACCATTGCAGGTGACGTGGGTGGGTGATGAGTTCAAGTGTAACGCCTCCATCACCATCAGCAACATCCAGACCCATGACGTTGGACGATATCGCTGTGAGATCACGGTTTATCGATACGACAGGCCAAGCATGGAAGACATTGGGTATCTGCAGCTGAACGTTCACAATGGACCAGGCTTGCATTATGTCCTCCTTGGATCTAGTTAACATCCACTACTTCATCATTCTCCCCATAACCCAAAGCTATAATTCAAATTCGTTCAATTCCTAAGACCCAGAACTTCACAACCACTGATTGTCATCCACCCTGTGCTACAGGCTCTGTTGTTCCTCACAGATGTCACATCCTATAGTGTATACACCTAGACTCCTTCTTCACATTTTAGAGATTGCTTGTACGATCATGTCACCGCCTGGCTACATTCCAGCTCTTCTGTGAGTCCTCGGCGATTCTGAGATGCGTGATTAATGGCAACGCTGTATAAAACTAAACGTTATTGTTATAATTTAATTGCTGATTAAGCATGTGCAGTGGATATGGAGATAGCTCAAGACAGGAATTAGCGGTGAAGGAGGTGCACAGAGAATACAGAGATCAAACGATTGGGGGAAATGCCGTAATGGGACTGTCTTCGCACATGAGTTTGTGGTGGAGGCACCAGGGTGGAGACAGGGGCAGGCCAAGAGCAAGGGAGTAGAAGTAGTGAACGCGGATTCAAGAGACTGGGGAGTGGATACGGAGGTGGCCCAAGACAGCAATGAGCAGAGCATGAAGGCAAAGACCACACAAGATGAGGAGGAAATGGCAGGAAGAGGAAGGAGATGTAAATTGTGTGCATCTGTTGGGTATTCACGTCTTTCTGTGTCATGTGTGTTTAATAGAACCAACAGATACAACTCCCATGCCAACTCAAGCTCCAGCTTTATCACATGTAGTTTGGATCGCCCTTGGAGTCATTGCTGCTCTGGTTGCGGTTGCTGGAGTGTTTTTTTTTCTACTGGAACAAGAGACCATGTCATCCAAGGGAAACAGAAACCCTGTGAGTACCGACCGCACCTGCACCAACACTTCACAGTGAGTGATAGAACACGGCTCATAATGGCCATGTCACTTACCCTGAGCATGCCCTCTCCAAGGGCCTGCGTTTAACTCCAGCTCACCACCTGCCCATGATTGAACTGTGCTCAGTGGAGCCTGCCTAAGCTCCTGGCAGTTGAAACCCCTGAGTTAGACTCTCAGTCGTGGAAATTGTCAGTGACAGATGTTTCATGTGAGTGGGGGTTGTGATGTAAGACTGTGCTAATCATAGAGGATGCTTGATGCATCATCTCCTATCAATGGGTTCTAACGTGGTTAAATAAAGGATGTCCGCCAAATAAGGGTCATTGATTGTTATGGTCAATAGTTCTAGGCGGGTGACAGGCAGGTGTGTGCCTGGGTTAGACTCCCAACCATGCCAATGACACATGCTGCACGTGGGTGAGGGTGGGGATGTGCGATTGACACATGTACACTTATGTCTCAACAGGGAATACGAACTAAAGGAAATTAACCCAGTTGTATTAGATGTAGGAGGAAGATCAGGTGAGATAGGCATGAAGCAGGAGCCACTCTTATCATTCACCAGCACGGGTCTGCATTGATTACGTAACTGTGTGTGTCTTCTTTGTGTATGTAGGTGTGTGTGTGTGTTTAGGTGTGAGGGACAGAGAGTGGTGACTGTGCAGAATGCGCTATATGACATCATTACAACTGTGGACCACAGGACAGGTTCCGCAGGATTAGAAGGATACCCTGGTGGTTCCCCTCTTTAGAAAAGGGAGACCACACAAATTGTAACTACAGAGGCAACTCCTTCCTCAATGTGCTGGGAAAGGTCCTGGGAAGGATTATTCAACATCCCCTTGCTGGGCAATTTGGTTTCAGACCAGGGTGGTCCTGCACAGATGCCTTTTTATCTCTCTGTCTGCTATCGCAGAGGTGTAGGGGGTTCCAACAAGATTTACATCTCTGCCTTATTGATCTTGTCAAGGCCTAAGATCCCTTTAACAGGACAGGGCACTGGGCTGTTCTCACAATTACTTGAAAGATCTGGAAACATCCCCACTGGCGAACTCCTCCGGTGGGCAAGGCTGCATTGGCTGGGTCGTGTCGCCCACATGCCCAGCCAACGCATGCCAAACAGCGCTTGTTTGGCCAGATAGAGGGGACTAAACAGGCACGGCATGGACTAGAGAAGACATGGACTGATGTGGCACAGGTGAATGTGGGAGCTGTGTGGACTTGCCGATGACTGGTACAAGCAGTGTTAAGATCAGCCTCTATGGAGGAGGCTTGGAAAGGACGCTACTGGGCAGTTGGAGGCAGTCGCCCTGCAGCAACAACCAGAGACATGATTTCCATTCTTGGTTGCAAAGTAATATGAGCATTGAGTTTTTTGCTAGAATGACTCAGGTGTAAATTAGTACCTAGTACTGGGTGTAAACATCAACTTACTTTAACAGGTGCTCACTAATATCACTCATGCCTAGAGTATATAGTGGCTACAAGTAGAGATCATAGGGTAAAATGTGTTTATGAAGAACCATGCTAGAAGTGAATATGCATATAATGCTGTGTATACACGTGACTATAGACAACGAAAATATTATACACTCCTGCAATGTGTGGAGTTTGTGTTCTCCCACCGTTCTGTATGGATTTCCTCTGGGATATACCGAACTACTGTCGTGGGCTCCATTTCAATAATATAAATAAAGGGCTTCTGATATCCTCTTTTCAACTTCTAAGGTTCTAACTATGTGTGTTCTCTCTCTCTCTCAAACACTAAACCAGAAATAGTAGTGATTTGTAGTTTGAGCCTCGAGTCTTGGTGTCTTTTTAAAGAGTGCAACGGTGTTAGAGACATGGAACCAGAAACTCAATGGTGCTGGTTTGATTGCCATTTGGCGTGCGTAACCCTGGGGTTCAATCCGGGTTCAACCACTGCCTGTAATTAAACTGGGTTCTCAAGTGGAGTGGTCACCATCGACTTACAAAGAGACCCATAGGCTCACACGTTGTCACATAGACTCACATAGAGATAATATATAATAGATATAATTTCCAGTTGAGATCGAGATCAGATGGATTATGCTATCTTAAAATATGCAGTGCATATTGCCTGATGAGTTAATCGCAGTTAATCAATATGATGCCTTGAATAAGCATGTACTTAAAAGGTGTATTGCTTAATAATATGCATGGTTATGTTCCTCAGTGTTAATAGCCTACATTAATGTAAACATTCACACCGAGAGAAGGGACGTGTTTAGGGAAAGTGTTGTTATTCATTTTAATCAGCTGTCCTGTGAAATATAATCATCTGGTTTGTAAAGAGGTAAACTACCTGACTGATGATGGCATTTCTATTGTGGCGTTGTTCTCGAACGTGTGGGTGTTGTCTACATTGAAAGACACAAACTTGAACTATTGATGCACAAATAACAGCACTCTGTTGCTAACATTGACACTATTCAAGCTAAAGTAACAGCACTCCGGTGCTAATATCGACACTATTTATGCACAAGTAACAGCATTTCGGCTAACATCAACAAACACACACACACACCTGCATTTTGCAGGATGTTGTTGAGAGAAGTGTTTTGCTGTATTTCGCTTTGGTGATGAGTAAATACTGTACTGAAAACCTGCCATCTGCTTCAGTGTCCAACCTGTCATCAATACAAAGATAAGTTACTCTGCACAGGTAACGTGAATCGGGGCAACCACCCCGGGCTCCAGTCTTTGGGGGGGCCCGTGCTTCAAGGTCAAGGATTATAAGGTTGCGCTCATTACACACAAAGTACTTGCCACAATTTCGATTTAAAGCTTTCGTAACTGCAGGGATTCATCTTCTTGGTTCTTTCGGTAAAGTCACGTAGAAGGGAAATAATAAAATAATAAAAAGCAAAAATTTAAATAAAACATAATAAAAAAAAATGATTATGTTAAATTTTTATTATTTTATTATTTCCCTTCTACGTGACTTTACCGAAAGAACCAAGAATATACTTTCCACAAATGAACCACAATACCTTGCTCATCTCGTCAAGGAGCACAAACCATCATCACGCAAACTCTGGTCACCCTCACAGCAGCGGCTTTTGGCTATCCATCGAAAGAAGATGGTCACCGCATTGCACGCTTTTTGATGCACTTCTGCGGCCATCTGGAACGCTCTACCTTCCAATATTAGGAAGCCACTGGAGCTATGCACTTTTACATCTAGATTGAAAATAAACTTCTTTAGAACTTATTTTTGTCTTTAGTTTGTTGTCCTTCCCCGCACCTGCGATTAGCACGGTTGGCTACGTACAGTGTGAAAGAAGTTCAACACACATACAGGACGTAATACTTATCGTTTAGTTTGAGGGGTCAGGGGGCCCACAGTGCGGTTTGCCCCGGACCCCACACCCCCTTATAGATGGCCCTGACTCTACACCACAGATTCTCCCAGTGAATTACATTTCCCTGTACATGGCAACTTCTGTATCTCATCTCTGGAAGCTGTAATTTTTTAACTTTCCCCATCATTTCTTCACCGACAACACCCAGATTTTTCTTTCCCTCCTTTACCAATCACTTGTCCTACCATATTCCTGATTGATTAACAAATGTCCAATCCTGGATGTAACGCCACTACCTCTACATCAGTTCTTCCAAAACTCAAATTCCTTTCTTCCCTATTCCCCACTCCCCTCCACCCTGTAGTACCATATCATTGCCTCCCTTCCCCCTCACTCCTCCCATGTCCTCTGCTTGCAACCTCAGCGTCATCTTCAACTCCTCCTTCTCCAAGCACATTCTTTTGGTCTTTCGGTGAAGCCACGTAGGTAGAAAACATAACATAAAAATCACGACGTTTCGATCACAACACAAGCAATCATCATCAGGTAAAAAATTGCGGGAGAGCTGCTGAGGGAGAATGTTCTAAAGGTTTGAGATGGGTGTAGCCCAAGGGTCATAAGCGATGTGGGCGGGGCTAGTGATGGAATTTGCATGTAAATGTAAGATCGGGTAGAAAAATCCAACTACATCTCTGCCACGGTTCATGCGTGCGACTCTCACCTCTTCAACATTGGCGAAATCTGTCCCCTCATCTAACTGTCTGCTGCTAAACTCCTGGTTCATTCCCTCACACCTTGACTACTGCAATTAACTTTTTCTCGGCCTTCCTGCCTATGCCTTCACACCTCTAATAACAGATATAAAATGCCTCTGCCTAGATCATATTTAACCTCCCTCATAATTCCCACACTTCTGCTCTCCTTTCCCTACTCCACTGACATGACCAAGTGAGCAGCATGGTACGGATCGCTCCTACCTCTATTCACTTCTACCCGTAATCATCCCAAACAGATTTATTTTTAGTCTTCTAGTCTCTTGTTTTCCTCAGTGAACGTAGAAAGGGCCTTCCGATGATCAAACCTCCGGTATCAAGGAAGGAAAGGTCAAGCACCTCGTCCACTGAGACCCAGGCCTAGGTACCACTCCAGATGGCCTGCCTCGTTACTAGGAAAGAGTTTCCCCATATTGAATGGAGACCAGAGCTCCCAGCAGAAGGCCAAGACATCATCCCCACCGGAATCCCCTATCGAGATCTGGCCAGAGACCATGGAGGAAGGTTTGAAAGAGATGCTACAAACCGTGCTGGAAAGCGTGGATGGGATCGCCAACATCCTTCATAGATTAGAAGAGAGAATAAATGAACTTTGCTGGAGGGTCAAGAAGCAGGAGAAAATGACCAAATTTCTCCTGTCCGCCATGGAAACGCAGGTGGCATAGTAAAAGGTCCTGAAACTAGGCTGTCAGAACTGGAGGCAGCATTCAACAGGTTGAATGTGAAGGGTCGGGAGAACCAACTAAAGGTCTACTACATCCTGGAGGGAGTGGAAGGGAGCTCTTCTCAGGGGACCCTAATGTAAATCTGCAGGCACCTTCCAGGAGCCCCCATGGGTCTGTAGATCCCCTGCCAATAAGACCGGAAGTGATTGTGTAGGCCTATCTAGTGGAAAGGAGAGGAGGGAGGACTCCATGGAGACTAACATCGCAAGACCTTGCCTCATCTTGATCATATTTGCAACATGGCACAGTGCCATGTAGGCGCTGAGGGCAGCGAGAAGCAGCCAAGGCCACTCTCTTGGAAGGGAAGTGGCCCTTCATAATCTCAGACCTCACTCTACTGGACACCAAGAGAAGGAACCTCCTGCCCCTGCACAGGGACCTGGTGGGACGAAAATGAATCCGTTCCCAGCTCCACGTCGGGGAAGGCAACTGGACTTACTCTCCCCGGGAGAGGCAATGGAGTGCATAGAGATGCACGGACTTCTGGCAAGAACCGAAGGGAGAGGAGAGCTGGCGCTAACTGGAGAGGTGTTGAGAGGGACCTGGTCAGCTGTAGCCGGGAGGGGTCATCACAGGACCGTGTCGGAGGTGTTTGCGCAGCGCAAGCCTGGCAGGAGGTCCCACTCACGTTGCCTTTGCTCTTTTCCTTTTCACCCCTGGTCCCTTTTTCTCCCACTCCGCGTTACCCATAAACAGAGACTACACCGTTACGTGTGATTATATCCAGGGTCACTCCCTATACCCAGAATAATGGCTATGACCAGCCAATTTTCCCAAAAATCCAACGTTTGAGGAGATGGTTTAATGCAGGTCCTTTTTGCCTTCCCCGTCCCTCTCGGCTCTTATCCCAGACATGGTGTGCTGCCCCCTCGATCCCCTTCTCTACCTAGAGTGTCCATCCACACAGATGCTTGGATGAAAGGAAACCCCCTAACTTATTCCAGAACGGGCCGAGGATGAGTCTCAGGAGGAGGTGCAGATCCGGGAGTACCGCATACTTCGGGTCTTGCTTAAGTAGTTCCTAGAGCGGCTAGAGGCACTGGTGTCCGAATATGGGAAGGCATCGGGGTACAAATTAAATGTAGCGAAATCTGAGTTAATGCCTCTTTTAACAACCCCCAAACCTCGAGATGACTTAATACCTTTTAAATTGTCCCCATCCCACATTAAATACCTGGGGATAGTAGTTCCCCTTCACTTAAGTCGCTCTTCTTGAAGAACCTTACCCCTGTGCTCCAGAAAACCATGACGTCATTGGCAGTTTGGGACGATGTCCCCTTTTCACTTCAAAACAGGTGTCACGTAATGAAAAGTATTGTCCTCCCCAAAATATTATACTTACTGCGGATGGTGTTCACACGGATCCCGAGAAGTTTCTTCAGGCGCTGCACTCCCGTATCTCCTCCTTCATCTGGAATCACAAGTTCGCTTACGTTGCCGACAGACTAGGGAGCCTTGGCTCTCCTAGACTTACGAAAATACTACAGGGCACTGGGCCTGCATAACGTAAAACAAATCTGGCATAATCCAACAAAACAGGGTATTTCCAAGAGTTGGGAAGAAACGTCGGTTAAACCATATTCCCTAGAGGGGATTGCCCTGGCCATAAACAATAATTAAGCTATCAATAATATTCCCCAATCCCAATTCTTCAGGTATCTCTAGATCAAAGACGCCATGGCGAAGTCGCCCCCAACAAAAAAATAGTTGTGCCACCCCACCCCATCATTGGTTGTATGGAAACCCCTATAAACAGCTACATACTGATAGAGGCTTATCGGCTCCAGGGAGAGGTGGTTTATGCTACCAGACCAGCAACTAAGAAAATGTGGGACATGTTCGTGCGCCATGAGATTCCACCGCAGACCTGGGCCATATCTGGCGAGTCCCTAAAGCTGGGCCAAGAACTCTCCCACTCAAGGTCATTCAATTTTAATTCATTCACGGAGCTTACTTGACGAATGAGAGCAGGGCAAAAGTCATGGAAGTCTCACCAGATTGCCCTGATGTCCACTGGGCACAATAAAAACTAATCCCCACGCTTTCTGGCTCTGCCCTGATGTTAAGAAAACTTTGCCATGAGGTAATGAGCTTTTTCAATGCATTGTATGGCACGAACTTCTTCCTATTGGTAAGAGGAGACACTGTGGGGTGTAAAACCCGGCATGGTATCGAAACACCAATATGCTCTGCTCCACCTTTTTAACATTATAGCCAGAAAGATTATTCTGGTTAACTGGAATAATCATGAGCCCCACACATGAATTTGCCTGCTTAGGGGCTGGGGGACCTAGCAGAAATAGTGACTCGGAGTAGTGGAGAAGTGCTAATGCACAATAGTCGCATTTATGTTGTTATATTTTAGGGCCATTCCCTGCTTTCCCCCCTCCTTTATTCCTTTCCCCTGCATGCTTGGAATCCCACTACGTGAGTTGGATGTACCCCTTACCCCCTCCCTTTTCCTAGTCATCCCCTCCCCCCATTAAAAAAAATAATTGTTCCCCCCCCCCATGCGATCTGCCTACATGAATGGGACAATACGCCCCCCCTCCCCACACCATTTCCTGCCCTTTCTTCAAATGAATTAGTCGTGTCGGGCTTGTCTGCCTTGCGGAAGATGTCACCTCTTTGTTTTTTCTACACAACGTGCTGTTGTGGGCCTGTGTTTTTGTCACAATTAAAACATTATTTAAAAAAAATCTCCACTTTTTCCAGGCAGGTAAGAATTAATGTATTGTCCCCCGTGGTCACCCTCACGATATGTGGATCAAACAAATCACTTGAGATACTGGTGTATGGCAGCCAGAGCAGTTTATTTTGACACGTAAGCGTTCGCGACCAATATTATTCATAATAAAGTTTTTGGGTTAGATCGTGTAAGTATAAATGTGTCAAAACTCTCCACCACCCGACAACCAATTCGTAAAGGATTTGTCACGTAAACAAAACGCCAAATAGTTACTACTTCAGCCCACCAGTGTGTTCGAGAGTAAATTCACAACATTTACAATTTGAGTATGACATTTCGCTGGTAATTACATCTAGCATCATCCGGCGATTTGCCAGAATAGTGAAGCAATACACCTGCTTCCGGTCTTAAATAGAGCAGGACAACGTCATCACTTGAACCCAATCAGGTGCAGAGATCAGAGGAGGGCGATTGCAATTGTAATAAAAGACTCGACCACGATGTCTGGCTTGGTGTCCTTTATTCGGTTCGTTGCTGTCTCTCACACGGCTGTCCTCCTTTGAGACTTTCCACACGGTGCCGACGCTGTTGTTACACCCGTCACCGCTAACAGCTCCGCTGTTGGTCTCCGTCGTTCCCGTAGCCTCTTAGCAGCCTCGCTGCTGTTACCCTCACGCAGCCCCCCTGGCTGTACTCGCTGCAGCTCCTCCTCGTGTCGCTCCCGTAGCCTCGGACAGCCTCGCGGCTGTTTCCCTGTTGCTCCCGTAGCTCCTAGCAGCCTTGCTGCTGTCTCCCATACACAGCCTCCCCGGCTATACTCCCTGCAGCTCCTCAACCGCTCTCTCTCTCCAGCAGCCCCACTGCTGTCTCCTCCCGCAGCTCCGCTGGCTGCTCCCTTAGTTGGTCACCGCTGGCCGACGGCGCCACTCTTCCCTGGCTTCGCCCTGCGTGGCCTTACCCTTGCTCAGTCTCCCACTCTCTCTCGTCTCCTTCCGGTTTCCTCCCCTAAGGACCCGAACCTTGCTCCCACGTCACATAACTCCACCTCTCCGTGACGTCACATCCGGGAGGTCGCTCGCGCCCGCATTACACCACCCTCCCCCGTAGAGAAAAACCCAGCCGACCTCGGCTGAACAATACCAACAGTAATGCGGGCGAAACCGACCTTGACACACCAAAGGACACCAAGCATGCAATATAACAGTAAGAACAATCAACACAACATAACAATCAACGAACGTACAAGAAGCAGGCAATAATTATAACAGTAAGAACAACAATGCAACATAACAATCAACGAAACACAAGGGATTTAGAACGTGTGCGGGTCGCCGGCCCGTCCCGGACGGTCGGCGGCCCACCCGCAGAGCGGGAACGTGACGGAGTATGAGGAGTGACAGGGCGTAATCCTCCTGTCGATGTTGGAGGTCCACCAACGTCCCGTGTCCCTGAAGAATTAGCCCCGGACGTGTCCCGCGACTGTGCCTGCAACGGGGTCGGAAGGGCCGCATGGCCCGGAGTTCCCGCAGTCCTGGCAGGCACCCTCCGAGCAGGGCTCTTCGTCACCTGCGGCGTCACGGCCGGTCTGTCTGGAACAGGCACGACAGGCGCTCTCGCAAGATCAATGGACGCAGGCAGGGGAGAGTCGGCAGCAACAGACCCCGGCAAGGCAACATTAGGAGATGACGTATCATGTAGGGGAGCAACATATGGTTTCAAGCGCGACGTGTGAACAAACCAGCGGCAAGATCCAATCTGAACACGCGCCGACTGAGGGTTGGGAACCTCAATGAGGCAGACGGGCCCTTGCCAAGGTTTGTGAAATTTAGGAGAGGTACCCGGCCGCACCTGCGGGCAATGGAGCCAGGCCAGGTCCCCAACCTTCCAGGGGCACTCCCCCTTGGAACGTCGAGCATACCTCTCGTTCCGGGCCTGGGCTTTGGCCGTAGCCGCGTGGGCACTCTCCCGCGCTTCCGAGACCTGGCGAACAGTGTCCCGAATGTAATCAGGGAGTGGTTTACGAGGTCCCCTCACACCGGTTCCCAACTGCACATCCATCGGCGGCACGTTTTCCCGACCATACATAAGGTAAAATGGCGAATAACCTGTAGCCGCATGAGGAGTCATCCGGTACGCCGAAAGTACCCCCGGGATGTGCAGGTCCCAATCCGATTGTTGTTCACTCACCGTATGGCACAGCATGGCAGACAATGTCCGGTTTAGCCGCTCAACCATACCATCCGTTTGCGGATGGTATGGGGACGTCCGTACTTTCTTAGTCCCAAGGCCCGCGCACACTTCCGCCAATAATTTAGAAGAGAAATTTCGGCCCTGGTCCGTGAGGAGTCTCTCAGGCGCACCCTTGTCCATAACGTACCTGAACAAAAAGGCGTCGGCAATGGTCGCGGCCGATTGGTCGGGCAACGGCCAGGCCATTGGCCAACGGGAGAGGTACTCAACCCCAACCAGCAAATATTTATTACCCCTCGCCGATGGTGGGAAAGGTCCCAAAATGTCTAGTGCCACCAGTTCATTAACCCGAGACACCTGAATTGACTGTATAGGCGGCACATAAGGATGTTTAGGTGGCTTACGTCGGGCACAATCAGGGCACGCGCGGACGTGCCCCACGACATCTGTCGCCATGCCGTGCCAAAAGTAATGACGTTGCAACGTCAATAAGGTCTTCTGCACACCCAGATGTAATAGCGTGTCACAATGGAGAGTTCTAATCTACTCGTATCGCAGGGACGCTGGCACAACCAGACGCCAGCGCTCCTGGAGACCTTCCCTCCACATGAGCAGACCATCTCGGAGCGCGGTTTCCGGTACCCCATCCATACCCGGACTCCCATTCTCCATTTTAGATCGCTTCCGCAAGGACAATAACGACTCATCCATCATCTGCTCCCGAATCCAAACAGACCGCGGCAGATTCAAAACCCCGTCAGTCGGCCCCGGTTCCATAGGAGCATCCGACTTCTCGACACCTAACGCCAGCGGCTGAGGGGGGGATAGACTGGGCGTACATCTATGCGTCCCCGACGCACATTTACAAGGGGAGCGCTGTGGCAATCTGGAAAGTGCGTCTGCGTTCGCATGGCGCACCCCCTTCCAATGGTGAATTTGGAAGGAAAATTCCTGCAGCGTGTCCAACCAACGCGCCAACTGGCCGGATGGCTGATCCATTTTAAGCGCATATTGCAAGGCCGCATGATCCGTACGCACGACAAAGGAACGACCGTAAAGGTAAGGTCGAAACTGACGTAGGAAAAAAACAACTGCGAGGAGTTCCCTGCGAGTGACACAGTAGCGGGTTTCCGCGGGAGACAAGACCCGGCTACCATACGCCACGACGCGCTCTACGCCCCCTTTAGACTGGGATAATACCGCGCCAATACCTGTGTCACTCGCGTCCGTATCAAGAATGAATGGAGGTGTAAGGGCCTCGCGATCGTCGCAAAATTCGGCACAAATCTTCGATAATACGAGGCAAATCCCAAAAACCGACGTACATCCCCCACGGTGGCCGGAGTTGGCCAATCCCGGACGCACGCCGTTTTTTCCGGGTCCGTGGACACCCCCTCAGCACTCACGATGTGCCCCAAATAACGGACGGACCGTTGCAGTAGGTGACATTTCTTTGGTTTGAATTTCAAATTCGTGGAGCGCATCCTCGTGAACACCGTCTCCAGCCGCCTTAAATGTTCATCAAATGTGCGGCTGAAGACAATAATATCGTCCAAATATATGAGACATGTCTCCCACTGCAACCCCGTCAACACGAGCTCCATCAGCCTTTGAAATGTGGCAGGGGCCGCATTCAGCCCCATTGGAAGGCAGTTGAATTGAAACAACCCCTGCGGCGTACGGAATGCGGTTTTCTCCCGTGAGGGCTCGTCAAGGGGAAGCTGCCAAAATCCTGAAGAAAGGTCCAGTGTAGAAAAGAACTTCGCCCCCGATAATGCATCGAGGGAGTCGTCCATACGCGGCAGGGGATACGCATCTGCTACCGATATCTTATTCAATTTGCGAAAATCAACACAAAATCGCAATGTGCCATCCTTTTTCTTAACCAAAACCACAGGCGCGCCCCATGGGCTGTTAGATGGTGATATAATGTCCGCAGCCAATATGTCTTCCACTGCCCCCCGAACGTGTTCCCGCTCGGCGGGACTCATTCGGTGCGAATTCAACCAAATAGGGGCAGCGTCGCCTGTATCAATATGATGGGAAAGCAACGAGGTGCGTCCCAAATCCAAATCATTGGAGCTGAACACATCCGAATACGTCAATAACAATTTGTGAAGCGCACCACGTTGATCCATGGACAGGGAAGAATTTCCGTCACATAAGTTAGCAATCCAGCGATCATCTGAAGCCACAGGCTCAGAAACACCAGCAACCACCCCCTGGCTGTGCGAACAATCCTGAGCCGTAAATGCCGTCGTGGCATGTGCCACAACCGTACCAGCCGGGACGCAGACGTTTTCCGCACCCGCATTGAGCACCTGTAAAAACGGTAATTGATCCGGCCGGACGATGGTCTGTGCCCCAACCAGCACCAATCCGGCCGTTCTCGAGGCTGACGGAGACAACAAAACCCCAACCGCTCCTAGCCGATCAGGCAGGGGCTTCCGATACCGCAAGGGAATAAGCATCTGTGAGCCAGGTGGGATGTCAACAGATGCCACGGACAGCGCCTGCACTTGTGCGGCTGAAGCAGGTCGCCCCCAAGACGACGGCAGAAACGAGATTTGACGGCCACCCGGCAGTTCAATACAATTCTCATTAATTTTGATCAAAATAGGCATCTTAGCCAGGAAATCAGTGCCCAATAAACAAGGAACTGCCAAGGACCTTGAAATCAACACAATGCCCGAGGCCGACACCTCCCCAATAGATATTTTAGCGTCCACCTGGCCCACGATGCCCATGCTACCCCCGTTCGCAGCGACGCACGACCCGTAAACCGGCCGCACGGCCCCGGGTGGGATGCCCAACAGATGGAAAATGACATCCGAAATAATAGTCGTGGACGCCCCGGAATCGACCAAAATGTGCACGTCCACCCCTTGTATAGACCCCGGTACAGTGGACGAACCCGTAGCGGCCGCGACAACCCTCCGTGCCAACTTGCGCCACTGCGTCACCGAGCGACAAGGCCCCGTCGATGGCCTCTCCTCCACAACAACATTTGAATCGCGCAACGAAGGTGATGGGTGAGGTGCAAAGCCTTGCCGGGTGTCTGGTGCGTGCCGACTTGCCTGTTTCGGAGGTTCCTTGGTCGGCTTGTCCGTTGATGAGGCCTCCTGTTGCGGCGGACCCGGGATGCGGGCCCAGCAGTCCTTTGCGTAGTGGCCCCTCCGCCCGCAGCGGAAGCATTCGACGTCGTTGCGCCGAAGCGCAGGCCTTGCATCCCGCCGGCCCCGTACCGGTGGTGCAGCGCGCGGGCCCGGCCCACCGCGTCCCGACCATGAACCGGAGGCGGCCGTCAGCTCCTGAGGGCCCCCCCCATTCGGCACGTAGACCGCCTCCGTAGGGTCCCAACCCAGAGCGCCACTCTCTGCGACGGGCCCCCCCGTCCACGCCGCGACTTGTTTCCACCGTCGGAGGTTGAATTGTGCATCGAGACATTTTGCCGCCGCCCGGGAAGTGAGCTTCTCATGCCCACACACAGGCATGGGAATCCCAAGATACCGAGACAGCTCGAGCATCTTGCCCAAGATGAGAGGCTCGAGCAGGTCAGGTGTTGTCTCTGGATATGCGGCCATGGCCAAATCAAGCACCGCACCCCTGTATGCAACGGGCGATTCCTCGGGCGCTCGTTGTCGTTGAGCAAATCGCCGATGCGCATCGTCAGGCGGCTCGTAGGCGTCGGCCATTTCTTCAAAAACTCCATATAATGTATTCTTCTTTTCGGCCTTTATGGAACAAAAAAATCTAACTGATTCGTCGTCCAGAAGAGTCGGCAACACTTCTAAGGCCTCAGCATCAGTCCACCTCGCTGAACGGACCGCCGCCAAGAATCTGCAGGCGAAAGCGCTCCAATCGCCGCCGATGGCGAATTCCTTGACTGTGGTAAGATGGCGACTCCGACTTCTCTTTACTCCGCCCTCCACCGATGGCTCCTCCGGTGGTAAATTCAAAATGGCGTCGAACCGCGGCGTGGTCAAGATGGCGGTTTCCCGCCGCGGAACGCGCAAGATGGCGGCCTCCTGCCGCGTGGCCGATGGCGTCGGAAGCGAAGATAATGTGGTGGCCTGTGGAGCACTCTCAGCTCTCACCGTCGCCGTCTTTGGCGTGACGAGATGACTCAACTGCGCCAGGACGTCCTTGAGAGTCTCCAGTTGCTCCGCCATCTGCTGCCATCGTGGATCAGCGTCCGATGTTGTTGGCGGGCCCGACACCGCGGCGACATCTTCAACTCCAGTCCCCGCGCTCGTTTCAGCAGGGTTCTCCTCCACCACCCCAGCAGAATCCATGGTTGGAGGGAAGTCGTCGTCGTCGGACGAAGAAGCCGATGCTGGCGCCGGAATAATTTTCTTTCTTACTTGCTTCGACATGCCGTTGCACTTCCGACACCAATGTAATAAAAGACTCGACCACGATGTCTGGCTTGGTGTCCTTTATTCGGTTCGTTGCTGTCTCCCACACGGCTGTCCTCCTTTGAGACTTTCCACACGGTGCCGACGCTGTTGTTACACCCGTCACCGCTAACAGCTCCGCTGTTGGTCTCCGTCGTTCCCGTAGCCTCTTAGCAGCCTCGCTGCTGTTACCCTCACGCAGCCCCCCTGGCTGTACTCGCTGCAGCTCCTCCTCGTGTCGCTCCCGTAGCCTCGGACAGCCTCGCGGCTGTTTCCCTGTCGCTCCCGTAGCTCCTAGCAGCCTTGCTGCTGTCTCCCATACACAGCCTCCCCGGCTATACTCGCTGCAGCTCCTCAACCGCTCTCTCTCTCTCCAGCAGCCCCACTGCTGTCTCCTCCCGCAGCTCCGCTGGCTGCTCCCTTAGTTGGTCACCGCTGGCCGACGGCGCCACTCTTCCCTGGCTTCGCCCTGCGTGGCCTTACCCTTGCTCAGTCTCCCACTCTCTCTCGTCTCCTTCCGGTTTCCTCCCCTAAGGACCCGAACCTTGCTCCCACGTCACATAACTCCACCTCTCCGTGACGTCACATCCGGGAGGTCGCTCGCGCCCGCATTACACCACCCTCCCCCGTAGAGAAAAACCCAGCCGACCTCGGCTGAACAATACCAACAGTAATGCGGGCGAAACCGACCTTGACACACCAAAGGACACCAAGCATGCAATATAACAGTAAGAACAATCAACACAACATAACAATCAACGAACGTACAAGAAGCAGGCAATAATTATAACAGTAAGAACAACAATGCAACATAACAATCAACGAAACACAAGGGATTTAGAACGTGTGCGGGTCGCCGGCCCGTCCCGGACGGTCGGCGGCCCACCCGCAGAGCGGGAACGTGACGGAGTATGAGGAGTGACAGGGCGTAATCCTCCTGTCGATGTTGGAGGTCCACCAACGTCCCGTGTCCCTGAAGAATTAGCCCCGGACGTGTCCCGCGACTGTGCCTGCAACGGGGTCGGAAGGGCCGCATGGCCCGGAGTTCCCGCAGTCCTGGCAGGCACCCTCCGAGCAGGGCTCTTCGTCACCTGCGGCGTCACGGCCGGTCTGTCTGGAACAGGCACGACAGGCGCTCTCGCAAGATCAATGGACGCAGGCAGGGGAGAGTCGGCAGCAACAGACCCCGGCAAGGCAACATTAGGAGATGACGTATCATGTAGGGGAGCAACATATGGTTTCAAGCGCGACGTGTGAACAAACCAGCGGCAAGATCCAATCTGAACACGCGCCGACTGAGGGTTGGGAACCTCAATGAGGCAGACGGGCCCTTGCCAAGGTTTGTGAAATTTAGGAGAGGTACCCGGCCGCACCTGCGGGCAATGGAGCCAGGCCAGGTCCCCAACCTTCCAGGGGCACTCCCCCTTGGAACGTCGAGCATACCTCTCGTTCCGGGCCTGGGCTTTGGCCGTAGCCGCGTGGGCACTCTCCCGCGCTTCCGAGACCTGGCGAACAGTGTCCCGAATGTAATCAGGGAGTGGTTTACGAGGTCCCCTCACACCGGTTCCCAACTGCACATCCATCGGCGGCACGTTTTCCCGACCATACATAAGGTAAAATGGCGAATAACCTGTAGCCGCATGAGGAGTCATCCGGTACGCCGAAAGTACCCCCGGGATGTGCAGGTCCCAATCCGATTGTTGTTCACTCACCGTATGGCACAGCATGGCAGACAATGTCCGGTTTAGCCGCTCAACCATACCATCCGTTTGCGGATGGTATGGGGACGTCCGTACTTTCTTAGTCCCAAGGCCCGCGCACACTTCCGCCAATAATTTAGAAGAGAAATTTCGGCCCTGGTCCGTGAGGAGTCTCTCAGGCGCACCCTTGTCCATAACGTACCTGAACAAAAAGGCGTCGGCAATGGTCGCGGCCGATTGGTCGGGCAACGGCCAGGCCATTGGCCAACGGGAGAGGTACTCAACCCCAACCAGCAAATATTTATTACCCCTCGCCGATGGTGGGAAAGGTCCCAAAATGTCTAGTGCCACCAGTTCATTAACCCGAGACACCTGAATTGACTGTATAGGCGGCACATAAGGATGTTTAGGTGGCTTACGTCGGGCACAATCAGGGCACGCGCGGACGTGCCCCACGACATCTGTCGCCATGCCGTGCCAAAAGTAATGACGTTGCAACGTCAATAAGGTCTTCTGCACACCCAGATGTAATAGCGTGTCACAATGGAGAGTTCTAATCTACTCGTATCGCAGGGACGCTGGCACAACCAGACGCCAGCGCTCCTGGAGACCTTCCCTCCACATGAGCAGACCATCTCGGAGCGCGGTTTCCGGTACCCCATCCATACCCGGACTCCCATTCTCCATTTTAGATCGCTTCCGCAAGGACAATAACGACTCATCCATCATCTGCTCCCGAATCCAAACAGACCGCGGCAGATTCAAAACCCCGTCAGTCGGCCCCGGTTCCATAGGAGCATCCGACTTCTCGACACCTAACGCCAGCGGCTGAGGGGGGGATAGACTGGGCGTACATCTATGCGTCCCCGACGCACATTTACAAGGGGAGCGCTGTGGCAATCTGGAAAGTGCGTCTGCGTTCGCATGGCGCACCCCCTTCCAATGGTGAATTTGGAAGGAAAATTCCTGCAGCGTGTCCAACCAACGCGCCAACTGGCCGGATGGCTGATCCATTTTAAGCGCATATTGCAAGGCCGCATGATCCGTACGCACGACAAAGGAACGACCGTAAAGGTAAGGTCGAAACTGACGTAGGAAAAAAACAACTGCGAGGAGTTCCCTGCGAGTGACACAGTAGCGGGTTTCCGCGGGAGACAAGACCCGGCTACCATACGCCACGACGCGCTCTACGCCCCCTTTAGACTGGGATAATACCGCGCCAATACCTGTGTCACTCGCGTCCGTATCAAGAATGAATGGAGGTGTAAGGGCCTCGCGATCGTCGCAAAATTCGGCACAAATCTTCGATAATACGAGGCAAATCCCAAAAACCGACGTACATCCCCCACGGTGGCCGGAGTTGGCCAATCCCGGACGCACGCCGTTTTTTCCGGGTCCGTGGACACCCCCTCAGCACTCACGATGTGCCCCAAATAACGGACGGACCGTTGCAGTAGGTGACATTTCTTTGGTTTGAATTTCAAATTCGTGGAGCGCATCCTCGTGAACACCGTCTCCAGCCGCCTTAAATGTTCATCAAATGTGCGGCTGAAGACAATAATATCGTCCAAATATATGAGACATGTCTCCCACTGCAACCCCGTCAACACGAGCTCCATCAGCCTTTGAAATGTGGCAGGGGCCGCATTCAGCCCCATTGGAAGGCAGTTGAATTGAAACAACCCCTGCGGCGTACGGAATGCGGTTTTCTCCCGTGAGGGCTCGTCAAGGGGAAGCTGCCAAAATCCTGAAGAAAGGTCCAGTGTAGAAAAGAACTTCGCCCCCGATAATGCATCGAGGGAGTCGTCCATACGCGGCAGGGGATACGCATCTGCTACCGATATCTTATTCAATTTGCGAAAATCAACACAAAATCGCAATGTGCCATCCTTTTTCTTAACCAAAACCACAGGCGCGCCCCATGGGCTGTTAGATGGTGATATAATGTCCGCAGCCAATATGTCTTCCACTGCCCCCCGAACGTGTTCCCGCTCGGCGGGACTCATTCGGTGCGAATTCAACCAAATAGGGGCAGCGTCGCCTGTATCAATATGATGGGAAAGCAACGAGGTGCGTCCCAAATCCAAATCATTGGAGCTGAACACATCCGAATACGTCAATAACAATTTGTGAAGCGCACCACGTTGATCCATGGACAGGGAAGAATTTCCGTCACATAAGTTAGCAATCCAGCGATCATCTGAAGCCACAGGCTCAGAAACACCAGCAACCACCCCCTGGCTGTGCGAACAATCCTGAGCCGTAAATGCCGTCGTGGCATGTGCCACAACCGTACCAGCCGGGACGCAGACGTTTTCCGCACCCGCATTGAGCACCTGTAAAAACGGTAATTGATCCGGCCGGACGATGGTCTGTGCCCCAACCAGCACCAATCCGGCCGTTCTCGAGGCTGACGGAGACAACAAAACCCCAACCGCTCCTAGCCGATCAGGCAGGGGCTTCCGATACCGCAAGGGAATAAGCATCTGTGAGCCAGGTGGGATGTCAACAGATGCCACGGACAGCGCCTGCACTTGTGCGGCTGAAGCAGGTCGCCCCCAAGACGACGGCAGAAACGAGATTTGACGGCCACCCGGCAGTTCAATACAATTCTCATTAATTTTGATCAAAATAGGCATCTTAGCCAGGAAATCAGTGCCCAATAAACAAGGAACTGCCAAGGACCTTGAAATCAACACAATGCCCGAGGCCGACACCTCCCCAATAGATATTTTAGCGTCCACCTGGCCCACGATGCCCATGCTACCCCCGTTCGCAGCGACGCACGACCCGTAAACCGGCCGCACGGCCCCGGGTGGGATGCCCAACAGATGGAAAATGACATCCGAAATAATAGTCGTGGACGCCCCGGAATCGACCAAAATGTGCACGTCCACCCCTTGTATAGACCCCGGTACAGTGGACGAACCCGTAGCGGCCGCGACAACCCTCCGTGCCAACTTGCGCCACTGCGTCACCGAGCGACAAGGCCCCGTCGATGGCCTCTCCTCCACAACAACATTTGAATCGCGCAACGAAGGTGATGGGTGAGGTGCAAAGCCTTGCCGGGTGTCTGGTGCGTGCCGACTTGCCTGTTTCGGAGGTTCCTTGGTCGGCTTGTCCGTTGATGAGGCCTCCTGTTGCGGCGGACCCGGGATGCGGGCCCAGCAGTCCTTTGCGTAGTGGCCCCTCCGCCCGCAGCGGAAGCATTCGACGTCGTTGCGCCGAAGCGCAGGCCTTGCATCCCGCCGGCCCCGTACCGGTGGTGCAGCGCGCGGGCCCGGCCCACCGCGTCCCGACCATGAACCGGAGGCGGCCGTCAGCTCCTGAGGGCCCCCCCCCATTCGGCACGTAGACCGCCTCCGTAGGGTCCCAACCCAGAGCGCCACTCTCTGCGACGGGCCCCCCCGTCCACGCCGCGACTTGTTTCCACCGTCGGAGGTTGAATTGTGCATCGAGACATTTTGCCGCCGCCCGGGAAGTGAGCTTCTCATGCCCACACACAGGCATGGGAATCCCAAGATACCGAGACAGCTCGAGCATCTTGCCCAAGATGAGAGGCTCGAGCAGGTCAGGTGTTGTCTCTGGATATGCGGCCATGGCCAAATCAAGCACCGCACCCCTGTATGCAACGGGCGATTCCTCGGGCGCTCGTTGTCGTTGAGCAAATCGCCGATGCGCATCGTCAGGCGGCTCGTAGGCGTCGGCCATTTCTTCAAAAACTCCATATAATGTATTCTTCTTTTCGGCCTTTATGGAACAAAAAAATCTAACTGATTCGTCGTCCAGAAGAGTCGGCAACACTTCTAAGGCCTCAGCATCAGTCCACCTCGCTGAACGGACCGCCGCCAAGAATCTGCAGGCGAAAGCGCTCCAATCGCCGCCGATGGCGAATTCCTTGACTGTGGTAAGATGGCGACTCCGACTTCTCTTTACTCCGCCCTCCACCGATGGCTCCTCCGGTGGTAAATTCAAAATGGCGTCGAACCGCGGCGTGGTCAAGATGGCGGTTTCCCGCCGCGGAACGCGCAAGATGGCGGCCTCCTGCCGCGTGGCCGATGGCGTCGGAAGCGAAGATAATGTGGTGGCCTGTGGAGCACTCTCAGCTCTCACCGTCGCCGTCTTTGGCGTGACGAGATGACTCAACTGCGCCAGGACGTCCTTGAGAGTCTCCAGTTGCTCCGCCATCTGCTGCCATCGTGGATCAGCGTCCGATGTTGTTGGCGGGCCCGACACCGCGGCGACATCTTCAACTCCAGTCCCCGCGCTCGTTTCAGCAGGGTTCTCCTCCACCACCCCAGCAGAATCCATGGTTGGAGGGAAGTCGTCGTCGTCGGACGAAGAAGCCGATGCTGGCGCCGGAATAATTTTCTTTCTTACTTGCTTCGACATGCCGTTGCACTTCCGACACCAATGTAATAAAAGACTCGACCACGATGTCTGGCTTGGTGTCCTTTATTCGGTTCGTTGCTGTCTCCCACACGGCTGTCCTCCTTTGAGACTTTCCACACGGTGCCGACGCTGTTGTTACACCCGTCACCGCTAACAGCTCCGCTGTTGGTCTCCGTCGTTCCCGTAGCCTCTTAGCAGCCTCGCTGCTGTTACCCTCACGCAGCCCCCCTGGCTGTACTCGCTGCAGCTCCTCCTCGTGTCGCTCCCGTAGCCTCGGACAGCCTCGCGGCTGTTTCCCTGTCGCTCCCGTAGCTCCTAGCAGCCTTGCTGCTGTCTCCCATACACAGCCTCCCCGGCTATACTCGCTGCAGCTCCTCAACCGCTCTCTCTCTCTCCAGCAGCCCCACTGCTGTCTCCTCCCGCAGCTCCGCTGGCTGCTCCCTTAGTTGGTCACCGCTGGCCGACGGCGCCACTCTTCCCTGGCTTCGCCCTGCGTGGCCTTACCCTTGCTCAGTCTCCCACTCTCTCTCGTCTCCTTCCGGTTTCCTCCCCTAAGGACCCGAACCTTGCTCCCACGTCACATAACTCCACCTCTCCGTGACGTCACATCCGGGAGGTCGCTCGCGCCCGCATTACACAATTATATAATGTTAATAATTATTTAATTAGTATGTGTCTCCTCTATAAGGCATTATAATATGTATTACTTAATACGCTTCCAGACGGCACTAAGTTTGCGCGGTTAAAATGATTTGCATGTCTCTCGATTTCAATAGATTTTCAAATTAGTCTTGGCCAGTAATCATTAGTTTTACACAACACTTCAACGTTATCAAAATCAATTGAGTGTTCTTGTTGGCAAACATGTTCTACAACTGCCGACAGTTGTATTTGAGGGTATTTAATATTTATTTGGTGTTTTTTTAATCTTACGCTGTCACATCCCGTCTGCCCAATATAACATCTGCCACATAAGCAATTAATCCGATATATACCTTCTGTTGATAATATTATTTAGACAAGTCATCTTTAGTATAAGATACTATTTTTTGGATGTTGTGTACCTTACCAAATCTTACTTTGATGTTTTGCTTTTGCAAAACTAGAGCTAATTTGTCAGTTAATCCCTCGATATATGGTATTTAATTTTTTTTAAAAATCTCATCGCTTTCAGCAGTATTGCTGTTCAATCTTGGTTTGACATTCAATGCTCTGTTCATTTGATAATTATTGTAGCCATTCAATCGTAGCACTTCTTTAACATGTGTAGTGAGTTCTAATCAGGCGCACACCAAGACTTGAAGGCAACACGTTTTATTCACTAACACAAACCAACACTATTCAACGTTCCAAGGTTAAATATGTAGATTCCGAGAAACTATGTACATTACACGTTAACTATGTAAGGTGGTGGCCACTGTTCCTAACCACCTAACCACTTGAACGGAATCACGATATGGTTGAACAAGAACAGCCGACACGCCGCCAGGTCGTCGTGTGCGGAGACTGAAGAGCGAGGATTGAAGAAGGCAACTTCTTTCCCGGGTTGAACAGCCACTCTCTCTCTCGGGACTCGGCTTATATCTTTTGTGGCGTGACCGGGCTCCACCCCTGGTCATGCCCTCTTCTCGATCCTTAGCGAAGGCTCTGGGTCCACATCACGTGGCCCGCTCACCCCCTTCTGGGAACCCCGTGCCCTCTCATCTGGTCACGTGCTCTCGCGGGTTCACCCAGACTGTCATGTCCTGACCCGACCTCCGTGACATCCGGAATCTGCCATCTAGTGAGCCATTATGTATAGTACACCCACTGTCACGATAGAATGGCTCATTTATGTTGTTACACGTTTAATCTCTCTCCTCAGACTTTCACCATCTGACACTGTTTAGCCCAATATATGATGACAGAGGATTTATGTGCAGGGCAATGATGCGAATCTGCATTCAGATGGGCATCAGTGTGCGTTCCCTTTCGGTAAACGTGTTATTTTATCATTCAGGCCGCGTCTGAGCAAAATATATAGGAAAGGGAGTGTGTTATTCACCTCCATTTCCATGGTGAACTGGATGGCATTGAGATGATTTAGAAATTCATTAAGTGTATCTTTACCATGTGGCCAGACAACCAAAGTGTCATTATCATATCTAAACCAAAATGATGGTATTAATGTACTTGAAGCAAGTGCTCTTGCTTCAAAGTTTTCCATGTACATATTTGCTATAGCAGGAGATAAAGGAGAGCCTGTTGCTGCTTCTACATTTTGTTTAAAGAAATCACCTCTGACACATATAAATTAGCAAAATATGTAACTAAACTAATACAGCCCTGCATCGGTGGGACATCTTCATTCTTAAGAAATTCAAAACATCGTGTGAATGTGATTAAAGATATTAAACTCCCTAATGATATTAAGGTGAGTTTTTATGTAATTTCTCTATTCATTAAGGTTCCAGTCAACGAGTCACTTAAATGACATGATACACTAGTAAATAAGACAGGTTTACTAAAATATATTCCAAAACTAGCTGACCATTGTCTAAATAACACTTATTTTTTATGGAGAGGTGATTTATTTAAAAAAATATATTTTAATTAAAAAAACAATTAAAATACAGTATATCGCGGGAGTAACTGACAAATTACCTCGAGTTTTGCAAAAGCAAAACATCAAAGTAAGATTTGGTAAGGTACACAAAATCCAAAAACGAGTAACTTGTACTAAATATGAATTGCCTAAATTATTAACAGAAGGTATCGGATTAATTGCTTTAATTTCTTATGTGGCAGATGCTATATTGGAAAGACGGGATGTAACATTAGCGTAAGATTAAAAGAACACCAAATAAATATTAAATACTCTCAAACACAACTGTCGTCAGTTGCAGGGTTTGCTTGCCAACAAGGACACTCATTTGATGTTGATAACGTTGAAGTGTTGTGTAAAACTAATTATACTGGCCAAGACTAATTCGAGAATCCATTGAAATTGAAATACAAATAATTGTAACCGCTCTTGACAGCTACAGGATTAGTACGTATTATAATTCCTTATAGAGGAAACACATACTGGTTAACTATTAACACATTATGCAAATAAAATACCCCCCCTTCTCTGATCTCTGCACGTGATTGAGTTCAGGTGATGACGTCGTCCTGCTCTATTTTAGACCGGAAGCAGGTTGATTGCTTCACTATTCTGTAAAATTGCCCGATGATGCTGGATGTAATTGTAGTCACTGTGAATCTTACTGTGTGGTGCGGGCTTGCGAGGCCACGGCGGATAATGTTGTCATTATGTGCAGCCTGGTTACTGGGAGTGGTACCAGCCCTAGCAGGGCTTGGGTGAGCGCTGGTTAGCATGGAAGCACCATGTACAGTGTGTGATGCAGGCTCTGGTTGACCTGCTGACACATGACCGGACGATATTGGAGGGGGGCCACCAGTAAACGGCGGCCGCTGGCTGGTCACGTGGTATAACGGAGCTCTCGGGAGCCTTCGGGAAAGAGATCGAGAGATCTAGAAGGTGGGCGGGGTGAGGGGCAGAGCCAGCCCCAGCCCAGCGGCTCGGGGTTCTTCAGGTTGTTGGTGAAGAAAGACCCACGTCGGGTTGAAGAAGCCTCTTGCCACGCGGTCCGGGACCCAGCTTGTGGTCCAGACCGGGATAGCAGGACGTGTCTAGTTCTGCCGTAGCATGGTTAGATGGGCGTTCAACATCCAAGTGTAGATTACGTTATGTTGTGTTGAGTTGATTCAATAAATAGTGTTGATCCTAAGACATCTGCGACTCAGTTGGACTCACTACAACTGGTGTCAGAAGTGGCCAACTTGCTAAGCTGTAGCTAGCGATAGACAAGTCATGTCGACACATGGCAGAGTTCGTGTACTGGCGTCGGACGACGAAGATGACGAGGAGCTGATTCCGTCTATGGCCGACGAAGAAGGAGCGGAGGCGCTGCCGGCAGAGCAAAGCGCAGTCGGGGCGTGCGGCGCCTCGCCTTCGTTGGAGGCACACGTCAGGGACGCGCACAGCCATCTCGCTGACCTCCTTCAAGCGGCGTCCTCGATCCTCGTCGAGATGCGGTCCCTGCCCTCCCTCGACGGCAAAGGAGGGATTGGCGGAGTTGTCCGGACGGGGCGATTCGGCCGCCATTTCACAAAAGGCGGGAACAGCGCTGAGCCCGCCAAGCTTGAAGCGGGGACGTCCTCGTCGATTGTCATCCAATCGCTCCGCCGTCGACTGCCCTTCATTAAATAATTTGTTTCCACCAGCGGCGACTGGGCGGCATTTAAGCGGTGATTTCTCACCAATACCGAATTGGCGGAATGGTCGGAGGTGGACGCGCTGAAACCGCTGCCCGCCGCCCTCGATGACAATGCCTTGGTGGCGTTCCTCGCCATTCCACCGTCCGAGAGGTCCACCCTCATGCAGGCATTTGACCAGATGGCCGCTGTTTCCGGGCCTCCACTGAACACCCACCAGAAGTTCGCTGTAAGACGAAAAGGGAATGGTGAGTCGGCTCTCGCCTACCGAAGTGCGCTCTTGGCGCTGGCGAAGGCCGCGTTCCCAAAAAATGACGGCCTTGACGCCTTGGTCCTCAAGAAGATGTTGAGTCTCGCCAAAGACCTCCATACCGTGCTCCCCGCCGAGGATGGTGAGGTGTCTTCACTCAAGATCGCCAGGTGTATATAGGCGCAGCAGACCCTGAAACGTGACAGGGTGTTGGTGGCATGTGCTGCGTCTTCCGTGGCGCCCGGAGCCCACGTGGACAAGGAGCCTGCTCCTGCATGGTCACTGCACCAGCAGAGCGGCGATCGTCAGGGTGACGGTGATTGGCGGCGGGACGACTGGCGGTGAGTGAGGTCTGCATCATCCCAGTTCAGCCGTGAACGGGTCGCCTGCTACAACTGCGGCCTGCCGGGACATGTCTTCCTATGACTCCCTGCTTCCTAAGGCGAGTCATGGCGCACCCCACACTCGGCCCCGGGGTTCACTTCACCCATCGGGGGGGTCTGATTTGCGTCGGGGTTGCACGTGGTTTCGGGGGGAGTCGGTGCGTGGTCGCGATGTGCGGCTGCTCTGACCGGTTACTGGGCGTAGTACCAGACCTAGCGGGGCTTGGGTGAGCTGGTTAGCACGGAAGCACCATGTACAGTGTGCGGTGCGGGCTTCCGGTGAGGGAGAGAGAGGGAGTGTCAGCCAGCCAGGATTACATTGGGGCATGATACGCTGGTTGACCTGCCGACACGTAACTGGACAATATTGGAGGGGGGCCACCGGTGGATGGGGGCCGCTGGGTGGTCACGTGGTATAAAGGAGCTCTCGGGAGCCTTCGGGAAAGAGCTCGAGAGATCTAGGTGGGCGGGGCGAGGGGCAGAGCCAGCCCCAGCCCAGGCCGATATAACGGGGGCCCCGTGAGGGGCTCGGGGTTTTTCGGGTTGTTGGTGAAGAAGATCCACGTCAGGTTGAAGAAGCTTCAAGCCACGCAGTCCGGGACCCAGCTCGTGGTCCGGACCGGGATAGCTGGATCGTGTCTAGTTCTGCCGTAGCGTGGTTCGTTGGGCGTTCAACACCCAAGTGTAGGTTACGTTATGTTGTGTTGAGTTGATGTAATAAATAGTGTTGCTCCCAAGACAACGTCTGCGACTCAGTTGGACTCACTACATAATTACCAGCTAAACGTTGTACTACTCACATTGTAAATGTTGTGGATTTACTCTCCAACACACTGGAGGGCTGTAATAACTATATGGTGTTTTGTTTACTTGACAAAGCCCTTACTAATTGGCTGCGTCGGGTGGAGGGTTTCGACATATTTATACTTCCGCTTAATCTCACCCAAAAACCTTTATTATGAAGAGCAGTGTATGCACATGTCGCAAGAGGTCAAATGATTGGCACAACAAGTCCTGCTTTGACAAGGCGTGATATATAATGTATAAATAGCACTGAAATAAATGTTATTATTCTGTAATGATTCATTTTTGTTATTTCACAAGACCTTTCTATGTAGGGTAGGAAATGGCACTTCTACCATTTCAAAAATGTCAATGCGTGGTCTCACCTTAAAAAAATTTGGCTGAATTGGACGAAAAATAACATACGATACGTTCCCACGTGTGGTTGTGGTTATACAAACGGCACAGATGTTGAAAAGTTAAAATGTTTGCCGAGTTTCCTTGTGGTAGAACTTATGTTGTGTGAGAGCAAATTAAGAGAAAAACCCAGCACATTTTAGAGTCTCAAATTCCAAGATAATGCAGAATTCCATCTTTGTCTATGTATATACGTCATATACAATGGGTGTAATTGATATTATGTAGCCTAAAAACGAGCATGAACGCTTCAGCAAAGATCAAATAAAGTGACTTGAGACAACTCGGTAATGTTTCTTAATACTCTATTTTACAATGTCTACGTTCAGTTATTTTTCAATCCACTGCTGCATGAAGGCCTCCCCACGCCATGAGGGCCTTTGGCGGTTATCTGACAATTTAACACGCTAGAAAATTTTGGGTGGATGAAAGCAGGTAGCATAAACGTGGGAGTGGAATCTCAGTGTACATCTTAACACCTATTTCGGCAATAAAACAGGAAGTGTTAAGATGTTCAAACACGACATAGATACCTATTGTAAAGCATCAAGTCTGCATTAACCACAAGTGCTTGTGGCAAAACATGCTTTTGATAATAATATATTCGTTATCTTTGAAACGGATTGGCCTCCACCAGAAACAGCCTTCCCTTATAGCTTCTAGATTTGAAGCCTTATAGCCTTGTCTCACCAGTGTGAGGACAGAGAACGCCGAAAGGCTAACAGTTCAAAGACAATGAAAGTATCAGAGCACTTATAGTCTCGGTGTTTCAAAATCTTAACATCTCCGGTTTGATTGCCAAAGAGTAACAACTTATTATTTTTTCCAAACAATGTTCCAAAAGGGCTGCAAAACGTATTACTGATGCAAATTGTAATCTGATAAGGCCTTCACATCCGCGATGGTTGGGTTCTGTAGGTACAGTACTGACTGCACTGTGTTTATATGGGTGAGGGGGTAAGAAGGTTCCCTGTCCGACTAAATAAATGGGAGAAAAATGAAAATGTGGCACTATTAATCCTGTACGGTAATATCTCAATATACAAATATGCTTTCATGTAGCTTTGTATACTGAAATTGTGTATAATGAATTACTTAATAGAACATTAGTACTATGAATATGCGTTCCCAGCCTTCGTTACTATTAGCAAGCCACTGGAGCTATGCACTTTCAAATCTAAATTGAAAACGAATATCTTAGTTCGATATACACTTTAATGGTGGCCAACCACAGGTACACTGTCACCCAAAGCAAGGCGATCCAACAATTCTCCTTTTCGAGCTAAACTGATCACCTTTGTCTGCCTTTTACTCCTGCGCTCACTTCCTCCACTCGCTCGACACTTAAGAGCTCACGATCGAAACATAAAAAAACACAGATACAGTCTGCTCTCCTAAAACGCGGTAGTTGCGTTTTTGAAGAACACCGCGTGATGTAAAAATAGCGTTATAATAAATAATATATAATACAGGCTAAAGCACAGTCCGCGAGTAAACGTGAGACCGCGTACGCAGGCTGAACAAAGACTGAGGCGCGTGGATAGCATCCAAAAGCATCCAGCAGCATCTCGCCTTGTTGCGATGCTACGCCGAGGCAGCGGTACAACTAATTATTTATACTCGTGCAACATGGTTTCGTTTACTTCGTTGCGTTATATCCAATTCGCATCCGCGTTATATATGTAAATATATTCCCTGATACATTCATCGCGTTATATCTAATTCGCGTTGTGGAAAAAAACGCGTTATAAGAGAACAGACTGCTAGGCAAAAATAGCACAAGAGTCACTTGAGGAGTAATAAGTAACATTACAAAAAAAGTTTTTTTTAAACACGCTTGTATGAAATGTACTAGTAATGGCAGAACTCCAAGACTCCAGGAAGTGGCCCCGAAGCTTGCCATAACGTAAGAGATCGTGGTGATTTACAGCCAACGTCAGTTGAGCGTGGACAATTACACCCAAGCCAAAACATCACATATAAAAAAGAATGTTTAAAAATATTTTTTTTCGTGATAGAATATAGTATTGTCATCAGTATGACATAAGTACACCAAGTTTGCAGTCGATACCACATTGGGAAGTGGGTTAAAATTGAGTTACAAGATTTGAGGATACAACGACAACAACGACGACAACAGACAGAGTGAGTTAAAAGAAAGTGTGTAATAAACAAATAGGTAATATTAAAAAAAACATGCTTTAATAACATGTACCCTACTAGTAATGGAAGAACTGCACGACTCCAGGAAGTGGCCCCGAAGCTTGCCATAATGTAAGAGATCGTGGTGATTTACAGCCAACGTCAGTTGAGCGTGGACAATTAGACCCAAGGCGAAACATAACATATAAAAAAGAATGTTTAAAAATATATTTTTTTTGTGATAGAATATAGTATTGTCACTATGAGATCTCTTTTACCAGTGGCAAAATATAGTAGTAGGTTTTTACCATTTTAAACTGGTACAAAACTGACACCTTTATTCAAGGCATCATGTTTGCAATAACCACAACACAAGTAGTCAAAAAAGCAAACAAAAAGAAGCAACTCTGATAATGATAATAATATGCACTGTCCTTGAAGTTGATTGGTCCTCACCCGAGACGGCTTTCTTTAGAGCCTAATCCCCAATGGTGTTGGACCAGATGACACCAGAAGGCGTACAACTCAAACACAGTGCAATATCAGAGTCTTGAGAGCTCGGGGTAAGCATTGACACTATGAGATCTCTTTACCAGTGGCAAAATATAGTAGTAGGTTTTAACCCTTTTAAACTGGTACAAAACTGACACCTTTATTCAAGGCATCATGTTTGCAATAACCACAACACAAGTAGTCAAAAAAGCAAACAAAAAGAAGCAACTCTGATAATGATTGCCACTGGTAAAAGAGATCTCATAGTGTAAATGCTTACCCCGAGCTCTCAAGACTCTGATATTGCACTGTGTTTGAGTTGTACGCCTTCTGGTGTCATCTGGTCCAACACCAATGGGGATTAGGCTCTAAAGAAAGCCGTCTCGGATGTGGACCAATCAACTTCAAGGACAGTGCATATTATTATCATTATCAGAGTTGCTTCTTTTTGTTTGCTTTTTTGACTACTTGTGTTGTGGTTATTGCAAACATGATGCCTTGAATAAAGGTGTCAGTTTTGTACCAGTTTAAAAGGGTAAAAACCTACTACTATATTTTGCCACTGGTAATAGAGATCTCATAGTGTAAATGCTTACCCCGAGCTCTCAAGACTCTGATATTGCACTGTGTTTGAGTTGTACGCCTTCTGGTGTCATCTGGTCCAACACCAATGGGGATTAGGCTCTAAAGAAAGCCGTCTCGGGTGTGGACCAATCAACTTCAAGGACAGTGCATATTATTATCATTATCAGAGTTGCTTCTTTTTGTTTGCTTTTTTGACTACGTGTGTTGTGGTTATTGCAAACATGATGCCTTGCATAAAGGTGTCAGTTTTGTACCAGTTTAAAAGGGTAAAAACCTACTACTATATAGTATTGTCATCAGTATGACATAAGTATACCAATTTTGCAGTCGATACCACATTGGGAAGTGGGTTAAAATTGAGTTACAAGATTTGAGGATACGACAACAACGACGACGACAACAACAGAGTGAGTTAAAAGAAAGCGTGTAATAAACAAATAGGTAATATAAAAAAAAATTAAACACGCTTTAATGAAATGTACCCTACTAGTAATGGAAGAACTGCACGACTCCAGGAAGTGGCCCCCAAGCTTGCCATAACGTAATGGACGGTGGTGATTTACAGCCAACGTCAGTTGAGCGTGGACAATTAGACCCAAGCCGAAACATAACATATGAAAAATATTGTTTAAAAAAGTTGTTTTGATAGAATATAGTATTGTCATCAGTATGACATAAGTATACCAAGTTTGCAGTCGATACCACATTTAGTAGTGGGTTAAAATTTAGTTACAAGATTTGAGGATACAACAACAGACAGTGACTTGATAGAAAGCGTGTAAAAAATAAACACGACGTTTCGATCGCAACACAAGCAACTTTTTCTTGGTTCTTTCGGTAAAGTCACGTGACTTTACCGAAAGAACCAAGAAGATGAATCCCTGCAGTCACGAAAGCTTTAAATCGAAATTTAACAAGCAACTTTCTTCAGGAAAAGTCACGTAGGTAAAAACATTAAAAAGTAAAATAAAATAAAAAATAAAAAATCACGACGTTTCGGAGGCAACACAAGCTTCCGTGTTCAGGTGGTACCGTCACAGCCACGACAGCTGTATCAAGTAAATGAGAGATTTCAAGAGTTACCACTGCGTTTATATAATAGTTGGAGAAGGTGGTGGGGCATGGGCCGCATCTTTATTATTAATATGGTAAGGTGAGGCTTGAGACTAAGAATAGACTGCATAACAAAGGCTGAGCCTTATGGAGAGGTGCGGTTTGTGACTCAACCTGTAACAGGGAGACCAACACTAAACATGGTAAAACAGTAATGGTTGTCTGTCAAATAAGATTGGCAAATAAGTGTAGTTAAATCTTTTTAGCATGGTTAATCACATCTTTCCAATGATTACTCAGTTTGTAACCGTCATCACGGTTGAAATTATGTCTGTGTTTGTATATTTGTATGGCTTCGTGTACAAACCTTTGATGGTAGCCAGGAGGTTTGCAGAGAACCTTGGTATCAGAAAATACAATTTCATGAGAGCCCACCGAGTTGTAGCAATGATCGGCAACGGCCGAAGAATCAGTTCTGCCGTGTTTCAGATCTGACTTGTGCTCGCGGACACGATCAGAAACATGACGTTTCGTTTCTCCAATGTAGCAATCACCACAAATGCAACTCAATTTGTAGACTCCAGGATACTGTAAGTCAGGAACGGCATCCTTCACAGATAGAATCAAATCCATAAAAAAGGCACCCCGCTACGACCCATCGTGTCGACAATAAACTCTCCTACGTACAAACTAGCCCGTTTTCTATCAGATACTCTGCTCCCCTTCACAGGCAAGACCTCTTCGGCAGTACTCAACTCAACCCAATTAGTCTCTGTGGTTAAGGACATGGTACTATCTCCTGATGACATCCTCGTCAGCTTTGATGTAGTATCTTTGTTCACCAAAGTCCCTGTACCGGACACCCTAACAATAATTGAGGACTTAGTCCAACATGGATTGAATTCTGATGTACCTGCGCTGGTTAGGCATTGCCTCACCAACACTTATTTTACCTGGAATGGCACCTTCTACAAACAGAATGAGGGTACCCCTATGGGCTCCCCCTTGTCACCAGTTATAGCCAACATGTTCATGGAAAAGTTTGAATCAGACGCCATCCAGACATCCACCCTGCGTCCTTCCTTGTGGAAGAGGTATGTGGACGACACTTTCGTCATCTGGCCACATGGCCTCCCAGCATTGAACCACTTCTTGGACCACATCAATTCTAGACACCCAACTATCAGATTCACCATGGAAGTGGAGAAAGACGGTAAACTACCATTCTTGGATATTGTTTGAGAGGAGGCCTGACGGATCCTTGGGACATTCTGTCTACAGGAAAGCCACCCACACAGATTCCTACTTGAAACCGGATTCCCACCACCACCCATCTCAAAAGAATTCTCTCATCAAAATGCTATACCACAGAGCCCATAGCATTGCTGACCAACACCACCTGGCCGGTGAATTAAGACATGTACATCGGGCCCTCAGGATGAACGGATACTCTGACCGCACTATCCGCCAAGCTGTCTCTCCCACCATACAGAAACAGCCACATGAAACTCCGACCAAAACTATCACGTTGCCATACATAGCAGGCGTGACCAAAAAGATCTCCAAAATTCTAAACAAACATAAGATCCAAGTCCGATTCAGTACAGTGCATAAAATCCGTGATTTGATTCTATCTGTGAAGGATGCCGTTCCTGACTTACAGTATCCTGGAGTCTACAAATTGAGTTGCATTTGTGGTGATTGCTATATTGGAGAAACGAAACGTCATGTTTCTGATCGTGTCCGCGAGCACAAGTCAGATCTGAAACACGGCAGAACTGATTCTTCGGCCGTTGACGATCATTGCTACAACTCGGTGGGCTCTCATGAAATTGTATTTTCCGAGACCAAGGTTCTCTGCAAACCTCCTGGCTACCATCAAAGGTTTGTACACGAAGCCATACAAATATACAAACACAGACATAATTTCAACCGTGATGACGGTTACAAACTGAGTAATCATTGGAAAGATGTGATTAACCATGCAAAAAAGATTTAACTACACTTATTTGCCAATCTTATTTGACAGACAACCATTACTGTTTTACCATGTTTCGTGTTGGTCTCCCTGTTACAGGTTGAGTCACAAACCGCACCTCTCCATAAGGCTCAGCCTTTGTTATGCAGTCTATTCTTAATCTTAATTTTAGAACTTTCGTGACTGCAGGAATTATTATTTGGTTCTTTCGGTTAAGTCACGTCTAAAGATAAAATAATAAATTAAATTGAATAATAGCATACGACGTTTCGATTGCAACACAAGCAATCATCATCAGGTATAATGAAATAGCGACATAAAATCTAACCAGAAAACTATAGACAGACATATTAGCAGACAGATATCACCAAGATACATAGAGGGAGCAACACAGGTAACAGAGAGGGGTGATCATCTCTGTGGGGTGGCCTTAAATAGACAGAGGGGGGAGGAGGCAGAGAGAGGGAGGGGGTTAGAGAAAACATTTGCATATCAATGAGTGGTCAAAAAACAAGGTTCTGCAAGTGCGATGACAAGGCAAGCAAGTCTGAAAATCAGGAGGACAAACTAAAATTCAATAACCTAGTAAAATATCGAAATGTAATGTAATACAACACAGAGGGTCGGTCAACACACAATTAACGCATAGCCTGGTTGATTACGTGACTTAATAATTCCTGCAGTCACGAAAGTTCTAAAATTAAGATTGAACCACTTCCACGGGGAAGTTTTGAGTTTATCCTTTTTTTCTCTCTCTCTTCTCTCTGCCTGTGTCTTCTCTTTGGAATGTTCACACTTAAATTCTAACTTAGCAATCTTTGAAATACGTAATCAACGAGGCTATGCGTTAATTGTGTGTTGACCGACCCTCTGTGTTGTATTACATTACATTTCGATATTTTGCTAGGTTATTGAATTTTAGTTTGTCCTTCTCCTGATTTTCAGACTTGCTTGCCTTGTCATCGCACTTGCAGAACCTTGTTTTTTGACCACTCATTGATATGCAAATGTTTTCTCTAACCCCCTCCCTCTCTCTGCCTCCTCCCCCCTCTGTCTATTTAAGGCCACCCCACAGAGATGATCACCCCTCTCTGTTACCTGTGTTGCTCCCTCTATGTATCTTGGTGATATCTGTCTGCTAATATGTCTGTCTATAGTTTTCTGGTTAGATTTTATGTCGCTATTTCATTATACCTGATGATGATTGCTTGTGTTGCAATCGAAACGTCGTATGCTATTATTTAATTTAATTTATTATTTTATCTTTAGACGTGACTTAACCGAAAAAAACAAATAATAGTCTATTCTTAGTCTCAAGCCTCACCTTACCATATTAATAATAAAGATGCGGCCCATGCTCCACCACCTTCTCCAACCATTATATAAACGCAGTGGTAACTCTTGAAATCTCTCATTTACTTGATACAGCTGTCGTGGCTGTGACGGTACCACCTGAAGACGGAAGCTTGTGTTGCCTCCGAAACGTCGTGATTTTTTTTATTTTATTTTACTTTTTAATGTTTTTACCTACGTGACTTTACCGGAAAAAAAAACCTAAGGATATGAATCATTGCAGTCACGAAAGCTTCAAATCTAGAATTTCTTCAGGAACACTACTTTACCGAAAGCCCAAAGAATATAAATCGCTACAGTCACGAAAGCTTTAAGTCAAGATAGGAAATGAGAGCTTAACCCCAGAGATAATATTGCTGCACCAGTACAGAGTTAAAACAACGCTGACGCTGGAAGTGAAAGATCCAAGCTCTCCGCAATGCCGAGCCCTCGGCCACCAGATACTTGACAGAAGCTGTTCCTTGACAAGTCGGATGAGATTATCGTGACGTGAGCAACCATCAGCTACACAGACAAAGCCACCCCACGCCCGTAAAGCCCTTAACAGACTTTTGGGGCAAGTGTGGTTAGCCAGAAGCACCTTTGAAGGCCAGCACTGTGGCACACGAGGGGGTGGTGTGGCCAACTCCACGCCCGTCCACCTTTGTCTCCCGAGTGGCGATGTTTCTCATTTGAGGCTAACTTGACCTAGGGAAAGCCCAGGATCGGTTCAGATAATCGCCACTGATGTTGACCGTGAGCGGGAGTCGAACTCGGGTCGCCAGGTTCAGTAGCCCAGCGTGCAAACCGCTGCGCTACCGCTCCCCACACAGACACACATCTATACACCAACACACCCGCCATTCGCCACAAAGGGGCGGTGACGTCACCACGGCGCCTGTGCCAGGCCAGGTGCACTTTCAGACCACGTCGAAGGCCACATACACCTACACACAAATAGACACACACCTACACACACAGATACACATCTACACACACACAAACTGTTGAGGCAAGTGCTGTTAGCGAGCACTAACCAAGGTCGGAACGGCACACAAGGGGGTTGGTGGCAAGCACAACGCCCGGCCATCTTTTTCTCCCAAGTAGCAATGTTTACACATCGCACTCGGTACTCATTTGAGGCTGAGTCAATATAGGGGAGGCCCAGGACCGGTTTAGATACTTCTCACTCGTGTTGGTAGTGAGCGGTAATCGAACTCGGGATACCGAGTTCTTAGCGCAGTGCGCTAACCGCTACACTCCCGCTACCCTATACACACACAGCTAGACACAAAGACTAAGACAAAGATCCCCCGTATAACTTTAACCGATCGTTGGGGCAAGTGCTGTTAGCGAACACCTATGAAGGCTGGCACGGCACACAAGGGCTGCCGCTGCCCCCCCCGGTGCCCCCCCCCCGGTGCTCCCTTCCCCCATCGCCCCTCCCCTTCCTTCCACATCCCCCGCCCCTCGGCGTGGCTCCCCGAAACTTGCCATAACGGAAGGGACCGTGGTGATTTATAGCCAACGTGAGTTGAGCGTGGACAATTAGACCCGTACAAAATATTGTTTAAAATTATATATTTTTAATTTTTTTAATGATAGAATATAGTCCTGTTATCAGTATGACATAAGTATACCAAGTTTGCAGTCGATGGCACATTGGGAAGTGGGTACAAATTGAGTTACAATAAATTTTTGAGGATACGACAACGGACAGAATGAGTTAAATAAAAATCGTGTAGTAATAATAATACAATCGGGATGTGGATGGCGGCACACCGGCTACAGACCGCGACTGTACTGCGCAAGTACAGTACCCCTCCCCCAGATGAACTGGAGTACGAGCAAGAAATCGCGAATACTGGACTCGAATTTCTCAAAAGAAAAATTTGGGAACTTCTTATTTCGTAAGGGGTTGATGTAGATGCAGAGGCAACGACCACAATTGCACATTCAAATGGGCAAGCCTGATAACCACGTCAGGAACAGCGAAGTGCATCGCTGTGACATCTCCTTGGTATTTGTGGATCGGGCATTGCCTCGTGAAACGTTGTACAGTCTGTTCTGGATGACCATAGTCACACACTGAGTTTTTAATTTAACATGTGTGCATCAGGTATGCGCATTACTGCCATGGTTTATGCGGATACGTTTTGTGGTAGACAATTAGCTTCGTGGAAGGTCAAACCCAGGGATCTTCTGCGTTGGGCCTTTCATACTAAACTGCATCCACCGCACAAACCATGGAGCAGAAGATGGCAGCCTTCACGTGGCCCACTTTTAAGTGAGAAATCACGATGAATACCATCAAGATCGATCATCAATATCCCGGTCTCCAGAGCAGCAACACAATCCGCGAATGAAGAAGTTTTACTGGAATTGTTAAGGAAGGGATATGTATTTTTCGCTTCTTCGGCACCGTATATAGCCAACCGTGCTAATCGGAGGTGCGAGAGGACAACAAACGAACCACTAGAGATGTAGAGCTGAATGAGCGATGTGGATTCTAATGGTGATCTAGAAGGGCACGAGATCAATTGTCTGATGCACGTTGTAATAATGTTGTAGAATGAAGAGAGATTAAAATTGGCAAAATTGCGTCTATTCTATATGTAAATAACCAGAGGAAGGGCCTTTACATCAGAACCAGCAAATTAAATGCCTGGCTTTGCGTCATCAACCACCTCAACCCAAAACTCTTAATGAGTAATGTGTGGTATATTAAGGCGTTAATTTATTAATAAATGGATAAGTTCCTGTTTGTGGGCGGTATGCTCATGGCCAGCTGCCGTTTGGCTGTGGAAATCTCACTCTGAGTCGAGTACTGTGTAATATTTTCATCGGCTGCGTAAGTAACACTGTTTGGAAGCTGTGTGTCTTTGTATGTTGTCTCTATGTACACTGCGTGACAAACCCGACGCCCTGAGTTCGATTCCCACTTATGGCCAACACAAGTGGCGAATATCTGAACCGGTTCTGAGCCTCCCCTCGGTTGAATCAGCCTCAAATGAGTTACTGGTACTTGTGTAAACATTGCTACTTGGGTGCTGGCAAACCACCCCCTGGTGTGTCATGCCGGCCTTCATAGTTTCATACGTACTCTTACTCGTGAACGGCACTTGCCTCAACAGTATGTTAAGCCTATACGGTGGATTTTTGTCTTTGTGTAATGCTGCATGAGCCTGGCTGACCTGTTGTCCCATGCTATAATTATATTTAACTATTTTATTGTTTACCCAGGAAAGCCTCACGAGTCTCGACTAATTTATAGGAGGTTCCTGCCAATTTTACACAGTATAGGGGACAATGATCTCCCACGTGTAATCCCAATGGAGTATTTGGCAGGCCAGGAGTAGTGGAGTGTATCATTGCTGTGATGTCTCCTTCATATTTGTGGATCAGGCATTGCGTTGTTATATGTTATATGGTTTGTTCTGGATGACCACAGTCGCACACTGGAGAGTTTATAATTTTCAATTTGTGCATCAGGTATCCGCATCTCCTATGGTTTGTGCAGTGGATGCGGTGTAGGGTGGTCCATGAGCTTCATGGAAGATTAAACCCAGGAATCGTCTGCGTTTGGTCTTTCACAAGGTGTTTGTTCGTGAGTTCTTTTGAACTCCATTCAGCTCTCCAAGCTTCATCGGGGTTGAATTCGCATTGTTTTAGGTTAAGCGCATGGGTCCAAAAGGGCTTGGCGTGACTTCAAGCGATGATGAACGTTATCGAGGTCTCGGTGAATGGAAAGGCGACTGTTTTTCTGGATTCGCAGGACTTTTCAGAGGGTTGCAGTGTTACGGCGGATAGGTGGGGGAGATATATGTGACAGCACGGGCAGCCAGGGTGTTAGGATCGACTTGAGGGTTCCAGTGATACACTGCATTGCAGTGTTCAGATGAACAACACCAGGTCGAGTGGTGACTTCTTCTGGTCTATTCTGGTGGACAATGTTCGGCTACAAAGTACAACAAGGGCCATAGTTAATATCCGTAGCACTGGTGCTGATGCTCCTCAGCTTTGTGATTGCTCGTTTATGGGCACAAGGTTAGACCCCTTGCTTTGGTCTTGGTGGCTACCTTTTTGTGGTGATTGTGAAAGGTTAGCGTATGGTCCAGATTCACTCCGACATAAGTTGGAGTGGGTTCATGTGACAAGGGCAGCCAGGGAATTGGGTTTAACTTGAGAACAACAAATGTTTTATCGTGTCCATTGCTCGTGGCTAATGGACATGGCCATGACCAATCCGCACTCAACAGAGTTGTGAAGAATGCTCAAATTACTCCCACGGACTGTACGGTGTTGGGGGAGACCCTCGTCCAGCAGTGGATTGACGAAGAGGCTCGATAGGAAACAGTTATTTAGTCGAATTGTAACTAAAAATCTGTGGCATTGCAGAAAACCACTAAAGGGGGGTGAAAAGTTTACGTTCGTAATTGCTCCCGATTTACCGTTGACCATATCGGCAGATTAATCATATAACCGAGTTGGCATCTTCTTTCCTGACAGACGGAGGTGGATGGAGTCACGTGATCACGGCTTGGACCATTTAATGAGCATCACCATGGCAACCGTTGCAATGATGATTATGGTGGTGATGGCAACGGCAGGAGTCAAAGTGATGGGTGAGAGCTACAGAGAGGAGTGTGTGGTGTTTGTGTGTCTTTACACGTACACCAATCCATGAGCACATGACACCGGTCCTCTTATTTCTTCATTGGCTACCAGTCAGAGTCTGAGTGGACTTTAAGATACTACTAATAATCCAAAAGGCTTTAAAAGGGCTCACTTCACATTAATTGCAAGAACTAATACATGTATATATTCCATCAAGGTCCTTAAAATCTTCTGCTATCCAACTGCTCAGCACTCCCAGATCTAGATTGTTATTTTTTGGAGATCGGCCTTTTGTTATAGTGGCATCCAGGTTATGGAACGCCTTGCCACTTGAAATAAGGCAATCGGAGTAGGTAGATATATTTGTCTGCTCTTAAACCCCATCTCTTTAGTTTGTTCGGTTGCCCTGGTTCTGTTTTTGTTTCTTGCTTTACATGCATTGTGCATTAGGATCCTAGGATGGAATGCACATTATTACTACTACTTTAAACGCATGTTGATTGTATTGTGGAAGGAAAACCTGGAGGACCCGGAGAAGCATCCACACGACCACGGGGAGAACATGCAAACTCCAGATATACAGACGTCAGGGTCAGAATAAAACCCACAACCTCTAGTTTACTAGGCGAGGTAGTTAACATCACTCCACCGTGGGACATGGCTAACACGGGTGGTGGGTGATAACTGAACCAGTCCTGGGCCTCAGTAAGCTCCACTGATCCTGACGACGTATATCTCTGGTGTGTCGTGTTAACCATCAGCACTGGAGAGACAAAGATGTCCAGGAGTTCTAATGACCATGCCACCCTCTCGTGTTAGTTTAGGTTATTATATTGATTGAACTAGCTGGTCAGGATTGGGCAAAAATTTGCCCACTTGTAATCCATTCTCTATGTCTCTAAGAGTCTCTATGTATCTCTGTGGGTCTCCATGTTAGTTTAGATTATTAAGTTTGTTGAGCAAGCTGGCCAGGATTGAGCAATACTTAGCCCACTTTTCACCCTGGCAACTGAGAGCACACAGACTAAGTGTTTGTAACCTAACATTAAAACTAAAATAAGATATTTAAGAATCACAGTTAAGAGACAAACAACACATATAGTATTACAAATAATACAATTAAAAACAATATCATCATTGGTTCTCAAACTATATCCGGGACACTCTTGTTCCAGTGACTATCCAGGCACGTGTCGTGACAGGTACTGCACTTTAAATTTAGAGTGAAAACTCGTTTCTGTAGAACAGCTATTTGTGTTTATTTTGGTGTCCTTTACCCACACCTTTGATTAACACAGTTTACTACGTATGTATACAGGATCGCCTATATATTTGGAGTTTGCAGGTTCTCCCCCTATTCACGTGAATTTTTCTCCAAGTCTTCCCGGGGTTTCCCTCCAAATGTAGAATGATCATCACGCGTTTAGAGTATTCAGCTGCAACAAATTCCCACACGACTGATAAGCCACTTCATTGAGCTATCATTTGTTTGCCTAAGTTGCTTCTGGACATCTGTGAAAAAGATCTTTTTATCTCATCGGATTCATCCAGTATAAATATATATTCTGATTTTTATTCTGAACAATATGAATATAGCTCAGTGGGCCTTACCTGGTAAAAATTTTAAATAGTAAATATTTAGCTCAAGACTAAAGGCGCTTGTAAAAGCGGGTAGAACATATAATTAACATGAATGCGAGTGCTGGTTTTGTTTATTCATGATTTCAAGGTGTGAGGTTTCGAAGAAACAAAATGCAAATCCGCGTGTGTGAGTCGTGCAGTGTGAAAACTGCATCGCTGCATGGAAATACATTCGGTGGCGTTATCAGACATCTACCGCACAACGCCGCAATGTTCCCCGAGTTACTTTTCGTGAGAAGTACAGTGCAGCAAACCAAGCTGCTAACGCAAAACAAAAATCCCTAAATTTGAAGTTTTATTTTATTTTATACCTACGTGACTTTCCCGAAAGAACCAAAGAGTATGGATCCGTAAATTATACGTATATATTACAATAGGCCGAGACTTATGTTATCACCTGTTATTTATTGCTGGTGTAGTGCTGAACTTTACGCAGACAACTTCTTCTTTTTCATCCACGTATCTTTTCCACAGGGAGGGACGCAGAAAGGATGTATGGATGGCGTCTGTTTCAAATTTATCCATGAAAACATTGGCTATCACTGGTGACAAGCGGGAACCCATAGGGGTGCCCTCATTTTGTTTGTAGAAGGTACCATTCCAGGTGAAGTACGTGTTGGTGAGGGAGTGCACTGGAAGAGATACGTGGATGATACTTTCGTCATTTGGCCACATGGCCTCCCAGCATTGAACCAATTTCTAGGCCACATCAACTCCATACACCCATCCATTAAATTCACCATAGGAAGTGGAGGATGGCAAGCTACCTTTCTTGGATATTCTGTTTGAGAGGAGGCCCAATGGCTCTTTGGGACATTCTGTCTACAGAAAGGCCACCCACACAGATTCCTACTTGAAGCCTGATTCCTACCACCAAATCATGCAAACAAGCATGCTTTAATAATAATGTATGCATTGTCTTTGAAATTGATTGGCCTACACCAGAGAAAACCTTCTATATGGCCTTGTCTCACCAGTTTCAAAGACAATGCATATATTATCCGAGCATGTTTGCGTGCATGATTTGCCACAAGTATGTGCGGTGAATGCAGACGTGATGTCTTGCAAAAGGTGTCTATTTGTTGTTTGAATATCTTACAAACTCCAGTTTTATTGCCAGAAAGGCTAAAACCTAACCTTATTTTTCATAATTCTTGATACTGGAAAAAAAGTCCCATATCTGCACTACAATCTGTAAGTGTAAGTTCAAGAATAACAACTGGAGCTGGGCTCTCTGATTACTTGCATAGTCGGTTCCTCAAACGAATTTATCGTCGAATACTCAGTTAATTGACTAATAAACTATCTGCGTTACCACGTGAGTCACTGTACAGGAGCAAATGAATGGGGTTTTGTGACATCATCAGCATCATTATCTGCCATGTCACAATACACGTTGACTCTATGTGGTTTCCCGACTTCGGGGAAGGATGTTGGTGTGGGCGACAGTCGTAGTTGATTTAATTGTTCAGTCAACGAATCGACGTAGTCGGATCATATTGTGTTTTTATATTGTTTGTTGTTGTAATGTTCTGATCCCGTGCCCCGACTGGTAATGTGGACAAGAGCTTTAGGGCTCATCGGATTCCTCCATCGTAAATACAAATTATGATTTTGATATATCATGCCAGCTATAATAACATCACTTTCTCACTGCAGATGCGTGCGATGAAAAGACAGATGAAACGCTGAGTGTGCACTACGGGGAATCCGTGCTCCTGAATTGTTCACTGCCACCTGAACACAAAGAGCGTCACTTGAAATCTGTGCACTGGAAGAAAAAAACCCCCAACACACAATCAATAAACGTGAGTTGCTGTGAGATGTTGCTTTTCACAAATTTTAATTTCAGATTTAGATTGTATTTATTTCAACAGCAATTAATTAATTTACAACTTATTTTGGTATTTAGTTAGTTGTCCTTCCCCCCGCACCTCTGATTATCATGGTTGTGCTACATACGGTGTAATAGAGGTTCAATAGAGAGCACATATTGAACCCATCCCACTCTACTCCACAATCGCAACCCAACACAAAACTGCCATACACGTTTACTGGGGAAAAAATGCGCAACATTCTTCTGGTATACAGGAGGTGGTGGGTTCGATCCCGACCCTGAACGCCTGCTGGATATTTGGAGTTTGCATGGTTGTCCCGTGGTCACGTGGGGTTTTCTCAGGATCCTCCGGTTTTTCCCTCAACATGTATAATCAGCATCACGCGTTTAGAGTATTTGGCCGTTATACATGCCTGCCTGTTGATAAGCCACTTCGTTGAGCTATCATGTGTGGCCAGGTCGCTTCGGAAAAAAAACTACACCGCTTAGTGTGCCTGAACTGGTTAAATAAAAATAGTTTAGTGTTGACAAACAGTTCATGTCATAAACACAGAAATACTGGCTCAGGGGTGTGTAAGACACTTTCCTCCCAACCTCTCCAGGAAGCACCCCCCGAAGCTGTGAGCCAGCCCCACGCTCAGATTGGCTCGTCTCTCATGGTATGGGAACGAGGTGCGGCAGAACAGCATCGAGATACGAGTCATGGCAGGGAGAGCATCTCAATTGTCCATAATCCTTAAGCAATAACTACGTGCATTTCCCCTTATAATATTTGTGTAGTGTCCTCCTTCCTCGAGGCGTGTGTGTGCGTGTGGTATGCGGCACACACACTCAGTCGGAGACAAGCTAGTTGCAGGAGGCACTGTCTCTCTTTATTATCACGTTCACACCACCAACTTCGGCCTCCTCTCTCGCGACCACGCTGCCGTACAGCCCGGCCCAGACACGACCTTGTCCATGTTGCACTGACGGCATCGACTGAGACAGCCAACTACTGTCCGGCTGCGCAATGATCGGATGAAGGTGGCAGTAACGAAGGGGATGATGACGACAACAGTGATGATGAGACGAGTCCACTCCCAGAACCGGCAGCCTGGAGCTCTCGCTCTCCGCTGCTTAGTCTACTCAGCGTGGCTTGGCTCCGCCCTAGCCGTGCCTCACTTCTCAAACCCACCAGAGAGTTCCAGGGGCCTCCCTATGAGGTCTACCCTGACCCTTGCCCCAGTTTCTCTGCCCTGCCGGCACACCAGTGTATATGCTCAATGGACAGCAGTTGGCGCTGTGTCACTACATCACTCCCCACTCCGTTAACAAAAACAGCCGTCCCGGCTGCCAAAACAGCAGCCGCAACCGGTGGACAGGCAGAGCAACCCCATAATCTCGAGAAACACCCCTAACATCAACGCAGAAGAAAAAAATAATTCCCACAATCCCGTTACAACCGCGGCGCCCCCCACGAATCAACAGCTCACTTCGCTGCCACTCTGGTACCCCTGCTCACCAACTTCACACTCAACCCAAAGCGATGCACCCGATCTCGCATATTGGCAACCGCATTACTTAGCACGGTGCCCGCTTCTGTGATTTGGCGACATTTTACACAGCACGGTGGCCCCCATCCCTGAATCGGCAAAACATTCTACACAGCACGCCGCGCCTCCCTTTTCAAACCCACTAGAGGGTTCTAGAGGCCTCCCTATAAGGTCTACCATGGCGCTTGCCCCAGTTCCTCCACCCTGCCGGCACACCCATATATATTTGCTCAATGGCGTGTACGCTAAGTGTCCACCACAGTTGCCGCTGCTGTACAGCTGTCAGCGCTGTGTCACTTCATGCATATGTATATTTAACTTCTTTCGCACCGAGCCTGCCGTGCTAATTGGAGCTGCGTGGGAAAATCAACAAAATAAACACAAAAAGCAGTTCTAAAGACATGAGTTTTTAATCTAGATGATATAAAAGTGCATAGCTCCAGTGGCTTCCTAATATCGCAAGGAAGAGCGTTCCAGACGTTCGCAGAATCGCATCTGAAAGATGTGCGATGCAGTGACCATCTTTGTTCGATACCTATTCAAAAGCTGCTACAAGGATGACTGGAGTTCATGAGATGCTTTATGCTCCTTGACCAGATCAGCAAGATATTGTGTTTAATTTGTAATGAGTGCGACCTTATAATGCATTTGTTCGGTAACCGGATGCCAATGCATCTCGGTGAGAACTGGAGGGACATGGTCGGATCTTGCATTACCCGTCACGAAACGTGCAAAAGATTTTGTACACGCTGCAGCTTAGTAATGTTTTTGCCAGACGTCCCGTTGACTAGTGAGTTGCAATAATCGAGCCTTGTCGAATCTATGCTACACGTCACCGTGTTGGCTATGTCATGACTCAACAGTGGTCGAATGTGTCGTAGAGACCTGATACAAAAATTGCAGGACCGTAAGATATTTTTCCCGTAGAGATCTTACCATATTCAGGTCGAGTGTGGTGCCGAGGCTATTTAGATGAGTAGACAACTGGAGTCTGTGACCGCCACACCTTAATCCTCGCACAATTTTGTGTTCGTTATGCATGACTGTAAATCATCCACGACCTGTCTAACCTACATGGACTGGTTGCTCTGTTCGTGCTGGAGGACGCTGTCACATAGGCTGATGTCCACTTGTGTTACATTGACATTCATATGCCTGTATTTCATTTGTGTTTCCTGTGTATCTGGTGCTCTAACTATGCGAAAGTTACATGTAAATAAAAGCATTCGCTAAATAAACCAAAATAAAAAAAAATTCATTTATACTGGAGGAAGCCGATGAGCTATGGAGCTCTTTTTCACAGATGTCCAATAGATGCGGGTCAGAACATTGTAACGACAAACAATACAAAAAATATGACAGGAGTGCAACGTATAGGAAAGGGAAACAAATCACTTAAAAACAAACAAATAAAGCTAAACTATGTTTATTATCCCAGGCAAGGCACACTGAGCTATACAGATCTTTTTCAGAAGCGACCTGGCCACAAATGATAGCTAAACCAGGGGGCTTAAAGCAGCCAAATGCTCGAAGCGCATGTTTCTAAATGTGAAGGGAATACCTGCAGGACTCAGGTGGGTGGCCAACACCACACCCATATATTTGCAAACTCCAAATGCACAGGCGAAGGTCGGATGTAAAAGCATCCGCTAAATAAATGCAATAGTCATCGCAAACCCAAGAGATGCGTGCATGCATGTGTATGTGCCTCCCCTTCTAGCTCTTATACTACGAGGAGTCAATGAGAAAACTGGATACTCCTTCCGGAATAACGTTAGTGGGCAACCCAAGTGCTGGGGATGGTTCGCTGGTCTTCAACATGAGTGAGGTGGACAGGGCAGGCGTGTACTGGTGCGAACTCAAGGCCAAAGTCGGGATGGAATCGCGATTCTCTAAGAAGATTTGTGTGACCGTCAGAGAGGCCAGCTTGCCAGTCAGTACCACGGTTGCTACAGGTGCGTTTATATGCGTGTGTGTCCTGGCGAGGGGTTGGTAACCCCTCCACCTTCAATTAATTACCACTAAACCATGGGGACAAAATTTAATAAATAAGCTTGTGCCGGAGGCCACGGGAGGCCAGGCGTCTATGACGTCTCCTGGCCAAACCCCATTTGGCGGAGCCCAGAGACTGAATCCTTACCCTTGGGGCTCCTCCAAAAACAACAAAAAACCATTACGTGTGGCCATGCGGAATGTTCTAACGCTCACTGCGGAGGAGAGGCTGCCACTCCTCTGTTGGGAGCTGGACCGGCACTGCCTGGATCTCTGTGGTATTCAGGAGGTCCAGTGGACCGGCTTTGGTTTTCTGCCACCATGAGGGGTGGACAGTCCTCTACTCGGGGTAGGAGACTGCCAAACAACAGGGTGTGGCTCTTCTTCTGAAGTAAAATAATGAAGGGGGCGTGGGAGCGTGGTGGTGAGGTGTGGGAAGCTGTAAGCCCCAGGCTACTTTGGGCTCGCCTTCCCATCAACCAGAGGCGAGGAGTGGTGGTCGTGGTTATGTATGCCCCCACTCAAGACGAACATCCGTGGAGGGATGCAGGCAAGGCCGATGAGTAAAATGCCTTCTATGACCTCCTGTCACAGGTGCTAGCTAAAGTGGCCCCTCGGGATAGAGTCATCTTGTTGGGTGACTTCAATGCCCGAGTTGGTCAGGATGCTGGCACCTGGTCTGGAGTAATTGGAAGGCATGGGCTAGATCAGCTCAATAACAATGTCAGGAAGCTGCTAGATTTTTGTGCAGCCCATGGGCTGTAATGACCAACATGCTGTTCTGGCATCGGCGCATCCACACCACATCATGGATGCATGCCGGATCCGGGCAAGAACATCTGCTGGACTACATAACAACGGAACAGCACATGCGGCCCCATGTCCTTGACCCCAGGACCTACCGTGGAGCTGATCTGCCCACTGACCATCGACTTGTCATCTGTAAGATGCGCCTGCCATTTTTCCACTCCGGTGGTGGGTGTACACCCAGGACCCCATTCAAACCCTTAGTGGCATGGTCTCAGTTAGCTGACGAAAGTTGCAAGCGAGAATTTCATCATCACTTGCGGCAGGGGTTGGCATCGTTCCCCATTCCTCCTGATGTCGAGGGGAAATGGGCGAGGTTTAGGACTGTGGCTCATGCAGCTGCAATGGCTGCTTTGGGTACACGGTCCAGACCTCCTCAGAGACCCTGGCTGACAGAGGAGGTGTTCAAGCTGGCTGAGAAAAAGTGACAGGCCCACTCTCATCGGCTACAGCATCCCACGTAGGAGAATGAGGAGGCTTACCGCAGCCTTCGCTCGGAGGTTCGGAGAGCCATGAGGTGCTGCAAGGATGGGTGGTGGTCATAAGTTGCTGATGAGATGGAGTCGCCTCAATGGCCCGTGATCACAAATCGCTTTTTAATTCCATCAAAAAAGTAACCTGCAGCGCCAGACCTATTACCATCATTAGGGGAAAGAACGGTGATCAAATATTCGACCCCCAGGAACAGGTTTGCTGATTTGCTGAGCATTTCTGTGAGGTCCTGGGGGTGGGGAAATCCCTCAGCCAGGAAAACAACGTGGGACAAAGTGGGGATGACCCTGACGAGGCTGCCGTGCCTCGAATATTGTAGAAGTCAACCCCTGTGAGTGGCTGGCTGAGGTGCCATCTGTTGAGGAAGTACTGAAGGCGATCCAGGGTCTGAGACCATGAAAGGCACCGGGCAGAGATGATCTCCCAAGCGAAATGCTAAGGGAGGGGTGGGGTTTGTGCACAGACTGCCCTACATGACATCATAACAACAGTCTGGACCACTTGACGGGTTCCGCAGGATTGGAAGGATTCCGTGGTGGTGCCCCTCTTTAAGAAGGGGGACTGCATATACTGTAACAACTACAGGGGCATCTCACTCCTCAGTGTGCTGGGAAAGGTCCTGGCAAGGATTATTCAACATTACCTTGCTAGGCAGGCTGAGGAGAGGCTTGCGGAGCCCCAATGCGGTTTCAGAAATGGGCGGTCCTGCACAGATGCCATGTTTTCTGTCCGTCTGCTACAGCAGAGGTGTAGAGAATTCCAACAAAACCTACATCTCTGCTTTATTGACCTGGTCAAGGTCTATGATACCATCAGTAGGCCTGGGCTCTGGGTTGTTCTTCGTGCTTTCCAAGTCCCTGACCCTCTGCTCACGATCATTAAGGACCTTCATGATGGTGAGCGGGCCTGGGTAAAACTACGTGGCCGGGAGTCAGAGCCATTCCCTGTACACCTTGGGGTGCGACAGGGATGTCATCTGGCTCCCACATTACTTAACATTTATTTCGACCACGTAGTTCGAGAAGCCTTCAATAGCTGTACCGGAAGAATTTCCATCTGGTACAGATACAATGGGAGGCTGATCGATGTCCGGGTGCAGTCAAGGGATGGCTCCCTTTGTTCAACCATGTTATGTATGCCGATGATCTGGTAATAGCTGCTCACTCAGAGGAGGAGTTGGAGGCGCTGCTGCTGAAGCTGGAGCTTGCCACTAAGAGATGGGGCCTTACCATCAGCCCCACAAAAACTAAGCACCTGCCTGGGTATTTTGTACCATCGGGCACTCGACCCCCACAACTCCCAATTGGTGATAGGGCAGTTGTAGAGAGAGTGGAGAGTTTCTAATACCTGGGCAGTGTGCTCATGACCGGCTCCGGTTTAAGAGCAGAGGTCTCACTTCGAATCAGTCGAGCGCCATTATATTTTCATCGGTTGCGTAATGCTGTGTGGAAGCCACCTGGTCTGTCACTCCGCACGAAGCTTCAGGTCTTCTCGGCCACAGTCATTCCCTCCCTTCTCTATGCTTGCGAAACGTAAACCCCCGTAATGAAACATCTTCGCCGGTTAGAAATATTTAGGCTGGCCTGCCTACAATCCCTCCTGGGTTTAACCAGGCTGGTTTGTGTGAGGAGCTCACAAATCCTTCAAAGATCTGGACAAGGTCCCATCGGTGAGCTCTGATGGCAGGCAAGGCTGCGTTGGCTGTGCCATGTAGCCCGCATGCCCAGCCACCACATGCCTAAACAGCTTTTGTTCAGCCGGAACGAGGGGGCTAAACGTGCGCGGCACGGGCTAGAGAAGAGATAGAGTGATGTGGGATAGGAGGATGTGGAGCTGAGTTTACTTGCCGATGACTTGTACCAGCGGTGTCAAGATCGGCCTCTGTGGAGGAGGCTCGTGAAGGACGCTACTGGGCAGTTGGAGGCAGTCTCCCTCAAACAACAACGGAGGGCGGAGGAGCGACGCTCACAACAACGAGTGGAGCGCCGGGTGAGTAAATCACAGCAAGTTGGCACAGTAGGGGGCACACGTGGTGCATCAGCCAGTCGTCTCAGTCAGTCGACCTGTGGTATCTGGGTCTGCCCCGTGACCTGCCAGCGGGCGTTCGACACTACATGTGGCCTCAAGGTGCACAAAGCCTGGCACAAGCTTCGTGGTGACGTCACCACCACTTAGTGTCGAATGGTGGTTGTTGATGTTGTCCCGGCGACCTGATTTTGGTTCCCACTCACGGCCACCAACAATGGTGATGATTATCTGAACCGGTCCTGGGCCTTCCCCAGGTCAGCTCAGCCTCAAATGAGTAGCTGTGGTTGTGTGTAAACATGACCACTGGAGAGACAAAGGCGGCCGGGCATGGTGCTGCCCACCCACCCCTTCATGTGCCATACTTGCCTTCATAAGATCTCGCGAACACCACTTGACCCAAACAGTCTCTTAAGGATACATGGGGGATGTTTGTCTCTGTGCGCGCATGTGTAGAGGCTTTTTCAGTGAGATTGCAAAATGGGATGAAGTTTGGCCGTGATCTAAGCAAAGACCAGCAGCTACAACATCCACTCTCACTATCGTTATCGACGTTATCATCGGCATCATCATTATCGATGCCATCGACATATTGTCATCACCGACGTCATCATCGCTATCGTCATTATCGTTATCGATGTCATTGCCATCATTCACGTTACTATCGTCATCAGCTTCATCATCATTCTGATGGACATCATTGCCATAGTAATCACCATCATCATCGTTGTCATCATCTACATCATCATTGTCATCATCGTCTTTGTTCGATGGTTAGCCAAAAGTCACTGCTGCGAGGATGAGCAGAGTTCGCATGATGATGGTTCATGCTCCTTGACGGCGGCAGCACCAAACACGAATGTTTTTATCGATTTGTTGATCTTTGTTCTGTTTAACAGCAGTCTCTGCTGTATTTGTGATGACAGTCCCGCAGCTGGAATGGGTGGAGATGGCGGCATTTATCGCTGGCAGCGTGGTCCTCTTTGTCATCCTCGTAGTCCTCGCCGCGTGGGGCTACCACAGGAACCAGCAGAGGATAATGGAGCGCTTCATCAACAGAGCGAGGTGGACCACGCACACATAATGGGCAGCTCAGTTCTATTGCTCGAGTGTAATCATTGTTCAAACTTAATTTGGAGCTTTCGTGACTGCAGGAATTACTCTTTGGTTCTTTCAGTAAAGTAAAGTAAATACTAGCATACGACGTTTCGATTGCAACACAAGTAATTATCATCAGGTATAAATGAAATAGAAACACAAATCTAGTATACTTAGAAATCTAATGTAATACAACAGAGAGTCGGATAACATAACAGTCAACACCCTACCTGGTTGATTACGTTCTTCCTGAGAATGCTAAATTTGAGAGAGATAAAACACAGAACCAGAGACATATAGACAGACATATAAGCAGACAGATATCACAGAGATACATAGATAGAGAGAACAAACATAGGCACACAGAGAAACCACGCCTCTGTGTCGTGGCCTTAAATAGAGAGAGGGGGCGGGGGCAGAGAGAGAGGGAGGGGTTAGAGAAGTTAGCATGTCAATGAGTAGCACGTTGAGTGGTACGGTGCGAAAGCTTGAAAGAATTAGGAGACAGGGAGAGAGACACACTAAATTTTCACACTTAACTTCTAACTTAGCAATCTTTGAAAAACGTAATCAACCAGGCTATGCGTTAATTGTGTGTTGACCAACTCTCTGTGTTGCATTACATTACATTTCGAAATTTTGCTAGGTTATTTAATTTAGTGTGTCTCTCTCCCTGTTTCATAATTTTTTTCAAGCTTTTGCACCGTACCACTCACCGTGCTACTCATTGACATGCTAATTTATCTAACCCCTCCCTCTCTCTCCGCCCCCGCCCCCTCTTTCTATTTAAGGCCACGACACAGAGGCGTGGTTTCTCTGTGTGCCTATGTTTGTTCTCTCTCTATATATATCTCTGTGATATCTGTCTGCTTATATGTCTGTCTATATGTCTCTGGTTCTGTGTTTTATCTCTCTCTCAAATTTAGCTTTCTCAGGAAGAACGTAATCAACCAGGTAGGGTGTTGACTGTTATGTTATCCGACTCTGTTGTATTACATTACATTTCTAAGTATACTAGATTTGTGGTTCTATTTCATTTATACCTGATGATGATTGCTTGTGTTGCAATCGAAACGTCGTATGCTAGTATTTAATTTATTATTTTATCTTTATACGTGACTTTACCGAAAGAACCAAAGTGTAATCATTGTTTTTGTACATCTTGAAGAAAAAAAGGTGAGCTGATAAGATGTTCAAAAAACAAATATACACCTATTGCAAGGCATCATCAATGTGTGTGTGTATGCTGAACCTCGTTTGCACCGTACATAGCCAGGTTCGGGAAAGGGCAACAAACTAAACATGAAAAGAAACATGAAGTAGTTGCCACTGGGACGTCCTCTTGCCTCAGCCGCTGTATCAAGTTGGAATGGCTGCCACGGTGGCGTGATATTAACTACCTCGCCTGGTATGCAGGACGTCGTGGATTCGATCCCGATCCTGATGCAAATATTTGGAGTTTGCATGTCCTCCCCGTGGTCGCGTAGATTTTTCTCCAGGTCCTCCCGTTTCTCCCTCCACATTAAAAAACATGCGTTTCGAGTATTTGGCTGCTGCAATAATTTTGCACGTGATAAGCCACTTTTTTGAGCTTTCATTTGTGGCCAGATTGCTTCTGAAAAATAACTACATAGCTCAGTGGGCCTTACCTGGTAAAATAAAAAAAGAGTTCAATAGTTTAGTTTAATATGATGTAAGGCCCCCTTTAGTAGTGTGTATAGTATAGTGTAGTATGTAATGTACTCTTTGCGGAAGCTTGTTGCATCGATAGCGATGACTTTGTGTCTAGCAATAGGCTATTACAGGGAACTGAGATGAGGCTTGCTAATGTGTCCAAGTGGATCAAGAGTTCAGAGAGCTGACTTTAATGGGCTCAGCCTGGTGATTAACAGATTGAAATGTCCCATCAAATTATATTTGGCTCTGCACTTTATTTGGCACATTTACTATTGATTTAACTGTAATGCGATGGAAATTACTGTCAGAAGGGGCGTGGGTGGGAGAGAGCATCTTTCTCCTGTGGACCAGATAATCAAATGTGCACACGCTCAGGGACAACTACTTTGAAATGCAGTCAATATTCCCAGGCAGTCTCCCATCCGAGCTCTAACCATAGGTTTGGCACTGCCTTAGCTTTCGTCACCAGACAAGATGTGACAGAGTCGAGGTGATTTGGTCGACTGTATCATCATTGTAATCACGACAAACAGACTTTTGGGTGACGTTTACATGCCGCATAAGGTACTCATTTGAGGCTGATTTGACCTTGGGGATGCCCTGCACCGGTTCAGATAATCGTCACTGGTGTCGGTGGCCTTGAGTGGGAATCAAACTCGGGTCACCGGGTTTGTAGTGCAATGTGCTAACTGCCATTACTACCACCACAACTACCAACACTAATTTTGTGTTTTATTTTGCGCAGTGTTCAAACAACGGGGCCCTACGAGAATTTTCAACCAAGCAAGGTATGTTTCCACAAAAACAGCAATAACCGCCATTCACCACGAAGTGGCGGTGACGTCAGCACGGCGCTTGTGCCAGCCAAGGTGCACTCTGACGCCATGTGAAGTGTCGAAGGCTCTCCTCTGGCAGGAGGTCACGAGACAGACCCAGCACTGACACACATAATAGATTCACACACTGATAAACATTAAAATTGACACATTGAAACATACAGACACATATCCGACACACAACATCTCCAATTTTCCATGAGGTTATTGCAATGCCACTAGGTCCAACAACAACCGCAATTCACTCTTAAGTGGCGGTGATGTCACCACGCGCTTGTGCCAGGCTAGGTACAGCTTGAGCGGATTTTTTTCTGGGTCCTCCGGTTTTCCCTCTACATTTAGAAAGATGTGTTTAAGAGTATTTGGCTGCTATTCATTTCCACATGATAAGCTACTTCGTCGAGCTATCATTTGAAATAGCCAGGTCGCTTCCGAAATAGAGCTATATAACTCAGTGTCTCTTACCTGGTAAAATAACAATAATAATAGAATACGACGTTTCGATTGCAACACAAGCAACCATCATCAGGTAAGAATGAACGAGAAAACGAACAGAGTAAACTTAGAAATATAATGCAATACAACCCAGAGAGTCGGCTAACACAACAGTCAACACCCTACCTGGTTGATTACGTTCTTCTAAAGATTGCTAAATTTGAGAGAGACAAAACACGGACACGGAGACATATAGACAGACACACAAGCAAGGTGGGTATGTAGGTGGGTCGATGGATGGTGGATACGGAGGTAGATAGGTTGATAGGTCGTTGGGTATGTAGGTGGGTAGGTAGGTGGGTAGCTCGGTAGGTGGGTAGGTAAGTAGGTGCGTAGGTAAATAGGTAGATATGGAGGTTTGTCGGTAGGTTGGTGGCTATGTGGGTAGGTGGGTAGGTATTTAGATGAGTCGGTCGGTGGGTGGGTAAGGTCGGTGGGTAGGTGGTTAGGTATGTGGGTCGGTAGGTGATTGAGTATGTGGGTGGGTAAATAGGTAGGTGGGTAAGTAATTGAGTAGGTGGGTAGGTCGGTGGGTGGGTAGGTGTAGATGAGTAGGTAGTTGGGTAGGTGAGGAGATGGATAAATAGGTAGGTGGTTAAGTAGTTCGGTAGGTGGGTAGGTATGTGGGTATTTGGGGAGGTGTGTAGGTAAGTAGGTGGATAGGTAGGTGGTTAGCTAGGTAAGTAGGGGAGTGGGTAGGTAGGTCGGTATTTGGGTAGATACGTAGGTGGGTAGGTAATTAGGTGGGTAGGTACATAGGTAGATAGGTAGGTGGGTAGGTAGGTTAGTGGCTAGGTAAGTAAGTGGGTTAGTAGGTGGGTCAGTAGGTGTGTTGGTGTGTAGGTAGGTGGGTAAATAGTTGGGTAGGTGGTTAGGTCGGTGAGTAGGTAGGTAGGTGGGTAGGTAGGTAAATACGTGGGTAGGTTGGTAGGTAGGTGGGTAGGTAAGTAGATGAGTAGGTAGGTGGGTAGTTAGGTGTGCAGGTTGGTAGGTAGGTGGGTCGATGGGTGGATGGATACCTAGGTAGATGGGTGGCTAGGTGGGTAACTCGTTGGGTCTGTGGTAGGGTAGGCAGGTGGGTAGGTAGGTGGATAGGTAGGTGGATGAGTAGGAGGATAGATACGTAGGTGGGTAGGTAAATAGGTGGGTAGGTTAATAGGTAGATATGGTTTGTAGGTAGGTTTGTGGCTAGGTGCGTAGATGGGTAGGTAAGTATATAGGTAGGTGGGTAGTTGGGTGTAGGTGGGTACGTTGGTGGGTAGTTATGTCAGTAAGTCGGTGGGTGGGTAAGTTAGGTGGGTGGGTGTGTAGGTCGGTGGGTAAGTAGGTGAGTAGGTCGGTGGGTGGGTAAGTAGTTGAGTAGGTAGTTGGGTAGGTGAGGAGATGGATAAATAGGTAGGTTAATAAATAGGTTGGTCGGTGGGTGGGTAGTAGGTGGGTGGATACATGGGTTGGTAGGTGGGTAATTGATTAGGTATGTAGCTAGGTACTGTAAGTAGGTGAGTCGGGAGGTGGGTGGGTAGGTATGTTGGTTGGTAGCTAGGTGGGTAGGTTGGTGGGTAATTGGGTAGATGGGTCGGTTGGTATTTTGGTAGGTGGGTAGGTAAGTAGATGGGTAGGTAGGTCGGTAGGTAAATAAGTGGGTAGGTTTGTGGGTAGATAGGTTGATGGGTAGATGGGTAGGTAGGTGGTTAGGTAATTAGATGGAAAGGTGTGTAGGTAGGTGTGTAGATTGATAGGTGGGTAGGTAGGTGGGTCGATAGGTGGGTGGATTCGTAGGTATATGGGTGGCTAGGTCGTTGGTATGTGGGTCGGTAGTAGGTACTTGGGTAGGTGGGTGAGTCGATATTTGTGTAGGTGGGTAGGTAAGTAGGTTAGTTGGTGGGTAAGTAAATAGATAGATAGGTGGGTAGGTAGGTTGGTGGCTAGGTGGTTAGGTAAGTAGACACGTAGGGTAGGTGGGTGTGTAGGTGGCTCCGTGGGTGGGTAGTTTGGTCACTAGGTAAATGTGTAGGTCAGTAGGTGGGTAAGTTAGGTGGGTAGATAGGAAGTTGGATGGGTAGATAGGTAAGTAGGAGGGTAGGTAGGGATGAGGGTGGGTGGTTAGACATGTTGGTGGGTAGCTAGATGGATAGTTTGGTGGGTAATTGGGTAGGTAGGTGGGTTGTTGGGTATTTGGGTAGGTGGGTAAGTAAGTAGGTGGGTAGGTAAATAAGTGGGTAGGTTGGTGGGTAGGTAGGTTGATAGGGAGGTGGGCAGGTAAGTAGATGGGTAGGTAAGTAGATGGGTAGGTAGGTGTGTAGGTTGGTAGGTGGGTTGATGGGTGGGTAGATACGTAGGTAGATGGGTGGCTAGGTAGGTCGTTGGGTATGTGGGTTTTTAGGTGGGTAGGTGGGTGGGTAGGTGGGTGAGTAGGTGTGCAGGTGCGTGTGTAGGTAGTTCAGTATTTGGGTAGGTGGGTAGTTAAGTAAAACGGTGGGTATGAGGGTACATACATAGGTGGATATGTAGGTGAGTAGATAGGTTGGTGGCTAGGTGTGTAGGTGGGTAGGTAAGTAGATAGGTATGTGGGTTGGTGGGTTTGTAGGTGGGTGTGTGAGTGGGTACGTGGGTGGATAGTTAGGTGGGTAGGTAGATGGGTAGGTCAGTGGGTGGGTAAGTTAGATGGGTGGGTAGGTGGAGAGGGGGTGGGTAGGTGGGTGAGTAGGTGGGTAGTTGGGTGGGTAGGTAAGTAGGTAGGTGGGTGCATAGGTAGATGGGTGCATAGGGTAGGTGGGTAGGTCGGTGGGTGAGTAGGTAGATGAGTGAGTAGGTAGATGAGTAGGTAGTTCGGTATGTGAAGAGATGGGTAAATATGTAGATGGTTAATCATGTGGCTAGGTGGGTGGGTAGGTAGGTGGGTGGATACGTTGGTAGGTGGGTGAGTAGGTCGTTGGGTTGGTACTGGGGTAGTTGGCTAGGTGGTTAGGTTGGGTAGGTAGGTGGGTATGAGCGTAGGTGGGTGGGTAGATTGATGAGTGGGTAGTTAGAAGTTATGTAGGTGGGTAGGTGGGTATGTAGATAGGTGGGTTGGTGGGTAGGTAGGTAGATAGGTAGGTGGATGGTTATGTAGGTGACTAGGTAGCTGGGTGGGTAAGTAGGTAGATAGTTGGGTAGGTTAGTAGGTAGGTGGGATACGTGGGTCGGTTTATAAATAGGTAGGTGGGTAGGTGGGTGGGTGAGAAAGTAGGTGGGTAGGTTGGCAGCTAGGAGGTAAGTAGATATGTACGTGTGTGTTTCGGTGGGACGTGGGTGGGTAAGTTTGGTGGGTAGGTAGTTAGGTAGGTAAGTAGGTGGGTATGTAAGTAGGTGGGTATGTAGGTGTTGAGATAGGTAAATAAGTGAGTAGATAGATGGTGGGTAGATCAGTGGATGTGTAAGTTAGGTGGGTGGGTAGTTTGGTAGGTGGCTTTGTGGGTGGGTAGGTGGGTAAGTAAATAGGTGGGTAGGTGGGTGCAGAGGATTGTGGGTGCATAGATAGGTTGGTAAGTAGTTGAGTAGGTCGGTGGGTGGGTAGGTAGATGAAGTAGGTAGTTGGGTCGGTGAGGAGATGGGTAAGTATGTAGGTGGTTAAGCAGGTGGGTAGATGGTTAGCTGTTTGTGTGGATACGTCGGTGGGTAGGTGGATGAGTAGGTCGTTGGATAGATGGGTAGGTAGCTGGATTAGTTGGGTAGGTGGGTAGGTCGGTGGGTATAAGGTTAGGTAGGTGGGTAGATCGATGTGTAGGTAATTAGAGGGTAGGTAGGCGGGTAGGTGGGGAGGTGGGAAAGTAGGTAGGTGGGTAGTTGGGTAGGTGGGTAGGTAAGAAGGTAGATAGTTGGGTAGGCGGGTAGTTAAGTGGTTAGGGTGGTAGGTAGGTATGTGAATAGGTAGGTGGGTGAGTAGATGGGGAGGTGGGTATTAGGTAGGTGTGTAGGTAGGTGGGTCGTTAGCCGAATATTTGGGTATGTAGGTAGGTGGGTAGGTAGGTGTGATGGTTAGGTAGGTGACTAGGTAGGTTGGTGGGTAAGAAGTTAGATAGCTGGGTAGGTTGGTAGGTAGGTGGGTATGTGGGTAGATTTGTAAATAGGTAGGTGGGTAGGTAGGTGGTTGAGAAGATAGATAGGTGGGTGAGTAGGTAGTTGGGTAGGTAGGTTGGTGGCTAGGTGGGGATGTAAGTAGATAGGTAGTTGGGTAGGTGGGTAGGTCGGTGGGTATAAGGTTAGGTAGGTGGGTAGATCGATGTGTAGGTAATTAGAGGGTAGGTAGGCAGGTAGGTGGGGAGGTGGGAAAGTAGGTAGGTGGGTAGTTGGGTAGGTGGGTAGGTAAGAAGGTAGATAGTTCGGTAGGTGGGTAGTTAAGTGGATAGGGTGGTAGGTAGGTATGTGAATAGGTAGGTGGGTGAGTAGATGGGGAGGTGGGTATGTAGGTAGGTGTGTAGGTAAGTGGGTCGTTAGCCGAATATTTGGGTATGTAGGTAGGTGGGTAGGTAGGTGTGGTGGTTAGGTAGGTGACTAGGTAGGTTGGTGGGTAAGAAGTTAGATAGCTGGGTAGGTTGGTAGGTAGGTGGGTATGTGGGTAGATTTGTAAATAGGTAGGTGGGTAGGTAGGTGGTTGAGAAGATAGATAGGTGGGTGAGTAGGTAGTTGGGTAGGTAGGTTGGTGGCTAGGTGGGGATGTAAGTAGATAGATAGTTGGGTAGGTGATTAAGTGGGTGTGTGGTTTGGTACGTGGGTGGGTAATTTGGTTGGTAGGTAGGTGGGTAGGTCCGTGGGTGAATCGGTGGGTAAGTAAGTAGGTGGGTAAGTAGGTGGATAAGTAGTTGTTTATATAGGTAGATAAGTGGGTAGATAGGTGAGTAGGTCGGTGGGTAAGTTAGGTGGGTGGGTGGGTAGTTTGGTAGGTGGGTGAGTTGGTGCGTGGGTAGGTGGGTGGGTAGGTAAATATATGGGGGGGGGGTGGATAGGTAGGTGGGTGCATACGTAGGTTGGTAAGTAGTTGAGTAGGTGGGTAGGTCAGTGAGTAGGTAGATGAAGTACGTAGTTAGGTAGTTGGGTAGGTGATGAGATGGGTACATATTTAGGTGGTTATGTAGCTGGGTAGGTAGGTGGGTGGATACGTGGGTGGGTAAGTGGGTAGGTGGATGAGTAGGTCGTTGGGTAGGTGGGTAGGTATTTGGGTTTGTTGGGTCAGTGAGTAGGTAGGTGGGTAGGAAGTTAGGTAGGTAGGTGGGTAGGTTGGTGGGTTGGTTGATCTATGGGTAGGTAGTTGGACATAGATGGGTAGGTGGGGAGGTTGGTAATTAGGTGGGCAGTTGGGTAAGTGGGTAGGTAGCCGGGTAGTTGGGTAAGTGTGTAAGTAGGTGGGTTGGTGGGTAGGTAGTTGGGTAGGTGGGTGGTAAGGTAAGTGACTATGTAGGTAGGTGGGTAAGTTGGTAGATAGTTGGGTTCGTTGGTAGGTAGGTGGGTATGTGGGTAGGTTGGTAGATAGGTATGTGGGTAGGTGAGTGGGTGAGAATGTAAGTGGTTAGTTGGTGGATGGGTAGGTAGCTGGGTAGGTGGTTAGGTAGGTGAGTATATGCAGGGGAAGTCTGAGAGGTGACGGATACGAGAAGGTATGGACAATGATGTCAGCGATGTAAGAGTATGAGTTGAGGCGACTCAAATCGGATTGCGCTATTAATAAATTGACAACGTCTTTGCGAAACGACGTAAAAGGGAGAGACATGAATCAGGGTATTCTTGGACACACACCGGACCTGGTTGGCACTCTACAAGTTGAGGTCCTTTTAAAGAGGCGTAGTGAAGGAATGCAGCGAACGCCGCGTGCCACGCGCACAAAGACAACGAAAGGCCTGCAAGCTCACATTCCACATCCCTTTCACCCTTTCTCATTGCGATGACGTATGTGCACATCATTGGAATGCCGTACACGTACGTCATCGGAGTGGATTTGGAAGAAAAACTAAAATAAAATAACAGCACGCGTGGCATTGTGGCACAGTTTGGCGCTAGCTATCATATAATGCAGCGGTCATGTCCCTACCGTTCTATGCGGTGCACCTGAAGACGGTTGCTTGTGTTGCGATCGAAACGTCGTGATCTATTATAATGTTTCTACCTACGTGACTTTAACGAAAGAACCAAAGAGTATGGTTTCCTGCAGTTACGAAAGCTTCAAATCAAAAGTCATAATGTCTTTACAATGACTGCGTTACCACTCCTCTTAAAATAAAATTAATGTGAACCACTTGCACGTTCCAAGATTCAGCGGTGAATGGGACACCACACCATGAGACTTGCATATGTCTTGGAAATGGAAAGTGTTCATAACCTCAATGGCCCCACACCACCCAATCTAGAAATTTTATATTTTATCTTATCAGTTTAAAATCCTCCCCACCTTTTATAAATTTGAATCTGCTGGCCAATCGCAAGATACCATTAGTGTGCAATTCTTATCTCTTGAAGTGATCAAATTAACGTCAAATTTGCACGTTGAATTAAAATTCCTACTCAAATAATGTCCATGCAAAAACAAAAAGAAGAACCTGGGCTTGCCTGCACCCTCCCGCCAGCGAGCCCTCACCACTTCATATGCACTCAAAAGGTGCTTCAGAGATGGCAATTTGTGTATGTTGGTGTTGTTGTCCATATGCGTATGCGTCTCTGTTTGTTTTGTGTTTTTTGTGTACCTGTGTGTATATGTGTGTTTCCGTGTGTCTGTGTGCATTTTCTTCTCATGAAAATACTTAACTTTATTTTTCATCTCAGCCGCGTGCAACCAATGGACGACCTTCATTAAGCACTATTGGAATGGCATCTGCGCAGCAGTCCAGCAAATCAGTGGTCATTCGGACAGACGAGCAGGTCAGACGAAAACAAGCACACACACGTACACGTTATAAAGTACACATTGCAAAAAAAGGAAGTGTAATGGTAAGTAACTTGATTTGAAGCTTTCGTGACTGCAGGAATTATTCTTTGGTTCTTTCGGTTAACTCACGTAGAAAGAAAATAAATTAAATAATAGAATGCGATGTTTCGATTGCAACAATCGTCATCAGGTAGAACTAAATTTGAGAGAGAGACAAAACACATACACGGAGACTGTTTGTGTGGTAGAGTTTTCTTAAACACCCTCTAAAGGAGTCTCTAGGGCTACCAATGCAGGCTAATATGTTAGCAGTGGAACTAGCAAGTAATTGCAGGGCCTGCATCTTTACCTCTTATAAGTATGTATATATCTTGAACTTCTTTGGCACTATACATAGCCAACCGTGCTAATCAGAGGTGCGAGAGAAGGACAACACACCAAGCACAAAACACAGTCCTAAATAAATAGCTTTACAATATAGATTATTTAAAAGTGCAAAGCTGCAGCAACTTACTAATAACGAAAGGAAAAGCGTTCCAGACGGCCACAGAAGTGCATGTGGAGATTATAAATTGTATTTTACAAATGCCATTCCAAACTGCGTTTCTAAACTAATCACCCTCATCAGCAACTTTAGCAATTTCCCTTTCAGACTAAAATTGACTGAGAGTATGTGTCAATGTGTGGGGTGCCCGCCAAAGATATTTGAATCCTCAGAAAGGAAAAGGGATGTTTGAAACATACGTTTTAGAGTATTTGTCTGCTATAAATGTCCACATGATAAGCCACTTCATTGGGCTTTCATTTGTGGCTTGATCACTTTTGAAAAAAAGCTCAGTGGGCCTTGATAAAATAAGAAAAATTGTTTAGGTTTAGTATAGTTTGTGAAAAAATATTATCTGGACTGCATTAATTTTGTTCTCTGCTACTTCTTTCAGAACTTTCAGGAAGCATGTATCTATGACAATGAAACCTAGAAACGGGAAGACAAGAATACGATACAAGCATCTACTGGCAGGAGGAGGGAATTAATTGTCAATGTCAGAGGCAATGAACTGGCACCACAGAGATTCTGGGATTAAATCCAACTTCGAGACCTCCATCATTAATCTATAGAAGCCCCCTCAGTAATACTTTACTTGGTGGTAGGCACATATTCTTCTCCGCTACCCCTGTACGTTGGACATTTGCGAAATTGTTTATTATTATTGTTGTCAAGCCCCAAATATCACACCTCCTGGCTTTGACATTCCTCGATTAAACTGATGTAACCATCAACCACATGATATAATTAACAGACCGATGCACGCATTTGCGTCATAAGTGGAAACTTAGAGACAAGCCACAAGAGGGCGACTGTGGGCATGCAACGCAAACTATAGACCATACAGCAAACACCACTTTAGTCTGCGCTCATTCAATTCAAGAAAACCGAAGCTACACGAACTCTCTATTCAAGGCATCTTGTGGCTCGCAGACATCGACAATGCATTTAGCTCCTGCCATTCAAGAACAGAATTATTCAAAATAGAGGTTTTTTGGGTTAGATCGCGTAAATATATAAATGTGTCTTTAAAACCCACCACCACCCGACACAGCCAACTAGTAAGGGTTGTCACGTAAACAGAACATGCCAATTCGTCACTAGTACAGCACACCGGTGTGTGGGAGAGCCAAGCCACAACATGTACAATCTGATTCTAGATTTGAGGCTTTCGTAACTGCAAGGATACATACTCTTTGGTTATTTTCGGTAAAGTCACGTAGGTTAAAAAAGAAAACAAATAAATTAAATCACGACATTTCGGAGGCAACACAAGCCTCCGTCTTCAGGTGGAACCGTCACAGCAAAATTACTCACTTGATACAGTAATATTGGTGACGGTTCCGAAAGAACCAAAGAGTATGGATTCCTGCAGTCACGAAAGCTTCAAATCAATGTTTTTGTCATGAACATTTTAAAGGAAAATATAATCTAGAAATACAAATCTTGTATATATATGCCTGGGATTTATCTCTGAGTTGTAAATTCTTAGTACGAAGCCTCTTCAATGAAAAGAGGCATTGACATTATTGAATCATTCCACTTTCGTGCTATATAAAATCAATGAAGTCATGTTATATAAATAACGGGACACATGTCGCCAGAGCATTTATATCCGTGACTTTAAAGTCCTTTTTGTAAATCAATTATGAAGCATCCACTGTCAGACAGCCCAGGAAACACAGCTTAGGTGTCTATCTACAGTGTTATAGAGCTGTCAGATACATAACAAATAATATTTCTCGGTGATAAAGAAGCGGAATATTCTGGCCTCGGACTCGTGTGGTGGATCTCGAACAGCTTGGGATGAGGTAATCAGATGTGAACCAATTTGGTGGTGGTGGGTAGAGAGACTGGTGAGTTTTTGGTCACGAGGGTGGCTCCTGTTTCCAAGCATAAGGGTTGCTGGTAGGTTCCCGTGACCTGGAAATTCTATATTATTTTAGAGTAGAGGCAAACACCCTCTGTAATGGGAAGCTACTGCATGAAGAGCTTTCGATAGTTTGTTTCCCGCTTTACAAACACGGTGCATTGGGATCTATGGATGAAGCGGGGTTTACAAATATAAATTTGTCTTGTTCGAAAGCTATTACGTTAATCTTGACCGAGATACCAGTCAAGTTGTCAATTAAAATGTACTGGTCAGTCCTCCCCCACCCCCCTCTTCTTTCTTCCATTCTTCCATTGTCTCCTTCATAAATGCACTGCTCCCAATTGGTACCCCTACCGTGGTAGGGAAGCGAGCCGGGATGCCCTCGATCGATCCAAAATTTTGCGTGTGCATTACGTAGAGTTTGTTATGCATTTCAATGTTGGAGTTTTTTTTCCTCTTTGAAATTTACTTAGTATTCTGGATTCTTTCACGACAATAAAATATCCAACAACAACGGAGGGCGATGCTCACAACAACGAGTGACAAAATACAGCAAATTTACAAAGTACGGGGCACAGCTGTTTCATCTACCAATCATATCAGTCAGTCAACCGATGGCAACTCGGTCTGTCCTGTGACCTGTCAGCGAGCCTTCGATACTTTACGTAGCCTCAAAGTGCACCTGGCCTGGCACAAGCACCATGGTGATATCACTGTCACTTAGTTTTGAATGACGGCTGTTGTTTGTATTGCTGTTATTGTTGATGGTGATAGTAGTGGCTGTGCTAGTGATGGTGGTGTTGGTGTTGTCCGGTAAAAACAACCCCATTCCTTGTTCACCTTAGGGTGGAACAGGGATGTCATCTGGCTCCCACATTACACTGGTCTACAATTTTTTAGACTTCGTCTGCTACAGAGATGAAATGTGCTGTTTATTATGGTTTTGATGTTCTGAATTCAAATATAACAATTAAAACAACTGATTGGCTACTATTCCCAAGATATTTAAGTTTTAACATTTTACATCTACATATATTGTGTAGAGAATAGAGTTTTACTCATAAATTGTAAACCTAGGTCTTTAAATGTGTTATGGTTGCTTTACATAATAACATGTCACCTGTCCTGTTCATATAACACTTAAAAAATCAGCAAAAGGGTTATATAAATAAAATGTATTATGAAACAAAAGGCAAAAAACTATTATATATAAGTACATAGTTTAGTCCTTATTCAGTGTCTACTCGGTGCTTCTTGGCTTGTCTCTTGTATTCATTAAATGGAGCATCTCTTGTCACTGTACAGCAATAGTCTGCAAGCATTTTCGATTTAAAGCTTTCATGACTGCAGGGATTCATCTTCTTAGTTCTTTCGGTAAAGTCACGTAGAAGGGAAATTTAACCGCCTCTACGGGGAGGGATTCCACGTAACTTTGAGATCCTTCAACAAACTCCGGGATAATAAGGCTCAGATATGTAGTTTATATTTTAGTTGTTTACGTGGTGGTTTGGCTGCTGCAGCTCCTTAAAATTAAAATGTCCCTCCCTCTATTCCCTTCTACGTGACTTTACCGAAAGAACCAAGAAGATGAATCCCTGCCGTCACGAAAGCTTTAAATCGAAATTTAACCACCTCTACGGGGAGGGATTCCACATAACTTTGAGATCCTTCAACAAACTCCGGGATAAGAAGGCTCAGCTATGTAGTTTATATTTTAGTTTTTTACGTCGTGGTTTGGCTGCTGCAGCTCCTTACTATTAAAATTTCCCTCCCTTTATTCCCTTCTACGTGACTTTACCGAAAGAACCAAGAAGATATTGGTTATACTGCACTTTTGTGATGCAAAAGTCACTTCACCACAAACATAGCAGAAGTTATCTGCTTTGTTCACACAAGTACGAGGCATGTAAACCTAGTTATGATTGCATCAGCCATGACTTCTAGGAATAACATGATGCAATTCATATCATGTATGACGTAATACCAGATTCAGATTGCATAATTAATTGTTTTGCTCAAAAAGCAAGTACTATCCAAACCCAGTCATATATTTATTCATAGAGCCTGTCAAAGATGTATTTTAGTTATTTCTGGTTTAAATTGAGATCCCTTCCCTTTATAACTCACTTATCCTCCGCCATTCCAAGTCAAGGGTCGTATATACTGACTCAGTAGCATATCTTTAAACCTAGAGCCAATCAACAATTCTAAGCATAATTTCCATTCTTAGTGATCCAGAATTAGTAAAGTTGGCCTACAGTTATTTCGGAATTATTTTGGCTGTAGACCAGCGTTATTTAACATCATCTTTGACCACGTTGTTTGGGAAGCTTTCCTTGGCTGTACTGGAGGAGTTTCAATCTGGCATTGATACAATTAGAGGCTGATTGATGCCCGGGTACAAGTCGAGGGATGTCTCCTTATTGGTCAACCATGTTACGTATGCTGATGATTTTGTGATTGCTGCTCACTAAGAGGAGTTGTTGGAGACACTGCTACTGAACCTGTAGTGTGCCACAAAGAGGTGGGGCCTTACCATAACCCCTACCAAAACTAAGTACCTGTCTGGGTATGTTGTGTATCAGACTCTCTACCCCCACAATTCCCCATTGGTGATGGAGCAGTTGTGGAAAGAGTGGAGAGTTATCTATACCTGGGCAGTGTGCTTATAACTAGTTACAGTTTGACAGCAGAGGTTTCACTCCGAATCATTTGGACGGCATTATCTTTTCAACCGGCTACGTAATACTGTGTGGAAGCTACCTCGTCTGTCACCCCACACGGAGCTTCTGTTCTTCTCGGCCACAGTCATGTCTTCCTTTCTCTATGCTAGTGAATCGTTGACCGCTCCAATGGAACATCTGCGCTGGTTAGAAACATTCAGGCTGGCCTGCCTACAATCCATCCTGGTTTAACCAGGCTGGATTGTGTGAGGAGCTCGCAAATTTTTGAAAGAGCTGGACATATTCCCATCAGTAAGCTCCTCCGGCAGGCAAGGCTGCGTTTTGCTGGGTCATGTAGCCCACATGTCGAGCCAACGTATGCCCAAGCAGCATCTGTTTGGCTGGATAGAGAGGGCTAAACGGGCATGACATGGGGTGGGGTATAGATGGACTGATGCAGTACAGGAGGATGTGGAGTTGAGTGGACTTGCCGAAGACTGCTACAAGCGGTGTAAATATCGGGCACTATGGAGGAGGCTCGTGAAGGACGCTTCTGGTGAGTTGGAGGTAGTCGCCCTCCAACAACAATTGAAGGGGCAGAGGAGCGATGATAACAACGAGCCAAGCGCCGAGTGGCAAAAATGCAGCAAGTTTGCACAGGAGGGGGCACAGCTGGTGCCCCCTCCTGTGCAACCAATAACATCTGGGTCTGTATGGTGACCTCTTTTTATTGAGTCTGACACTTCGTGTGGCCTCAAATTGCACCTGGCCTGGCACAAGCACCTTGGTGATGTCATCCCCACTTCGAGGCGAATGATGGTTGTTGTTTATGGTGGTTGATGGTGGTGTTCGTGTGGTTGTTGGTGGTAGCCGTAAGAGGGGATTGAACGTGGGTTTTTGTCTGGTTTGTAACCACTACTACTCTCCTGATATATTTTTTTCTCAATCGATTATGTACAACTTGAAAGTTCGTGTTATTTTTCTTTGTCATATTTATGGAGCATTTAGCCTCAACATTGAGGTGGTCGGATACCCAGTGTCTGAGGTTATATGTTCTCGTAAAAATTTGATAATTCTCACATGAAAAAAAAACATTTAGACAATCCCAACTACTGTCACGCGACATAAAATCTACGCGGGCAAGGTGGGAGAATTTAGGGGGTCTGCGCCACCTGATGGCATGACGGAGCAGCGAGTGCCGGCCTGGAGCAGGTCCCTCCCCTCTGCCAGGCCCTCCTACACAATCATTTCTCGACTCCGCTCGCAACAGTGCTTCTCAAAAGCGACGCCCTCCTGAAGGGTACTTCCCTCCAAGTGCATCATCGTGCGCCACCAGTTAATCTTCACACACCTCGGCTGGACAACCACTCCGCACCTCACGACCTTACACCGGGGTGAATACTCCACCCTCTGCTTCGTTGAGTTGGAGGTGCCTGTACAATCATCGGTTTGATAGGGTGTCTCTATATCGGTGGATATCTCTACACGTATATGGGTTTGTCTGTGCATGTATGTACCTACTGTATATGTAACCAGCGACTTGCTTAATTTCCTGCCTGCTAGCCTTCAACACTTCACGTGACCTCGAGTCTGCATTAACCACAAATATTCGTGGTAAAACATGCATGTTATCATCTTAAGACTGGCAAAAAGGGGTTGCCATCAATAAAACATTTGTTTAACCCGAGCTATTGATGCTTTGACGTTTGCATCGTCCTTGTTGCCATTTTGTTTTTGTTGGGTCTATAGCAACTGGTGAGACAAAGTCTGTCTCTGGTGTAGACCCAATCTGTTTCAAAGACAATGCTTTACATTAGCTAACACAAAACCCAAGTTTGTTTACATGTTTTACCACTAATAAGGAAAGTATTTTATTTGTGTTGTAATTTTTTCACTTCAAAGTTAACTTGAAACCCAGGAAGTAACGAATCCTCTTTATCAACTAACCGGAAGGATTTGAGACATGCAAATATAAAATCTACAACCAAGTGTAAAGTGGATGCCAACAGTGTGTTTATACCAGAATCAGTACCCCAATAATTTAGTAAAATTGTAATCGTAAGAGATATGTGGTGTCCAGGTGATCCACCGGTATAAAAATGGAACCACCGTGGCTTGGAAATGTTAACTAACTCGCCTGGTATACAGGAGGTCGTCGGTTCAACCCCGACCCTGACATCTATATATTCGGAATTCGCATGCCTTTCTCTCCGTGGTCGTGTGGAAATGTATCCGGGACCTCTGGTTTTTCCCTCCACATTTATAATCAACATCACGTGTCAAGAGTATTTGGCTGGTATACATTTTCATGTGATGATAAGCCACATCGTTGAGCTATAATTTGTGATAGCCAGGTCACTTCTGGAAGAAAGCTACACAGCTCAGTGGGGCCTTATCTGGTAACAAATATATATAGTTTAAGAGTTTATATTCTTAGGTTTTTTTCGGTAAAGTCACGTAGGTAAAAATTTTAAATTAATAAAAGTAAAATAAAAATAAAATAAAAATCACGACGTTTCAGAGGCAACACAAGCTTCCGTCTTTAGGTGGAACTGTCACAGCACGATAGCTGTATCAAGTGAGAGAAATTCCAAGAACACAGTATTTGTATATATGTAATGCGAGCGTAAATGGGCAGGTCGGACGTGACGATCCGAGAGGGAGGTGTCAGGGTCACGTGGGAGAGGGAGGAGTCAGGGTCACGTGGGGGAGAAGTTATAACGGGTAGACAGGAAGACATCGGGGGCAGTCGAGGGAGTGAAGAGGGGAGACCACGTTGGGTGGTCGCCGTGCCTCAGCCTGGTGACTGAGGGGCTCATGACGGCGCCAGCCAGCGGGGCAGAATAGAGAGAGGAGGAGGCGGCCACGCAGGGCACGGAGAGAGCAGAGTGCGCGGGGCGCACAGGGCGTGCAGGGGTTGCACGGAGCAGCCGAGTAGCTGCAGACTAGCGGAGGCTAGCAGAGGGTGCGAGGTTGCACAGGCAGCAGAGTAGCTGCAGACTAGCAGAGGCTAGCACAGGGCGGGCGAGGTTGCACGGAGCAGCAGAGTAGCTGCAGACTAGCGGAGGCTAGCAGAGGGTGTGAAGTTGCACAGGCAGCAGAGGCAGAGTGGCTGCATAGAGAGTGCGCGGGGCGCAAGGAGAGACGACGCTGGACCGAGGAGGAGGCCAGCGGGGTGAGCGGAAGACGAACACAAATAAAGGACCAACGGGAGATCAACATCGTGTGACGGAGTCCTTTATTACATATATACTGGTTGAGGGTGGGAGGAGCCAAGGTAGGCCCTGAATATTTTTGTGAGATTCGGTGTGGCTGAAGCACGCTATTAGGATTGAGCCTTTGTTGTGTAAACTAGGTGCGTATGATGTAAAGGTGCGTGTAAAAGGGACTGAGCCTTTTGTAATGTAGAGGTGATGCGGCTGAAATCGCTGCCATGAAATGAGTCTTTGTTGTGTAGAATGGTTGACTGAGTCTATTATTATGTATAGGTGGTGCGGCTTAAATCGCTGTCAGGAAATGAGTCTTTGTTGTGTAGAATGGTTGACTGAGCCTATTATTATGTAGAGGTGGTGCGGCTTAAATCGCTACCAGGAAATAAGTCTTTGTTGTGTAGAATGATTGACTGAGCCTATTATTATGTAGGGGTGGTGCGGCTAAAATCGCTGCCAGGAATGCTCCAAATATGTTAAGTAATTTTTTGTATGGTTAATAACATTAATAACATTAACCATACAAAAAAGAAAGCTTCAAATCAAGAATTAAAAGTTTATAGTTTGAATTCAGGCATGGGGTATCCCAGTCTATGCAATTTCGAAACAAACCCCTTCTTTAATTCAATAAAGACCAAATCTAGACCCGTTTCCCGCTTGTAATATATTACAGGCACTCCTTTACAAATGTGATAGATGCATTCCTGGAAAAACGCACATATCTCAAAATCGCGTGTGTAAAAATAGTGGTAAAGCAGAGGGTTAGGGGATTTCACTCACACATGCAGACATAATCGCCTATACTAATACTAGCCTGGAAAAATACAATACATAGCAACTGAGACAGCCAACAACTGTCTGACCGCGCAATTATCGAGATAAGGCGGCAGTGACGAAGGCGGTGAAGACGACAGCGATGGCGAGACGAGTCTACTCCCAGAACCGGCAGCCTGGAGCTCTCGCACTATGCTGCTTTTATCCTACTCAGCACGGCCTGGCTCTGTCCTGGTCGCGCCTCCCTTCTGGAACCCACAAGCGGATTCCAGGGGCTTCCTGATGAGGTCTTCTGTAACCCTTGCCCCAGTTCTTCCGCCCTGCCAGCACACACACCGTGTATATGCTCAACGGTGTGTGCGTTAACTGTCCACTGCAGTTGCTGCTGCTGGACAACAGTCAGTGCTATGTCACTACACATGTACAGTACACACAATATACAGTGAGGGAAACAAGTATTTGATCCCCTGCTGATTTTGTACGTTTGCCCACTGACAAAGAAATGATCATTCTATAATTTTAACAATAAAAAAATCCAGAAAAACGCATGTCAAAAATGTTATACATTGATTTGTATTTTAATGAGGGAAATAATTATTTGACCCCCTCTCAATCAGAAACATTTCTGGCTCCCAGGTGTCTTTTATACAGGTAACGAGCTGAGATTAGGAGCACACTCTTAAAGGGAGTGCTACTAATCTCAGCTTGTTACCTGTATAAAAGACACCTGTTCACAGAAGCAATCAATCAATCAGATTCCAAACTCTCCACCATGGCCAAGACCAAAGAGCTTTCCAAGGATGTCAGGGACAAGATTGTAGACCTACACAAGGCTGGAATGGGCTACAAGACATTCGCCAAGCAGCTTGGTGAGAAGGTGACAACAGTTGGTGCGATTATTCGCAAATGGAAGAAACACAAAAGAACTGTCAATTTCCCTCGGCCTGGGGCTCTATGAAAGATCTCATCTCGTGGAGTTGGAATGCTCATGAAAACGGTGAGGAATCAGCCCAGAACTACACGGGAGGATCTTGTCAATGATCTCAAGGCAGCTGGGACCATAGTCACCAAGAAAACAGTTGGTAACACACTACGCCGTGAAGGACTGAAATCTTGCAGCGCCCACAAGGTCCCCCTGCTCAAGAAAGCACATATACATGCCCGTCTGAAGTTTGCCAATGAACATCTGAATGATTCAGAGGACAACTGGGTGAAAGTGTTGTGGTCAGATGAGACCAAAGTGGAGCTCTTTGGCATCAACTCAACTCGCCGTGTTTGGAGAAGGAATGCTGCCTATGACCCCAAGAACACCATCCCCACCGTCAAACATGGAGGTGGAAAATTATGCTTTTGGGGTGTTTTTCTGCTAAGGGGACAGGACAACTTCACTGCATCAAAGGGACGATGGACAGGGCCATGTACCGTCAAATCTTGGGTGAGAACCTCCTTCCCTCAGCCAGGGCATTGAAAATGGGTCGTGGGTTGGTATTCCAGCGGGACAATGACCCAAAACACACGGCCAATGCAACAAAGGAGTGGCTCAAGAAGAAGCACATTAAGGTCCTGTAGTGGCCTAGCCAGTCTCCAGACCTTAATCTCATAAGAAATCTGTGGAGGGAGCTGAAGGTTCGAGTTGCCAAACGTCAGCCTCGAAACCTTAATGACTTGCAAAGAGGAGTGGGACAAAATCCCTCCTGAGAGTGTGCAAACCTGGTGGCCAACTACAAGAAACGTCTGACCTCTGTGATTGCCAACAAGGGTTTTGTCACCAAGTACTAAGTCATGTTTTGCAGAGGGGTCAAATACTTATTTCCCTCATTAAAATGCAAATCAAATTATAACATTTTTGACATGCGTTTTTCTGGATTTTGTTGTTGTTATTCTGTCTCTCACTGTTCAAATAAACCTACCATTAAAATTATAGACTGATCATTTCTTTGTCAGTGGGCAAACGTACAAAATCAGCAGGGGATCAAATTTTTGTTTCCCTCACTGTAATACCCAGTATTTAATTCTTAACCACCTGTGTTCTCTTGCTACAGTTCCCTCTCATTAATTATCCCTTCACCACATGGGCACCTTCCTCTCCGGATGTTAGACATCTGGCCACCCGTGTTATTAATAATCTCTTCACACTAGTTATCGGACCCCACTGGCTGCTGGCAACACCATTGGGTCGCGGTGCCAGGCTACGGTGGTTTATGTCGCGTTGCAGATGACGTTACTCTGAACATTACCTCGGGTATGTCAATAAAGGTCTCCATTCTAAGCACGTGTTATTTCAAAATGGCATACCACAAAAGCACGTAAATTGAGGATTGCCTGTATTATTATATTGCACTATTATTATTTAGCATTATAAAAATGAAAAATAAGGACAAGCGACGGTTGTGCGATTGTGTGTATGTATGTTAAACTTATTTCGCACAGTTCATAGCCAACTTTGCTAATCGGAAGTGCGGGGAGGAAGGATAACAAACTTAACCCAACAGCAGTTGTAAATAAATGAATTTTCAATTTAGTATAGTGGTGTAGTGTATAGTAATGTATAGTGTTGTGTATCGTGTCATGTGTAGAGTATAGTGTAGTATATAGCAGTGTAGTGTGTAGCGTATAGTATGGTAGTGATCCGTACATAGCCAACCGTGCTAATTGGAAGTGCGGGGGGAAGGACAACAAACTCACAAAAAATAACCCGTAAAAACAAAGTTTTTCACGATAAATCCTTTATATGCGTGGCGGCTAGAGTCCTCTCGTCCTCTGGCTTGAGATGGCTGCCACCTATGGGTCAGATGAATGGCTGCCACCATTAAGCAATTGGTAATTAAATATAATTTATTTTTTCCTAAAAAGTGTAAAATTTTAGAAATTTTTTTTCACGAAAATACATTGTCACGCACAACGAGTCTGTGTGCAAAATGTCAGCTCGATTGAATCACGGGAAGTGGGATAAAAAACGACCGAAAGATTTGCACGGTCGTAAGCAAGCAAGCAAGTGAACTTAATATAAAGGATTTAAACAAGTAAACCCGTAAAAACAAAGTTTTTCACTATAAATCTTTTATATGCGTGTCGTCCTCTGGCTTGAGATGGCTGCCACCTATGGGTCAGATGATTGTCTGCCAGTATTAAGCAATTGGTAATTAAATATTTAATTTGTTTTCCCTAAACAGTGTAAAATTTTGGAAAAAAAATTTCACGAAAATTAATTGTCACACACAACGAGTCTGTGTGGAAAATGTCAGCTCGATTGGATCACGGGATGTGGGTTAAAAAACGAACGAAAGATTTGCACGGTCCTAAGCAAGCAAGCGAACTTAATATAAAGGATTTAAAAAGGCGAGTTTAACACATAGTAGGGCTTTCGCGACTAATATTATCCATAACAAAGGATTTTTTTTGGGGGGGGGGGAGGGGGGGTTAGCTCGTGTAAATATAAATCTGACGTTAAACTCGCCACGACCCGACACAGATAATGATGTCCATAATAACCCTTATAATAACCGTAATTATTATATTATTACGGACAATTTGGCCATGCAACCCAAACTATTGCCAACACAGTGAACCCACTGTGGCATGTGCTCTTTCAACGTTGGAGGAGAAGGAGGAATAGCAAAGTGACGTGAATTCTGTCTCTCTGCTGAAGTTCTCTCATCGTGGCGAGCAGGCTTACTTCAACATTAGCATTGGCTACCCCTCGCGATGTTGCCAATGCAAAAGACTAGGGTTTAGTTGTTTAGGGACAAAATAGGGAAACATTACACATAGCTACTGCGAATTTATGAAATAGAACAGGTTGTGGTAATTAAGAACGCAGGTCGCCGGATGTCTAACATTTGGAGAGTAATTAAGAACAGAGGTGGCCGCCTGTCTAACATCCAGAGAGGAAGGCACTAGAAGAAGAGATGACAAGTCGTAGCTAATTAAGGACAGGGCAGAAAGGATGTTGGGGCTGCTGGCCCCCGAGGTCTCTCCCTGCTGGGCGCTGACTGCAGGGGTCCCGCCGTTTCCCGACTCCTCGCTGGTGTGCGAACAGCTGCTGCCGCCGCTGGGCTCATCGCTCGCGGGGTAAGGGCTGTCGCTCGACGGCTCCCCTCCCTGAGTCGCACCCCCGCGAGTTCGCGAGAGAGTCATGGATCGTCGCCGGCTCTCGGACGCCAGTAAACACTGCGTTGCCTCTCCGCCAATCAAACGCGACGCCTCCCCTCACACAGCCCCGCGCAGCAATCACACGCTCTGAACGGGGGGTCAGGAGTTGGAGGGTGAATGACTTCGCTCGCGTCTGCGTTGCCGATTGGTGTTTTCGTTACGGGAGGTTTAAAGGGCTGCGAGACGGCGGGCATAAGGGGGGGTTAGTCCGTACGCGGTGCGGGGTCCGCAGCAGCCAGAGGGAGCGTACACCCGTGGAGCACTGACCACACCTGCGGTGAGTGCACGTACACACAGCACCATGCGCTTTCACATGCTTGTCGAAACCACACGAGGCTACGATTTGTTATTAATGATTTATTACCGGCCGACTGCGATTCACTGTTAAGGCAGTAAGGATCGACAAGGCAAGCCTACACTATCGCCCGAGGGTCTGTACCCGATTTATCTAATTTGATGGACTCTAAGCGGTGTTGGTTTCCCTAGACTCAATCCAAACACTCTCTCTCCTCTTACTCAAAGTTAGATGCTTACGGCGTTCCGATGGTCTCGTTCTCGCTGCTCACCTCGACGCGTCACACGGACGTTTGAGTGGCCTAACTGGAGACCGTCCCGAGGGCAGACTTTTGGAGCAAGAGAAGGCTCTACCTGTCTGCGCCCCCCTTTTATCGTTAACCTACATCAAAGAGAGCCGACCCGAGGGTCTTCTCGGCCAATCAGGTCGCCGTACCGGTTCAGCCGCATTCCCGGTTTCCCTAACAATGGGCCCCCGCTGGCTGCGGCGCCGGCGGTGGTCCACGGGCGCCTTTGCTGTGCTAATCAGCCGCGGTTTCCGTAACAAAGGGCTCGCCGTGGGCTGCTGCGCGGCGGCGGTCCCCGAGCACACCCGCTATGCCAATCAGCCGCCCCCCCGGCTTCTCCCTTCGTTCGTGGCTGCGGACCCCTGCCTGCCTTGTCGATCCGTGTGTGGGGGGCATGCGTTTCAACCGTGGTGGTTGGACAGCCCCCGCCGTGACCATGCAATCTCAATCCAGGTCACAACGCCGCGGTGCGACTTAGCATCGGGGGAGGTCGCCCAACTCCCCTCGGAGCTCTATGGGGGTGAAAGGTGTGAGGGTGTGTTTATGTGGGGGGTGGTAAGGGGGAAGCAGGTTTCGGCCCCGTCGCTTGGTGGTGGCGAGGTTGTAGATGGGGCGCCCGCCGAGCGGCTTTACGGCGGCGGCATCACAAGGATATTGCCGACAGTCGGAGCCCTTGCCTGGGACGAATACGAGTTGGTGGCTATACGCTGGAGAAGTACTCGTCGGGAGAGATGTGAACATCTACACATTCGGAAATAAAGACTTACCGTCCTCTTCATGAACGTCTTGTCTGAGCTTCTTTACAGTTGTATTTGTATGTTTATAGGTTATTTATTTGCCTTTCCTGTACTTTGCATTTCTATCGTGTTTGTATACTTGTGTTTAATGTTGTGAAGTTGTGACCCCATGCTCCTTCTGAACATTTGTGAAAAAAGCTTTATAGCTCATTGGATTCCTCTACGATAAATATTATGATTCTAAAAAAATAACATATTGTTGGGGTCTTTCGGTAAAACCACGTAGAGAGAAAAATTATAAAAATATAAAAAAATATCACGACGTTTTGATCGCAACACAAGCAATCATCAGGTGAAAAAATATAGCAGGAGAGTTGCTGAGGCAGGAAAAAATAGTGGGAGAGCTGCTGAAGCAGGATATTATATACGTTTGAGATGGGTGTAGCCCAAGGGTTAGTGGGCTTGTCTAGAGATGAAATTTGCGTGTAAATATACCTCCACGACTACGAAGCTGTGGAGGTGGCTATTTTATTGTGAGAGGTTAGCATGTCAATCTGTTAATGTAAAATTAGCATGTCAATTTCAGAAAACCGGGCGCAACGATGGCTGTATTAATGAGACATTTAGCCTGTTCATGTAAGATTAGCATGTCAAAGTAAGAAAACTGGGTGCCACCGCCACATCGAGGAAAACTACGCTGTGGAGGTGGCGATTGTATTGTGAGAAATTAGCATGTCAATGTAAGATAACCACCGCAACGGTGGCTGTGTTAGTGAGACATTTAGTCTGTTAATGTAAAGACATTTAACCTGGTAATGTAACTTAGAGAGTCGGAAATAACTGCTAACATCGGCAGGTAGGATATAAACATCACAACCAGTTATGACTTAAACTGGTTATTAACCTTCTTTCAATGATTGCTCAGTTCGTACCCATCTTGTCGGTTGAAATTGTCTTTGGTTATATATCTGGGTGGCTTCATGAACGGATCTTTGTTGATAGCCAGTGGGTTTGCAGAGTACCTTCGTCTTGAGAAAAATCTATTTCGTGTGTTCCCACAGCATTAAAACAATGATCAGGCACGGCCGAGGTATTTGTTGTACCATGTTTCAGATCTGCCTTATGTTCACGAACACGGTCCGAGACATGTGGCTTAGTTTCCCCAATGTAACTACTGCCGCATACATAGCTTAGTTTGCAGACACCGGTGTATTGCATGTCAGGGATCACATCATTCACATATGGGATCAGATTTCAAATTGTATGTACTGTGCTGAATCGAACCTGGATTTTGTGTTTCCTCAAGATTTTTGGAAAAAAATTGGTCACCCTTGATATGTATGGCAAGCTGATGGTTTTGATTGGGTCCTCAGATGGCTCTTTCCCAACGGTTGGGATGATAGTTTTACGAATTGTGTAGTCTGAATATCCATTCATCTTAAGGGCTTGGTGTACGTGCTCCAGTTCACTGGCTAGGTGGTGATGGTAATGTTTCCGACAAATGTTACGATGAATCGCAATGAGCGTTGTCTGCACTCTGGTTCCCTGTGTGGGTTAGGCTCCCACGCATAGCCGAGTCAAGTTGTATGTGCGTGCGTGTGGACCTCTGGGAGACCGCAGCGCAGGAGAGACAACCAGACTCACCAGCAACTCACCCGTGCCACCGGCAGAGGGAGAAGCAGGATCAGGTGAGAGCGACAGTGTATGGAATGTAAGCAACAGTTTGATGTTATAGATGAATGTTAAGGTCATTCAACCAATCCAAGGTGGCAGTAAATGCTGTGCGGATTGCAGCGATACCGTCAGGGTGTGTGGCGTGGATGGCACCCTCGTGGGTGATGTGTTTGCTGGTTTGGGGCTTTACCACCACGGTTCAGTGTGGTACACAGCCGTCGTGGACCACACTCACTGCTAGTTGATAAACATTCACTATAGGCAGCTCTGCATGTATATATGTTGAACTTCTTTTGCACCATATATCGAGGGTATCTGGTCTACTCTTCCATGCAGGTGTAGCCAGCCTGCCCTTCCTCTCCTCCCGTGGATTCTAATGATGGGGAACAGGTCGGCTAAATGGACAGAAACAATAATAATAAAGTTCGTCGACAAAGATGAGTAGAGATACTCCACGTTATGTTCTGTCCTCCGGAGAAATGGGCGACTCCACCACAGCAGAGCACCAGAGCTTTGTGGAACGGCAAAGCTTCATTTAAAAGTGTTCCTCCTCAGAGCATTTGCGTATCTGCTAAAGCGACTAGGCACATGTTCCGCGTCACATAACCACAGCTCCGTCTCTCAGCACGGGATCCGCCCAAATCTAAATTGGGGGGGGGGGGGGTGCCTCGTACTCTAACCGTAGCTATTACAGCCATGATATTTAATACAAAATAGTTTTTTCAGTTCCCATATGCTGCAGAGTGCACAATTATAAGTGTGATTAATCACAGGTGAGCTCACACCCGTTCCACAGGCCAGAAACATATTGTCTGGCGTTGGTGGCATATGTCTGTAATCGAGCACTGTAGAGGCCAGGATGAGTGGACCACGAATAATTTACGAACTAACTCACTTCCAAAGGAACCATATCCTGGCTCACCAAGAGAATGGAGAGCTGAATAGAGTTCAAAATAACTCACAAACACCTTGGTGTGGAAGACCCAGTGTAGAAAATCCATGGGTTTGATCTCACAAGAAAATCATAGTCCACTCTAAATCGCATCTGCTGCACAGACCATGGCAGAAGGTGCATATACCTGATGCACAAATGAAAAAGCATAAACTCTCCGGCGTGCGACTGTGGTTATGCAGAACAGACTATACAATATATTACGAATGCCTCGATCCACAAATACAAAGGACACATCACAGCGATACACTCCGCTGCTCCTGACGCGGTTATCTGGCTTGACCACCTGAATATTAAAGTTTGGTTGTGGTCTCTGCATCGACATTAGCCATACGAAAGAAGACGAATATCGTCTGTCCCTTCTATATGGGATAGCGTTGATCCGTCGCGTGCGTGTGGTATTCTTCGGGTGTTCCAGTTTCCTCCCACATGTACAGTATGAACTAAACGATTTTTATTTTACCACGTAGGGCCCACTGACATGTATAGCTCTTTTTCAGAAGCGACCTGGCTATCACATATGATAGCTTAATGAAGTGGCTTATTATGTGGACATTTATAGCGGCCAAATACTCTTAAACGCATGTTTCTAAACGTGGAGGTAAAAACCGGACATTTCGGAGAAAATCGATGCGACCACGAGGATAACATGCAAACTCCAAATATACAGGAGACATCAGGGTTGGGATCGAACCCACGACCTCCTGTATACCAGGCGAAGTAGTTAACATCTCCTAGGTACCGTGGCGCCCTGAAAATATGTTTTCAGCATTGGCTGAAAATATCTTGATCTATGCGCCTCCGTGTTTGCAGATGGCAGAGCGTTGTGTTAAAAATGAGAATTGGGCCCAGGAATGCATCACAAAGTGGATGATTCTAATTCAGGTTTAATTGACCTCAACGGCAGCTCTTCTCAAAATGCATTGTGCTTGTGTAGTGGTGATATGCGCTGGCAGTAGGGATCGTGTGGCAGCGCGTGGTGATTGGCTGTGTATTGGTGACACGCGACGGCAAAAGGGATCGTGTGGCAACGCGTGGTGATTGGTCAACTAGAGTGGGTGCTCACATCGCGGTCCGCATAGGCTCCGCCCCCTCGGGAGCGGAGGACTATGAAAGGCGATGCGCGCGGGCGCTCGGGGAGTTGGTAACCAGTGAAGACGGAAGACGGAGGAGGAAGAGATAGGGCCCTGAGACCCCTAGCCCCGCTGTCCTTGTAAGGGCCGGGACCCTGTGTGGCTCAGAGGCGGAACCTTGGGACCCGCGGCCTGACGTCCTTGTGAGGGCCGGGCTGCGGGACCCAGTGGTCGTGATCCATACCCCGGCCGGGGTGGGTCTGTGAGTTTTCCCTGGAAGCTACGGGGCTGGAGAGCCCGTGTGTGTGTAGCCAGGTGGAACGTGTAGCGTGAGCTGTAGTTGACCACACGTGTTATTGTGGCTACGGAAGTGTTAATAAAGTGTGCTACCCGTCAAGTGGTCTCCCGCCGTAATTTACAATATTACAACTGGCGTCAGAAGTGAAACAGTCTTCCAGCCATGGATACCAGGAAGACTCATCGGACTCACGAGCGTGACCGGGAGGAAAACCACGACGACTCGGGCCAGCAGGCATCGGGGGGAGAAGAGGAAGAGATGCCGGCGCCACAAGACCCCTCATGGGCGCCCAACGAGCTGCTGGGGTCCGATGCCGGACTCCGCGACGCGCACTCCCGCCTGGCAGAGCTGCTACTCGCCGCGGCGTCCATCCTAGCAGAGATCACCACGTCTGGAGGAGGGAGAACGTCGACGGACATCGAAAGGGGCCGCGTTGCAGATTCCCGCCAAAATGTGCTTCACACGAATGACTTTGAAAATCCTGCCATTTCTACCGAGCGGCCGTCTATTGGCGGGAATCGCGAGCAACACGTGGCGGGGGTCCTCCATTCTCTGCCGCTCACGTCATCAACGTGCGCTACGGGCCGCCATCAGCCACCCGTCATAAGGGCTGCCATTTCTCCTATCGACGGTGCGGCGCGGGAAAATCACGAGGCGGAGGACGACATTATTTTCCAGCAGCGTCTTCCCGCGTTGACGGCTTTCAAAGCGGAAGGGGGTGACTGGGGCGTATTCCAGCGAAGATTTCTCGCCCATCAAGAGATGTCGGCCTGGTCCGACGCTACGGCGCTACGGGCACTGCCTGCGATGCTGGACGACAACGTGCTCGCGGCCTTCAGGTCCGCCCCGAGATCGGCCCGCTCCACGCTCAAGGCCGCGCTGGGCCTCATGGCCAAGGTGTACGGACCACCTTCGGCCTGCCGCCACCAATTTTACGAGCGACGGAAGGCAGACACGGAGACTGCGCTCGCCTACCGCACGGCGTTGTTGGCTCTCGCGGACGCCGCATTCCCTCGTATGGACGAGGAGGGGCAGGACGCCATGGTTTTGGAACAACTGCTGAAGTTGGCTCAGGACCTGGGGGTCCCCATCCACACAGCCGACGAGGTGGACATATGTTCGTTGCGTGTTTCGACGAGCATCCAGGCGCACAAGGTCCTGAAGCGGAAACAGGTGGTCGTCTGTGCTTCTGCCGCGGTCTCAGCTCCGGCCCCGGTGGACACCGAGCCCCAAGTCATTCGCCCACGGGAGGAGGCGTTCGCTGCAGCACGACCAAGATATTGGAGGTCGGGGGGTCGTTCGCCTCTGCGATCGACCCGCAAGCTGGAGCAACCGAGACCTCCGACGTCCCTTGTCACGTGCTACAACTGCGGCCTTCGGGGCCACGTGGCATCCGGGTGCCGCGCTCCACGTCAGTGCGCCACGGGACCTCGGCTGGACGACGACCAAGGCCCCAAGTCGTCCCAACTACCCCCGGCAAGTCGCGGCACTTCACATGCTCGGTCTACATACACGACACACATGGGCCGCCACTTTGCGGCGGAGGAGGTGCGATTGGGGGCCGGGGATTCGGTTCGGAAAGGGGGGTTCGTACGGGGCCCGGGGGAAATTAAATGGTCCGAGTTGGGCCACAGAATAGTGGCTGCGTTGGCCGGCTCGTCTGTCGTTACGGGATTCATAGACGGTATCGAGGTCAGGGTGTTGGTGGACATGGGAGCGTCGGCGACTATCATTTCCGATGTCATTTATAACATTCTCCCCGTCCAATGTCGGCCTCTGCTCCCGGTGGACGTGCCATGTTACGCGGCAAATGGGGGCTCGTTGGGGATTGTCGGTCAGATTTGGGTGAGCATTTGCATAGGGGATATTAAATTGGCGGGACCTGTTTTGATCTCCTCTTTCCTAGCGGTTCCTTGTCTGTTGGGTACAGACTTTTTAGCTAAGATGCCCATTAAAATTTTGGTTGATCAAGGTTGTATTGAGCTGCCATCGGGTCGCCGTATTTCCTTTTTGTCTAACCCTACTGAACTGCGGACGGCTTGTGCGACGATCCAAGCGCTAGCGACCCGTACGGTGCACGTGCCCCCGGGTTCGCAGATGTTGGTACCCCTCCGGTTACGGAAGCCATTGGATGGGGAGACTGCGGGACAAGGCGTGCTTTTGGGTCTATCGAATAGAGCTGTCGGGGGTCTGGATTTGGCGGTGGCTCAAACGTTGGTTCGGGCCGACGGGGACCCGTTCGTTATGGTTTTGAACGCGGGTTCGCGGCCGGCCGTTATTCCGCAGGGCACCGTGCTTGCTCACGCGGCACAGGTCCCTGCGGAAGAGCGGCTTATTGCGCATGTTGATCCCGTCCCGGCGCAGAAAATTCAATCAGGTGAGGACCTGGAATGGTTGGACTCGCTGTGTGCGGGCTCCAGTGATTTGTCGAGGGTGCAATTGGGTGCGCTGCGTGCTCTGCTGATCGAATTCTCCGATGTGTTCAGCAAGCACAAATATGATATTGGGTGCACGGACCTGTTACGCCACCACATTGAAACAGGTGATGCGGCATCAGTCCGGCAGAATCCCTTCCGGCTGAGTCCTGCCGAGAAGGAACACGTTCAATCGGCCGTCAATGACATGCTGACTGCCGACATCATTTCGCCCTCATCCAGTCCATGGGGAGCACCTATCGTTCTGGTTAAGAAACAAGACGGGTCCTTGTGTTTTTGTGTAGATTTCCGTCGCCTTAATAAGATCTCCGTGGCTGACGCGTATCCGCTCCCCAGAATGGATGAGTCTCTGGACGCATTATCCAGGGCGCGGTATTTTTCTACACTTGACTTACTGTCGGGATTCTGGCAATTACCACTCGACGATGAGTCTAAACCTAAGACCGCATTCCGAACCCCAGGGGGCCTGTTCCAGTTTAATCGCTTGCCCATGGGACTCCATTCCGCTCCCGCGACATTTCAGCACCTTATGGAATTGGTTTTGTCGGGTCTGCAATGGGATACTTGCTTGATTTACCTTGACGATGTCATTGTTTTCAGTATAACTTTCGAGGAACACCTCCAACGATTAAGGGGGGTGTTCTTGCGGATGCGATCGGCTAAATTGAAGTTTAAACCGGCTAAATGCCACCTGCTTCAGAAATCCGTAAGGTACTTGGGCCAATGTTGTGGACTCTTCGGGGATCTCCACCGATCCCGCGAAGACGAACTGTGTCAGTTCATGGCCGACGCCCACGTCAGTTTCTGAGGTCCGCAGTTTCATTGGATTTGCTTCCTACTACCGCTGATTCGTTGAGCATTTCGCCACCATTGCCAAATCCTTGCATGCTCTGACAGCCAAAGGGGTCAGGTTTCGATGGGGGCCAGAGGAGGAGGCCGCGTTCTGCTCCCCTCGGGATGCCTTGGTGGGTGCCCCGCCCTTATGTTATCCTGATTTTACGAGACCCTTCTTGCTGGATACTGATGCTAGTAACACGGGCATTGGGGGGGTGCTCTCACAGGTCGTTGGGGGAGTCGAACGGGTGGTCGCCTATGGTAGCAGGGTTTTATCGCCAGCGGAGCAGCACTACTGCGTGACCCGTCGCGAGTTGCTGGCTATTGTTTTTTTTGTACAGCAATTTAGACCTTATCTCTATGGCCGTCATTTTACGGTCTGTACGGACCACGCGGCGCTTCAGTACGCATTGAGGGTCGCCCAACCCTCGGGCCAATTATCACGGTGGTTGGAGGTCCTCCAGGACCATCAATTTACGACCACTTACCGTAAGGGGTTGTGCCACACCAACGCGGATGCCCTGTCGCGGTTGTCGCCTCGTCCTGAATGTGCGTGCTTGATGGGGTCGGCGCGCTGTAAACCGCATGTTGCTGTACCCGAGGGTGAGTTGGTCGCGGCCGCGAATGCACCGTTGGTTGACGTTCCCGCTACTCCTGCGGGCGGGGACTCGCTACTCTCATTGTCTCTCATTGAGTGGGGCCGACTCCAGATGGCTGACAGCTCGCTGCTCGCGTTGCGTCGCAGGGCGGGGGGTCCCGAGGAAGGTCAGAAGCGAGCTGGCTCCTGGTTGCTTAAGCAGGGCCTGCTAATGAGATGGGACAATATGTCCCGGTGGCACGCACTCATCGTGCCTTCCGCTATGCGGGGCAAAGTTGTTCTGGCCGCACACGAACGCCTCTTGCATCTGGGAGTAAACAAAATGCTCGCTCTGCTCCAGCGTGACTATTATTGGCCGGGGATGGGGAGCGACGTGGTCAATATACTGAAGGGGTGTGTGGATTGCGCGAAACGGAAACCACCGCCCATTGCGCCAAATCCACCGCTGCAGTCCATTCAGGTCTCGCGCACTAACGAGCTCGTTGCGCTGGATATCTTGGGGCCTTTTCCTGTCACGCCTAGGGGTAACAAATACCTGCTGGTTGGTGTGGAATACTTTACTCGATGGCCTATGGCATGGCCACTCGCCAACCATTCGGCGGCGGCCGTGGCGGACGCCTTTGTCCAGGGCCACGTCTTGGCCAAGGGGGCTCCCGAACGCTTGCTGACTGACCAGGGGAAGAATTTTTCGAGCAAATTGCTGCATGAGGTGTGCGACCTTTTGGGTACAAAAAAGGTGCGAACCTCCCCGTACCACCCACAGACTGACGGGATGGTGGAGCGACTCCACAGAACTTTAACTTCCATGTTGTGCCAGCAGGTGTGCGAGGCACAGGTTGACTGGGACTTGCAAGTCCCGGGGGTCCTCGCCGCGTACAGGATGGCCCCCCATGCAGCTACGGGATTTTCCCCATTTTATCTGATGTACGGTCGGGAGGCCGATCCGCCCATGGAGACTCAGCTGGGGCTTTCCGTGCCACGGCCCAATTCCAAGTTGGCCGACCATATTAAATTTAACATTGCAAAACTGGCCGAGGCACGGGAGGCCGCGCGGCTAAATTCAAGGTCTCGCCAAATCGCCAACGAGCGCTTGTGTGCACAGAAGACGTCCGTGCACGATTGGAAACCGGGCGATAGGGCCTGGCTGCACTGCCCTCATGCACCATTGCGTACGTCGCCTAAGTTATTGAGGCCATGGCGGGGACCCGTGGAGGTCGTGCGGGTTGCACGACCCCAGTGTGTTCAGATAAAATGGGGAAAGCGCCGTTGGTACGTTCACCCCTCCCGGCTGAAACCGTTCTCGCCACCATATGGCCTTCCTTTATGTCGTGAGGACCGAGCATGTGATGTGACCGACGACCCGGGGAGGGAAATGTCTCCGCCTGATCCTCACATGTTTTCGCCTGATCTGCTCCCAGGTGTCTCGGAACTGACGGCTGCCGACCACCGGCGACCGGATCCCCGCGGCATGGGCGGTTCTTCCAGGCCCGCTCCGTGCCTTCCGGGGCTGCCGGAGCCACCGGACGGTCGACAGCATCCCGTCCCGTACGACGGACCGGCCAGGCGGACTCGCGCTAGATCGCGCCACTTTTCCTGACCCAATAAATGAGGTGGAGGTGCGGGACGAGTCGGCCGGATCGTCTCGTCACGGTGTTCTCCTCCGTTCGACCGCTCTATCGTTCCATTCAAGGGGCGAGCGGGAGGGGGATCGGGAGTCGAGGAGACACTGGACTCGTCGGTCTTTTCAAAATAACTTTTATTGTGTTACTCGTCGGTTTGTACATAGTTCGTTGTTGTTATTGGTTAACGTTCGGTGTTGTGTTGTGTTGTTGTGTTGTGTTGTTGTGTTGCGTTATGGTTATGTTACGGGGCACACTTGGGGAGTGGGGTTTTTTTTTTGGCAGCCGAGCCGGCTGCGAGCTATGTGGGAGGGGGTGATGTAGTGGTGATATGCGCTGGCAGTAGGGATCGTGTGGCAGCGCGTGGTGATTGGCTGTGTATTGGTGACACGCGCTGGCAAAAGGGATCGTGTGGCAGCGCGTGGTGATTGGTCAACTAAAGTGGGTGCTCACATCGCGGTCCGCATAGGCTCCGCCCCCTCGGGAGCGGAGGACTATGAAAGGCGATGCGCACGGGCGCTCGGGGAGTTGGTAACCAGTGAAGACGGATGACGGAAGACGGAGGAGGAAGAGATAGGGCCCTGAGACCCCTAGCCCCGCTGTCCTTGTAAGGGCCGGGACCCTGTGTGGCTCAGAGGCGGAACCTTGGGACCCGCGGCCGGACGTCCTTGTGAGGGCCGGGCTGCGGGACCCAGTGGTCGTGATCCATACCCCGGCTGGGGTGGGCCTGTGAGTTTCCCCTGGAAGCTACGGGGCTGGAGAGCCCGTGTGTGTGTAGCCAGGTGGAACGTGTAGCGTGAGCTGTAGTTGACCACACGTGTTATTGTAGCTACGGAAGTGTTAATAAAGTGTGCTACCCGTCAAGTGGTCTCCCGCCGTAATTTACAATATTACACTTGCAACATTTTGCTTTTAATCCAAATGCGTTTATAGAGATATATAACGTATATTATAAAGGGTTTTTCTGATACTCAATAGTCATAAATACGTATCTATTCATAAACCAATTTGAAAACTGTCCATGAAGATTTTTTTAACGTTTGTATGTATGTTGTACTTTTTTCACAGTTCGTTGCCAACCGTGCACATCGGATATGTGAAATGTGATCATCTTCAGGCCCTATGGTGTAAAGTGCAGTTTTCAGTTATTATTAATCAACTTTGTTTTGCTACTCTCTGATATTTAGAAGCTCTATTGCCCAATACCGAATCTATTATATATTTTACTTATTAAGGCCACACAGTGTTATTGGGAAATGCTGTTTTTGTTGTTGTAGTATACCACATAGCATTGGAGAGATGATAACTTTCATTTTATATATCGCCATTCATGCTAGACGCATCCCATTACGCAGTACATTAGCTATAGATATAAATAATCAAATCCCATATACAGCCACTACCAATCAAATCAAACCCCTACTACTCCCAAACAAAATAAAAAATAAACAAATTAAGTTATGGCATCAAAACAAAAGCAGCACAAACAACATAAACGTTATCACAACAAAGAAATGAGTCCATGAGGTCTCCAGGGACAGTTCAGATAACCGTGACTGGTGTTGGTGGTCTTGTGCGAGAATTGAACTCAGGTTGCCAGGTTCGTAGCACACTAACCGCTACACAACTACACACTTTTGCAACTCCCTACTCGTGTGTGTTACAGTCAACATCTCCTGGCAAATGGCCAGGGTATGATAGTACAGCAAGTGGTTCCACCCTCCACCACTCACTCAATTCACACACGTGGGTTTACACTGGCTACTCTCTCACGCAAGTACATCTTTAATACAGTTGACCAAACTCTGGCTACTCTCTCACGCAAATACATTTTAATACAGTTGACCAAATATCCCAATAGAGGAACTGCTTTTTGTGTTCAGTTTGTTGTCCTTCCCCTGCACCTCCAATTAGCGTGGTTGGCTACATATGGTGCTAAGTTTCAACATACATCCACTACGCTATTCACTGAACTACTATACACAACCATACACTGCACCATACACGACACTACTATACATGACACTATACACTACAAATTATACACTCCACAAATGTGCACCACGCTACATTGGGAAGTCCAATTAGCATGATTGGTTACGTACGCTGCGAAAGAAGTTCAACATACAAACATCCCAATATTGGACCACAGCGCTTGGGTAATTGGCACGTTTTTCTGGCTGCCTTCCCACTTATGTGTTGGTTGTGCATTGAATTCATTCTATCTCTCTTTGAGTAAACGGAAACTGTTAAATATTTAAATAATAATAATAATAATTATTGTCATTATTTGAAAGAGGGAAGGCCTCAAAAAAGAGTATCTGCTTGGACACCTAATAGGTCAGCACCGTCACTGCGACGGGGAGTACACATTCTGAAGGCAAAACAAACCCTGACTGCGTTGTTGCTGTATCTGTTTTGCGTGACAGCTGAGACATCAGTGTGACAAGTCTAATGGAAAAGTTGCCAGAGACACCCATCTGATATGGGCAACCCTTCAATCCCTCGTCTCACTTGATGACTACCCAGACGCGTTGAGTACGCGTGTGTGCTGTAACCCGATAAAATCGTACATCTGACGAAATCACCGATCAGAGATGTGCCCATATATGGAAGAAAGAGTGGCGTTGGTTGAAAGGGGCTTTTCTTTGCCCATATATGGTCTCATGGATTGTGAATCGAAGATAGTTGTATAGATTCAGCTTACTCGATCTGGAAGCCTTCTTGAAAATGTCCTATTTTATTTCAATTTACATTTTCCGGTTCACAGATCATACAAAACAACGGTATTGATATGCGATTTTTACGTAAAAGTTTTAAATAAATTTGTTCATATCGTCATTACAACTGCTGTATTAAATCGCTGTGAAAAAATGTCCTTGTTTATATTTATAAATCAATGTTATCCAAATGACCGATTTTATCATAGCTACGATTCAATAGATTCTGATGTCCTACTTTTCTTAAATTTTACTCTGTGAAACTTTACAAAGTGAGTGCATATAAAACCATTGCATTTCAATGTTCTACTTCATATTAGCTTGATTCTGTGTCAAATGTGTTCAACTTTATTCAGTGAGTACATACAAGACCATGCATGCTGATGTCCAATTTTATCATAGCCGTGATTCAGCCTATTCGTGTCCTACTTCATCTTTAACTTAATTCTGTGAGTGTCCGATCTTATATTAAACTTCAGTGAGTGCATATGTAATAAACCCCGTTCAGACGACGTCATGACTTGAGAATTATTTATTCGGTTTTGTTCACAGCTTCCACCACATTCGTTCCTTCAGTTCCCTTGCTCCTTCACGCTGTTGGCTGACAGCGTGAGAGAGAAAGACTGCCGCGGCCCGCCACGTGGCAGGCTCCGGACCACAGCACCAGCGTGGCTTCCCCCTTCGTTCCTCCGCACACTGACCACATGCTGTCTTTCTCCGCCCCTTTTAATCCCTGGCCCACGTGATGCCACGCAGCCAATCCTCAGCCACACCCCTGGAACTTTCCCGAAGATACTGTACGGCTCCAGGGCCACGCCCCTGGCTCGACTCCCCATTGGTTGCGGGCTGAGGCCAGCAGAGCCAATCATCATCATCCAGGTGTAACCTCACATTACACATACAAGACCATGTATGCTGATGTCCGATTTTATAGCCACACTTCAGTCTATTCAGATGTCCTACTTAATCTTTAACTTGATTCGGTGTCAAAGTTTTATTAAACTTCATTCAGTGAGTGCAAATGGCAAACACACAAATGAATATATAAACAGCACCTCAAATACGACCACAAAGCCACATGCATAAGGCATAAAGTCAAAACTTTATTCACGACTATGACTCAACGTAATCCTCACACATGCATAGTCCAACAAATCCATGTCTGCACAGCACATCTGCTCCAGTAATTTCAGCTGGGAGGCCAGCACTCAAGTTTAAGCTGGCAGTCATGTATGTGTAATGACAGGGTGACACCTGTCGGCCTGAAGGGGTAATTGCAGTTATGGGAGTATTACTTAATGCCTTATTATAAGGGGGTATATCTGGGGTAAAGGTGAAAGGCAGAGTTAGTCCAGAGGCTCCAGGAACCTGCTCAAAGGTTCTGGAAGGGGGTGTGGCCTGAGGCGGGGCTTGGCCACGCCAGGGTGCATATAAGGGGGGCCGAACTAGAAGTTTGGGTGCTGTTGTGGGACCTGGGTCCTGGCTGCGTTGCTGCTCATCGTCGTCTCTTCGTCTCCAACCACATGGCTGATCTTCTGCAAGATCTTCTCCGTCGCCGTCGCTGCGCTAGTCAGACAGCTAGCGCAGCATATGCCAGAGATGGGCTATGTCTTAGGATTGCCTATGTGTAGCTGCATTACGTAATGTATCACCCCATGTGCTCTTAATAAACAAGAAGCCTTCTACTCGACATGTCTCGGAAGTCGCTCACTACATTTGGAGTCAGAAGTGGTTGAAAAAAAATGAAAAAAAATTCCCATCGGAGGAGAGAGGAAGGAATATCAAAAGAAGCGGAACTCACCTGTGGCGTCTTCCGACAATGACGAGAATGAGGATCTCCTAACAGCCCCGGGAATCGCGGTCCTGGTTGCCGAGAGTTGGCGGCGCTGGAAACGGCAGAACTGGCGACAGCTTCTCCGCGGTAGCAGCCCGATATTGGATGGCGCGTAGTGTCGGAGCAGTTGGAGCTCCTGAGGGCAACAGTCTCGCACATGGTGGAGCTCATGACGGCGACCACGATGGCGAGGCTGACTGCATGGATTTTGCCGGGGAGAGAAGACCGACCGCTGGAGGATGACGCACGGGCGGGAATTTCCATGAGCGGAGCAGCCATCTTTACTAATCGGGGTGGAAACCACGCGGCCGGAGGCCACTATGACGTGTAGCACGGAAGAAGCGTGGTCGGGGGTCATCATTTTACAATACGGGCGTGATTCACCGGAAGTGATGCCTGCTGCTGCCAATGTTGGAAGATGGACTGAACGAACCCGCCAACTGCGTCCCGTCAGAGAATTCGTCGTGCCAGGGGGTGACTGGAGCACCTTCATCTGGCGCTTCGAGGTGGCTTACTGGTTGGTGAACTGGACCGAGGAGGAGGTGCTGAGCGTTCTGCCGACAGTGCTAGATGACGATGCCCTCGCTGTTTTCTGGGCCATACCCAAGGGGCATACGCCGAGATGGCCGAAGTATATGAGCTGCCTTCCAACACCCGTAAGAAGTTTTTTACAGCGGCGGTGAGGGGAGGCTAAGATGCCCCTCGGCTACCGCAGCGTGCTGTTGGTGCTGGGAGAAGAGGCGTACCCCGCGGTAGACCCGAAGGATCTTGACTCTCTGGAGATGGAAAGGATGTTGGGACTAGCACATGAAATGGGGATCGTCTTGCCGGTCATTGCCATAAACGAGCAGAAGTCCCAATGGGCCGCCCGATGTCTGCAGGCCGCGGCACTTTGGGCAGGGATGTCAGAGCCTGCGTCAAGCATGTATCCGGTGCCCCCAGCTCCTTCGACGGCTGCACGCCAACCCCACCAGGCGAGTCACGACAACTCAGACACTCGGCCTGTGTTACAAACTCAGGCATCTAAGCTTACGGAAGTCATCGCCACCCCGCACAGGGGTGGCCTAGCTCGGGGACACAGTAGAGGAAGTTAGCGCGTTGGGTGATCGCAGCCGCTGCGGGGGCCTTGGCGGTGTCGGGTTGTATTCAAGGAATTGAGGTGTGTGTGTTGGTTGATATGGGTGCTTCCTCTACCATTATATCGGACATGATTTTTGACCTGTTACCAATCAGGGATCGGCTTGTTAGGCCGGTAGTGAATGCATGCGTTGCGCGAACGGTGATAGTATGGGGATTATAGGGCAAACATAGGCCCGTGTTGAGATTGGCGAGATTGCAGTAGTTGGGCCGGTACTGATCTCGAGGATGCTGGAGGTGCCCTGCCTTCTAGGCACGGATTTTTTTAGTAAAATGCCCTTTAAGATCCTCATTGATCAGGGCTGTGTGGAGTTGCCGTCGGGCCCCAAAAACATTTTGCGGTCCCCATACAGGAGTACAGTTGCTAATGTTATGGTCCAGGCACTTGCCAAGGCCGGTAGTGAATCCCGCCAGGATCACAGATGTTGGTGTCGCTGTGCTACCGCAAGCGGTTACAGGTAACGGATCCTGAATCGGGCATCTTGTTGACTCCGTCAAATGCGGTGACTCGGAGATTGGCGCTGGTTGGCGCACAGACAGTCGTCCGCCTCAATCAGGAGCTATTCTTGTAGGTGCTAAAGCTCAATGCGGGCCCGGAGATGCTTTGGTTCAGGCAGGGATGGTGTTGGCTCACGCGACAGCCGCGTTTCACGAAGGTGATGGTGTTGCATGCGACGAGATTGTTGGCATGGTGGAAAAGAATGTTACAGAGGATGAGACGTGGGCGGAGGTGGTGTGTCATGAGAATCCCCAATTGTCTCCGGCGCAGCAGGGTGAATTACGATCACTGCTGCGCGAGTTTTCAGATGTGTTTAGTAAAAGCAAGTTCGATATTAGCCGTACCTCCCTGTTGCAACATCGCATTGATACAGGGGAGGCCGGCCTCATTTATCAGAACCCGTATCGGCTGAGTCCGCTGAAGAAGGAACATGTGCAGAAACCGGTAGATGATGAGATGTTAGCTGCCGATATTATTTCTCCTTCTACCAGCCCTTGGGGAGCGCCCATTATGCTCGTTAAGAAACATGATGGCAGTCTTAGATTTTGTGTGGACTTTCGGAAAATGAACAAAATCTCGGTGGCCGATGTGTACCCGCTCCCTCGCATGGACGATTCTCTGGACGCATTGTCTGGTGCACGTTTTTTCTCTACTTTCGACTTGTTAACGTGGTTTTGGCAACCTAAAACCGTGTTCTATACGCCCCAAGAACTTTTCAAAAGAAACTGCCTTCCAATGGGATGGCACTCAGTCCCGGCCACTATTCAGCAGTTGATGGAACTTGTTTTGGTTGGCCTGCAGTGGGACTCCTGCCTCATCTACTTAGATGACATCATTGTGCTAATCCAAACTTTTGAAGAACACCTCCAGCGACTGCGAGCTGTTCTTGTTAGGATGCGATTGGTTAATCTGAAATTGAATCCTGCTAAATTTAATTTGCTGCAAACTCCATGCGATACTTAGGCCACATTGTCAGTGCGAACGGAGTAGCCACGGACCCCGAGAAAACAGCATGTGTGCGGGACTGGCTGACCCGCAAGTCTGTGGGGGAGGTCCGAAGTTTTGTTGGGTTTTGCATCGTATTATTGTAGAGTTGTGCCACAATTTGCTACAGTGGCTAAACCACTACACGCTTTGACGGCTAAGAACCAGAGGTTCAAGTGGGGGTCGGAGGAGGAGGCTGCATTCATAGCTCTTCGTATATGCTTTGCTGATGCGCCTCCACTCGATTACCCAGATTTCTCCCCCCCTTTGTTCTTGACACAGATGCTAGCAACACGGGTATAAGTGCCGTCCTTTCCCAGGTTAAGAATGGTGTGGAAAGAGTGGTCGCGTACGGTAGCTGCGTCTTGACTACGGCTGAACAGCATTACTGTGTCGCTCATAGGGAACTGTTGGCCATTGTATACTTTATAAAACAGTATAAGCCTTATCTATATGGCAGGGAATTTGTGGTTCGCTCAGATCATGTGGCCCTTCAGTACTCCCTCAGGGAAGACCAGCCCTCTGGGCAGCTCTCGCGTTGGCTGGAGATTCTCTAGGAGTACTCTTTCCAAGTGATGTACCATAAACGAATACGACATTGTAACGCTGGTGCTCAAGGCAATAGTTGTGCATGCGCGTCAGGCGCAGGTCATTGCAAACCTCCGGCGGCAATGCCCTCGGCTGTCATGACAGCGCTTGGGGGAGTGGAGCCCGCCGAGGAGGTTGCGCCGGGGGATAGTGTTGTGCACCTTGCGCGTGCCGATTGGAGAGGATTACAAATGGAAGATGTGTCTCTTATGACCTTGCGGCGCCAAGCGGAAGCAGGATGAAAGGGTCCACTCCCTCCGATGGCCTGCGACCGGTCCTAAGGGACGTTTTTTAATGATAGACACGGGCACAGTGACGTTTTGTAGTTCCCACTGCCCTCTGAGGCAAGCTGACTCGGGGGTGCACGAAGACAAGTTGGTACACCTTGGGGTGCGAAAAACGTTGTTAACGTTGCAACGTGATTATTATTGGCCGAGGATGGCGAGCGACGTGCATCACTTCATTCTGGGTTGCATGGAATGTACGCGTAGGAAGCCACTGTTGATAAAGTCACAGCCTCCATTGCAGTCTATCTCGGTTTCGCGCATCAGTGAGTTGGCCACACTCGACATCCTCGGGCCCTTTCCTCCCATGCAAAGGGGGAACAAGTTTCTCTTGGTAGGGGTTTCATGATGGCATATGGCCTGGCTGCTGCCCGACCAGTTGGCAGCCTCCATTGTGGATGCGTTTTTGCATGAATATGTGTTGGCAAAGGTACCCCCGACCAGCTTCTCACGGATCAAGGGGCAGAATTTTTCTCTAAGCTGTTACGAGAAGTTTGCAATGTGCTAGGCACTAAAAATATGTGCACGTCCCCGTACCATCCCCAGACAGACTGGATGGTAGAACAGCTGCATAAAACCCTGACAGAAATGCTCAGTCAGCACAGCCGAAACTGATTGGGATTTGCATGTTCCAGGAGTGTTAACCGCGTACAGAACAGTTCTGCACGCTTCCACTGGATTTTTGCCTTTTTTCTCATATATGGGAGGGAGAGTGAATCTCCTATAAAGATTAAATTAGGTTTGTCTGATAAAAAGAGAAAATCGAACTGGCTTGCGCCTTTGGAAATTACTTTGGAACGTGTCTCGGCAGCTCGAGAAGCGGCAAAATTAAACTGCCAAAGCACAGGTGGCAAACAAACTAAATTCGGGGCAAAAGGACTATGAGTTGAATTGGGCTGTGAGAGATTGTGCGTGGTTGAATTGCCTGCAAGTGCCATTGGGAACGTGCCCTAAACTGTATTGGCCATGGCAGGGTCCTGTGGAAGTGGTGCGTGTGTAAACCAGTTGGCCTTTGCCGTTGGTTTGTTCATCCGTCGCGGTTGAAGCCTTATATTTCTCCTCGGACTGACACCTCATCTCCAAATTGTGTACCTCCGGTGTCTGTTGTGGCTGACGAGCAGGGGGGGGAAATGCCAATGGAGAGTATGCAGCAGGAGGAATGTATTGTGCCGCCCACAGCCTCCGAACCCCTAACCGACGGGGCCCGTGATCTTGCCGAAGTCGGAAGCCGCGACTCCTGCAAAGTCAGGAGTGGAACTACCTTCATTGAGTCTTTGGGTGGAGCCCACATCTTATGTGAAGAAGATTTTCCCAACAGATGGACCAGCATCGAGGACTCGGTCCAAATGCGTTAGATTTCAGTGACTAAGAATATTTCATTGTATGTGTATGTGTGAGAGGAATTGGTGGGGTTGCGCTCACGTGTTATATAAAAGGGATTTTTTTTATTTTTCCCTCTCTGTGTCTCTTGTTGTTCTCTTACCTACCTATTGTGTTGCTCTATTCCTTCCCCTTCATTGCAGATCGTTCTACCCTATTCGAAAACATTTTGTTAAGTTGATTCTAGTTATGGCAGAACTATTCCTGCCTCACGTGCATTTCATTATTATTATTAGCCGGGACAGCTATCTTTAACCACTGGGGGGGGGGGGGGGGGGGGGTGATGTAATAACAGGGTGACACCTGTCGGCCTGAAGGGGTAATTGCGGTTATGGGGGTATTATGTAATGCCTTATTATGAGGAGGGCGTTTCTGGGGTAAACGTGAAAGGCAGAGTTAGTCCAGAGGCACCGGGATCCTGCTCGAAGGTTTTGGAAGGAGGCGTAGAAAGAGGCGGGGCTTGGCTGCGCCGGGGTTATATAAGGGGGGGCGAACCAGAGGTTCGGGTGCTGGTGCAGGTTCTGGGTCCTGGCTGCATCCGCTGCTCGTTGTCATATTTTAATCTCCGAGTGGCTGATCTTCTGCAAGACCCTCTTCCTCACTGTCACTGCGCTAGTCGGACAGCTAGCGTAGGATATGCCGGAGATTGGCTATGTGTTAGGATCACCTATGTGTAGCTGCATTACGTAATGTATCGCCCCGTGTGCTCTTAATAAACACGAAGCCTTCTACTCGACGTGTTTCGGAACACGCTGACTACATATGTATGTTTGTGGAACTTTTGCACCGTACGTAGCCAACTAGGAATATCTGAAGTGTGGGGGAAGGACAGCAAATTAAACACAAAACGCAGTTTTAAGGAAATTAGTGTGTCAATGTAGACGATTTAAAAGTGCATAGATTCAGTGGTTTCCTAATATCGGAAAAAGAGCGTTCTAGACGGCCGAAGTGCATTTTAAAAGTGCGTGATGCAGTGACCGTCTTAGCTCGATGACTAGCCAGAAGCCGCTGCTGTGAGGATGACCACAGTTTGCATGATGTTGTATGCTCATTGACAAGATCAGCAAGGTATTGTGGTTCATTTGTGCCAATCAGTGCGATCTTTATAATACATTCGCTCGGCAACCGGAAGCGAATGCAGCTCGGCGGGCACTGAATGGATACAGTCCAATCTTGCAGGACCCGTCACGACACGCGCCACATAATTGTATACACACTGCAGCTTGGTAATGCTTGGTGAGGGTAGAGAGGCCTGGGCTGGATCCTCCCTCCTGTGGGCTCCCTCCGGTCCCTACAAGATGCCGCTCTATGTGTTGCCTCTGGCTACTACGGCTACGCTGTCTGTTTTTGAAATCTGAAATAAATGTGAGTGATGGAGAAGCTGTTGTGGTAATGGGAGCAGAATTTGTTTCAACACCCGACCTTATGGACAATAATAATGTTAACTGTTTTAGAATGTATTTTGTAATAGAGTGCTGTTCACAATGACATGCACAAAGACATTCGTAAGAGTAATTTGAAAGTTACAGGTGAGAGGTGCTGACCTTGGGGAACAAACTATGAAATTGTAGTATATTGTAGACTGCAGAATGATCAATATGGGAAGTACCTTTGTTTGAGAAAGTATATTAGTGTGTCGTATGTGATGGATGAGGTGACCGTTTGATGGGTTGTAAAACAGAACGAGTTACTGCGTGGGAGACCGGCAGCAGTGATTCAGCAGTGGAGACCCTTGCTGATGATGGCAATGGTGAATTAGAGGGGGAGGTTAGGGGAGTGAGGCATTCATCCAGAAGTAGAAAGACCCTGGCTGATGATGCCGATTGTGCATTAATTGGGGGAGCAGACAGTAGACGCAAATCAGGAATAATATTTATACGTTCTGGAGAGAGACGGAACGAGCTCCTTTCCACGTCAATTGTTTTGTATACACTCACAGAATCAAGTTTAAGATGAAAACGGAAATCAAAGTCCAGCGTTCTTCATTAATATAAAAACGGGTATAAGAATATAATAAACATCAACAGTACTGGATTCATCGTAATTTGCAGGTTAATCGTTGTACCAATTCATTGCCAAGCAATCCATGGACGGAGTAATGCTGCGACACGCCCCCCTTCATTTGATTGGCTAATATCAGAAAATCGATTAATCCGTCGCAGTCCGATTTTATTGTTACCACAGCGCCACCGCTATCGCTCTGCCACAAACACCACAGGCGCACAGTGCGAACTCCATCACAAAGACAAAGATACCCCGTATAGCCTTCAACATACCGTTGGGGCAAGTGCTGTTAGCAAGTAGCAGCAACACGATCGAATCAGAGCTGTAATAAATTCGATCTCCTGACAGCTGTGTGATGATGTGTCGGTTAATTTCGAGAGTGTCCTGGTTGGTAGGTGCCAGAATTACTCTATTCACAAGCTCTTCAGCAAGCATGTGTTGCAAGTTTTGACCGTCAATTGCGGTGACCAGATCATCAATCGTTATCATTTGTGGTGGAATTTTAATGAACCTAATGGTACTCCAGATATCTCGGGCAAAGTTCCCAATCCAACTTTCAGTGATGCTCATTTTGACCATCACTCCGAAGGTTTTCCGTGAGAGTCAATTTGGTAAAACGCTGCTATAATACGCTGGATTTGATGCAGCACTCTATCACGGGTGCCTTTTGCTACAACCGGAAAAGTCTGTCTGAAGTCGCTACCGATTAAGACGACTTTTGCACCAAACGGCCGTACAATCTGCATGATGTTGTGCAACAGCTGATCGATGCATCGAAGGTGATGCATTGTCAGCATCATAATTTCATCAATGATGATGAGCGACGCTTGTCGTAGCGTTTCGCCTTCTGGCAAATTCAGTCTCATCGACGAAGAAGATGTGTCGAGGAGGGGAAGTGGAAGCTTGAATCAGCTGTGCACAGTTCGTCCGCCTTTCAGTAAAGTCGCTGCGATTCCAGTGGTCGCAAAAGGAAGAGCGATTTGACCTTTTCCACGAACAAATGAGAGCAGCGTTGAGTACAAAAACGTATTACCAGAGCCGCCAGGATCATCTAAGTAGAAAAGTCTGTTGTGGACATGTTCATCGTCGACAGCTCTCATTCATGCTGTGAAAGCTTCAAACTGTTGTCCATTAAGGAAGCAATTTCTCGTTTCAGCTTCCTGTTCTTCTTGCACTGCGTCATATAGCTGAACTTCGATTAGATGTCCTATCGGTTGAAGAATAGCAATTGATGCGCAAGACAATCTATGTTGTTTGAAAATCGCGTGCAGAGCCATGTTCAATGCAACATTTTTGTCATGACGCCGTAGATAATCCAGCGACATGTCATGTGAATTTTTGTTCCATAACTCGCCAGCGTTTGTTTAGTTTTATGATAATTTAGAAGCAAAAATTTGACTTACCTTTTGTTTCAAGTGTTGAATAAATAAACAAAGACACCAAAAGCACTTTGTTGCCGCGTATGATTATTTATTTGATTAAATTTCAATAAAGAAACGTCAAATTTAAAGAGAAATTGCATAAAAAATGTTTCTCCGCTCGACCTGGGGGATTGTAAAAATCCACCCGCTATCTTGATGCTCAGATCCAAGGTCATCTTTCTTCTGGTGGACAAGCTCAGCATCAACTCCTGTGGTATTGCCAACATCACAGACAACTTGAACTTCTAGTGCCTCAGTCATTTTGCCATGATTGGATGCATTTGTTGTTAGCTCTTTTTGCTGTTCTGCTGCTGCCTTGCATTTGAACCCAATATCAAATAAGTTTGAAGATTTACTGAGCAGTTCTTCATGCTTCCGCGTCTTGTTGTCTTTTTCTTTTGCTTGCTCTACTCTCAAACCTCTTCTTCTCCAACATGATTAATCTGAAAGGATGGAACAATTGGCAAACATTGTTATTTTAATTAAACAAAAACATGGAATTATATTAGAAGTAGTATTTTGGGGGCTTTCAGTTTGTTTTTCCCAATGTCAACGCTAAAAGTATGTCTTAGGCCTAGGCCAAAAATTGTGCCTACCTTCGCCATATAGGTTGCATGCAGTTTTTAGAGAAAAAGGTGCGACTTATGTGCCGAAAAATACGGTACTTATAATTTGATTCGGCATTCATAAGTGAAATAACTTTTCACTTAATCTCTGGAGGCCCTCCAGCTGGCGGAGGCCGCTGAGCTGCAGCACCTAAAGCTCATGCCTTAATCCGTGCCAGAGCAGATCAGGTACTTATTAGAGACTGAGTCGACCTAGGGGAGGAGGCCCAAATCCGCTTCAGATAATCACTATCACTGGTGTTTGTGGCCTCGTCGTGGGAATTTATCTCAGTTCGGCGGGTTCATAGCACAGCGCGTTAAGGCCGGAACTGTGGCTACACGAGGGGGTTAGGTGGCCAGTATGGTCACCGTATCAAGTGCCTTAGGATGCGCTTCTGTGACCATCTGGAACGCTCTTCCTTATATTAGGAAGCCACTGAGAGCTATGCGCTTTTAACTCATCTAGATTGACGAACAATATTTTTAGAACTGCTTATTATGTCCAGTTTATTGTCCTTCCCCCGCACCTCCGATTTGCTACGTACGGTGCGAAAGAAGTTCTACGTACATACTACGCTACTCTACACTATACCGCACACTACATCACTATACACTACTATACCTACATACCGTGCCTCCCATGCAGTGCTTTTCCACCACTACTAAAAGTTTTATTAGTTAGAGATACTCCCTCGCCCCACGCCTCCCCCCTTACCCCATCACTTCCCGCAACCATACCCCCACCCCTCCCCCACCCCGCCCCGGCCCCCACCCCCGTCACCCCAACCCCCTCCCCTCTCGCACTGGAATGTTCAGTTGACTCACCTCAAGCGACTTTTGTGCCCACAAAGTTGAGGCAACGTTGCGGTGCATATTAATAAAAAAAACTTTTTTCAACTCAGACACTTTTATTTACATTCAAAAGTATAAAATATATTTTTTGACCCCAGAATTAATGAAATTTTATTTTCTTAACTAAAGAGGGTGGTTTGCATCAAGAACATTTAACATACTCTTTGGTTCTTTCGGTAAAGTCACGTAGTTAGAAATAAAATAAGCAATCACGACGTTTCGATCGCAAAGGAGTCAGCATCTAAAGGCAAACTGTTTATAAGGGTTTGGGGATGGAGTAGCCCAAGTGTAACAACAACACCAGAAGGCACGGGTGGTGCACGAGAGCCAATGCAGCAACAATGCCAATGCAGCAACAATGCAACAAGAGTGCCATTGAAACAACAATGCCAATGCAGCAACAATGTCAAACGCTGTGGATGCGGGGAGAAATTAACTCGGAAAAATAGACTAGTACCCGGCAGATATGATGGAACAACCATAAACAGTTAAGGATTTGCCTGTTTAATAACATCCTTCGAATGTTTGCTGAATTTGTATTCATCTTCTCGATTGAAGTTATGTCTATGTTTATATATCTGGATGGCTTCATGAACAAACCTTTGATAGTAGCCCGAAGGTTTGCAGAGTACCTTGGTCTCAGAAAAAACAATATCATGCGAGCCCACGGCGTTGTAACAAACCACGGTCCGAGACATATCGTTTCGTTTCCCAAATGTAACTGCCACCGCAGGTACAACTCAGTTTGTAGACTCCAGGATATTGCAAGTCAGGGATGACATCCTTCACAGATGGAATTAGATCACGGATTTTGTGTACTGTATTGAATACCTCTGCTGCGGCTGACCATTGTAACCTCATTTGCCAGTAGCAAAATATGAGAATTGTTTTTTTACCTTTTTATCTGGCAACAAAACTGACACCTTTTTAACAAGGAGTAATGTTTGCATTGACCACAATACCTGCAGTCGGAATGAAAGCAAAAAAACATAACTCTGATAATGTATGCACTGTCCTTGAAATTGATTGGTCCACACCCGAGACAGCTTTTGTCATCTGGGGTTCTGCCGGATGGCAGCGGCATTGCCAGCATCGATGTGGTGACTCAAAAGGGGAGTGCGGCCGATGTCTAATTTGCCTTTACAAAACACGTCAGAAAATTCAAGAAAAAGCGTCCTCAACTCCCTTTTCTGAGGCTCGGACAATTTGGAACTTTCAGAACAACGCCCATCCATCCACTTTTCATTGGAAACCTGTTGCGGCTCTGTTTTTGATGCGACCCCGACCCCGCCAGTGATGTTTCTCTCACGACGTGCGGGCAATGCGTGGGCTAGCATGGTGCCCTGCTGTATGACAGATGTGTCCACCCTGCATTAAGAACTTGAATGAATAGTTCCTGGTCATTGGACAACAGAGTCTGGGCCCCCATCAATGTCAACACATGAATGGCTTTGTTTGATGGTCCTAAAAGGATTTCTCCTGCAGTCGACTCCTGATCAAGCGGCTTCTGCAATCGTAAAGGAACCAACATTTGCGCACCAGGAGGAATCTTTAAGGTCCTACTCTCAAGTGCTTGTACAGTAGCGTTGGCCATGTGCAATCGAGTGGGAGAAGGGAAAAAGGCCATGCGGCGGCCCGAAGGCAACTCAGGACAATTTTGGTTAATTAAAATTTTCTCCAGAAAGTCAGTTCCGAGCAAGCAAGGAACATTGACACAAGAATTGGTCCTGTCAATTTGATATCTTCATTACACACCTCTGCTGTTATCTGTTCAATGATGCCCAATGAGCCGCCGTTTTCGGCAAAGCATAAAACCTCGATGGGGTTCGACACTTACGGGGCAGAATGTTAAAAATCAACTCGGGAATTATAGTCATGGATGCACCGGTGGATTCAGGGGCCGAGTGTCTGGTGTGTCGCGACTCGCCTTGGGATTTCGTGGAGTAGAGGACGGTTGGGCGATGATGGCGGTGGTCCAGGGAGGCATCGTTGCAGCATGTGGAAACCCGACGAAACGTGTCCCAGCAGGTCACAGTTGTAGGACATGATGAGCCTGCTCCCAGGACGAGGAGAGGTCTTCTGCAGTCGATGTTGTTCATCCTGTCGCACCATGCCATTCCCCCGACAGCCTCCACTTTGGGCTGAAGTGCAGGCTTGGATGGGTGTATCACGTGTCTCACGAGGCGTAGTACATGCTGCCAACCACTTATGTCGTTGCAAAAGCAGGTCGCCAAGATGCATATTGCAACTTTGAGAGAAGACAAATCATCGTCGTCGACGGCTGGCAGGACGATGTTGAGGTCCTTCGCCAGCATCAGAAATCTTCCCTTGCACCAACAGTGCGCTGCAAAAGGCGAGGGTAATCTTGACCTCCCCCTCCTCTGCGCAGCGTACTTATGGTGAACATTTGATGGCGGTTCATAAATTGCCGCCATTTGGCTTTCTGAAGCGTGGCCCTCTCCGATGGCGAGATTGTGCAAAACGCCGCAAAAGCATCGTCTTCAAGCACGGCGGTTAGCGCTCTCAGCGCCTCCGCTTCCGTCCATCCCGCCAAGTCGCAGTTTGTCTAGTCGACGTCGCCTGAGGGATGTAATCTCCACAGGCGAACTCGGCATACTTTCAGACTTGGCGGGCTCTCCGTCTACTGAATCTACAGTAGTTTCTGTATAGTTGTGTGACAGGTTCCGGAGACACTTGTAGAGGTAACTTCTTTATTACAATCCAACACTCCAACAGTCCTGATACTCTGTTACAGCCTAGGTACACAGCCTAGGTACACAGCCTAGATACACTACTCTGGCTACGCTCTGGAACTCGCCCTCACAAGGACGTAGAGCCGGGAGTTCCAGAGTCCCACCACTGGCCCTCACAGCGTCCCAGGGTCCTGAGATGGCTGGTCTTGGGTCTTGGGTCTTGAGCTACAACTGGCCCTGATCGGCCAGGGAGCTGCTCTTTTATGCCTCGTCCCCAACGAGGGGTGGGGTTGTGTGCGCCCCCAGATATCTCACAGAGCACACACAGCCCCCCCCCCTCCCGTTCGTGCCGCCAAGGGGCTTAACTGGCTGGGGTGCCTGGTATCCCAGCGCGTGGCGCCAAGGGCCTTAAGCATCTGGGTTGCCTAGGGTCCCAGAGCCCCCAGCAGCCCCTCCCCTCTTATGTCACTACATTACCCTCCTCTATGTAGCCTCCAGCCGTCCCGGCTGTCAATAATTAGAATGTTTAAATTAACGAAAGGGAAGAAAAAAATACACGAGCCTCAACACTATATACAAGCGTCAATCAACAAAAAGGTGAAGCAATGACACGTGAACAAACGACCCGCGGCATACCTAGCCCTCCTCGGGATCCGCAGCAATGCCAATGATATGGCTGAGACATTGCACAGATCCTTGCAGGAGATGGCACCTCCACCGTCTGAACTGCGCAAACCGCATCCCCGTGGTCTCCCGCGCTCGCACAACCCAGCAGCCCTCCCTTGAAGGCCAACCAGAACATCTCATGCCACTCGGCATCACACCCCGCCTTTCCGACCTTCACGCGTCGGCCGTATCGGGGGAACTTCAACCCAGTCTCTCTCCAAGACTCGCGTCGCAGCATATAGCTGTACCGACCGAACTGAGATGACCCATCGTTCACTCACTGCACAACATGCACCCTAACAACTGAGGGATACAGTCCCAACATAACGGGACAACTACACCTGAACACTACGAATCTCCAGCCCACTGTTTCAACACGCCTCGGAGTGTCTCAATCTCCGGGCTGTCAGGGCGAGCCTACAGCTCCAGACACACCATGGAGGGTCTCAACCTCCGGGCCGTCAGGTCAAGCCGTCAGCCATTGCATGACGGGACCACACTCTCCGAGCCATGTGAGCGCACAGCCCACTAGGTTAGACATGTCATGGAGTGTCACAATCTCTGGGCTGTCAGGTCAAGCCGTCAACCATAGCATGACAGGACCACAACTCTCGTGTTAGACACGCAACACCCACTGGGCCATCCTGGTCAGGATCTGCACCCCAAGATATTTGAGAGCCAGCACGACAATTCCAAATCCCTGGCAGCATGTCACCATCTCAAAGTAAATGCCCCATACAGTCTATACATCGTTAACAATGACAGCACAAGCTATACATTAACAATCACGAACAAAGCTCCATACAAACCATACATTGTTAACAATCACAAGCCAAGTTTCGCACACACATTGACAACACTCACGAGCGAAGCTCCACGCAGTCTACCCAACAACAATCACGACTCCCCAACGACAACGAAGAAAATGTCAACAAAAATCATTAACCCGGAGCACATAAATTAGTGAAGTGTCAGGGGCCTGGTCTCCCGACCTCCAACCTTTGGCCAGAGCAGAGGCGACGACCAGCGGGACGATCGATGTGCCGGCCCCGGCGCCGGTTACAGTAAGATTGGCACCCTCATTGTCCGGTTGCAGCGCTGATGATGCGGTATGGTAAGTTGAAGCCAGCTGTCGTCCGGCGGTGAAGGTCGCAGCGCTGATGACGCGGCGTTGTTTGGTTGGACCGCGCTGGGCCCAGAAGTGATGTTGCTCCCAGCGGTCATTGCTCCTCCAGTGGAAGTGATGTCATTGCCAGCGGCCACTGTGCCCCGGGCGGAAGTATCCCCCACATTTGTTGCGGGAACGGCGGTGGCGTCCACCATGTTTGTGGCGGCGGCGGTGGGCTCGGGCGAGCGCTGCGCATCTTCTCTCCCTCCCGCCATCGCATGTGAGCGCCGCATCTCGCCCAGGAGGGAGGCGGTGGCGCAGAGCAGCTCTGTGAGGCGAAGCAGCGCCTCCTCCATCCCTGCTCCCGACGTTGGAGAGGGGACGGTCAGCGGAGCAGACAGCTGCTCAGCCGGCGGTGCGGCGTCGCCGTCGGCCGGCGGTGCGGTGCGGCGTCGTTGTCGGCCAGCGGTGCGGCGTCGTTGTCGGCCGGCGGTGCGGCGTCGCCGTCGGCCGGCGGTGCGGCGTCATTGCCGGCCGGAGTTGGCCGCCCCATCGCTGCTTGCTCCTCTACATCGCCGTCAGGACTGAAGGCTTACTTCTTGTCTCCCTGGCCACTTCTGACACCAAATGTGACGGGTTCCAGAGACACTTGTAGAGGTAACTTCTTTATTACAATCCAACACTCCAACAGTCCTGATACTCTGTTACAGCCTAGGTACACAGCCTAGGTACACAGCCTAGATACACTACTCTGGCTACGCTCTGGAACTCGCCCTCACAAGGACGTAGAGCCGGGAGTTCCAGAGTCCCACCACTGGCCCTCACAGCGTCCCAAGGTCCTGAGATCTTGGGTCTTGGGTCTTGAGCTACAACTGGCCCTGATCGGCCAGGGAGCTGCCCTTTTATGCCTCGTCCCCAACGAGGGGTGGGGTTGTGTGTGCCCCCAGATATCCCACAGAGCACACACAGCCCCCCCCCCCCCCCCCCCCCCGTTGGTGGCGCCAAGGGGCTTAACTGGCTGGGGTGCCTGGGCTCCCAGTACCTGGTGCCAAGGGGCTTAAGCGTCTGGGTTGCCTAGGGTCCCAGAGCCCCCAGCAGCCCCTCCCCTCTTATGTCACTACAGTTGTATCAACTGACTGTACAGTAGTAACTATTGAGTACAGGAGTATCTACTGACTCTATAGTAGTATCTACTGACTCTAGAATATTATCTGGCTTTACAGTAGTATATTTTGACTATAGTAGTATCTACTGACTCTATAGTAGTATCTGCTGACTTTGTAGTTTTATGTACTGACTGTACAGTAGTATATACTGCGTACATTAGTAACTACTGACTATAGTAGTATCTACTGACTGTATAGTAGCATCTACTGACTGTGGTAGTATTTCCTGACCGTAGTAGTGACAGTAGTATCTACCGACTCTACAGGAGTATCTACCGACTCCATAGTAGTGTAATGCGAGCAAAGACAGGGTGGTTGCCGGCCTCCGCGCCGCTCACACGTGCCGGTGTAGTGAGAGCGTGTGGGGGGGGCCACTGCTCACCTCGCTCCAATGGGAGCGGGGTGAACAGGGGGGCGGAGGCAGGATGGAAGGTGGAGTTGGGTCACGTGGGAGAGGGGGATATAAGAGGAGGGCCGGAAGGAGAAGGGGAGGAGAGAGTGAGAACCAAAGAGGGATCCACGCAGGAGGGTGGAAGGAGCCGTGGCGCCATTGCCACGTGGTCGAGAAGGGATAGGCACCCACGGGAAGGCAGCGTGCGTGGGGAGCGGCCAGACAGAGGAGCGTGCGGGATCGCACGGAGAAAGAGACAGGGGAGCGTGCGGGATCGCACGGAGAGAGACACAGAAGGGAGCGTGTGCGGAGTACCCGAAGGGCGGTGTGGCCGGGCCGGGTGAGGGAGAGCACATGGAAGGGAGCCAGGTGACGGCGTGGGCGAGAGCCACAGGGGAGCGTGCACGGGGCGCACAGACGTGCGGAATGCGAGGCCGGAACGAGGAACAGCAGGTGCGTGGAAGAACCCAATAAAGGACACGGAGAACAACAAAGTGTGAATGAGTCCTTTATTACAGTAGTATCTGCTGACTCTACAGTAGTATCTGCTGACTGAGTAGTTGAATACATTGACTCTACAGTAGTATCTACTGACTGTATAGTAGTACCTACTGACTGTATAACAGTGCCCGCGGACTATAGTATTAACTACTAACTCTATGGTTGTATATGCTGACTGTATAGCATTATCTGCTGACTCTACAGCAGTATCTACTGACTGTATAGTCGTATCTACTGCCTCTGCTGCAGTATATACTGACTGTAGTGGTATCCACTGACTCAGCAGTAGTAACTACTGATTCTACAGTAGTATCTGCTGACTCTACAGTAGTATCTACAGACTGTACAGTAGTATCCACTGACTATAGTAGTATCTACTGACTCTTTGCTAGTATCTACCGACTCTACAGTAGTATCTCCTGACGCTATAGTAGTGTCTACCGACTCTATAGTAGTAACTCCTGACTCTACAGCAGTATCTACTGACTGTATAGTCGTATCTACTGCCTCTGCTGCAGTATATACTGACTGTAGTGGTATTCACTGACTCTGCAGTAGTAACTACTGACTATATAGTAGTATCTACTGACTGTACAGTAGTATCTACTAACTCTATAGCAGTATCCTGACTCAATAGCAGTATCTGCTGACTCTATAACAGTATCTAGCGACTATAGTGGTATCTACTGTCTGTAGTAGTATCTACTAACTCTTTGCTAGTATCTACCGACTCTACAGTAGTATCTCCCGACGCTATAGTAGTGTCTACCGACTCTATAGTAGTATCAACTGAATCTATTGTAGTATCTATTGACTCTAGTAGTATCCACTAACTATAGTAGTAACTACTAACACTATAGTAGTATATGTTGACTGCAGTGGTACCTCCTGAGTGTTGTAGAGTCTACTGACTTTACGGTAGTATATACTGATTATATAGTAGTGTCGTGACATCGCTGGATGTCACCATGCTGTGGGTGCAGTACCGGCCCTAGAGGGGCACAGCGTGCGGTGTAGCAACATCGCCGGACACCACACTATTGTGGGTGTAGTACCGGCCCTAGAGGGGCATGGTGTGCACTGAATAATAGCGCTGGATGGCACCATGCTTTTAGTGCAGTGCCGACCCTACAGGACAGGGTGTGTGGGTGTTGACCTAAGGATAAGGTTGTTTGAGGCCATGGCACTCTGGTTGACCCAGGAGGACACGTGACCGGTTAAGTTGACAGAGGGACTCTAAGAGGGGGCCAGGGGGGTCACATGCTTGGAAGGTGGACGTGGCCAAGGGCGGAGCTGGCCACTCCACAGAGAATATAAGCCAGGTCCCGAGAGGAACCAGGGTTGTTGTTCATCCTGGAAGAACCCTTCGTCTACGATCTCTATTCAATGAGTCTCCAACACGTGGACCCAGACTGAAGTCATTGGTCCTGGTAGGAAGTAACAGTTACGTAGTAAGTAGTATAGTTAGCTGGGTGGTCACCACCATAGGTTGTTATTCTGTTAAGGGGAAGTTACATCGTGTGTTGGAATTGAATAAATGTGTTGCCTCAAAAGTCTACATCTGCAACTCAGTTGAACACATTACAACTGGCATCAGAAGTGGCTAAACGTTATTTTGTCAGTAAGATAGGCCGAGTGTATGGGTGCCGACCGAAGGATGAGGTTGTGTTAGGCCATGGCGCTCTGGTTGACCCAGGAGGACACATGACAGAGGGGCCCCATGAGGGGGTTAGGGGGGTCACTTGATTTGGACCCAGATCCTTCCTGAGGATTTTGGAAGGTGGACATAGCCAAGGGCGGAGCTGGCAATGCCACAGAGAATATAAGCCGGCTCCCTAGAGGGACCGGGGTTGTTGTTCATCCTGGAAGAAACCCTTTGTCTATGATCTCCGTTCAACGAGTCTCCAACACGTGTGTAGTGGGTTAAATTCAGGCACACACTGGAACTTTGGAGACAACACTATTTATTAGCTAAACACAATGGGTAACTCTTAACATTAACAGAATAACGGCATAGGGTGGTAACCACCATTCCTAACTTGGCTAATACACGAGGATACTACATGGTGGCTTCATCCTAGAGTTGACCCAGCAGAACAGCCCAGCTCTTTGTCCACACCCCACTTATAACCACGCTGGCGTGGCTGGCTCCGCCCAGGCCATGCCGCCCTTCCCGATCCTTCAGGAAGGCCCGAGTCCCCAACCATGTAACCCTCCTGGGGCCCCTGGCCCCCCTTTATCCGGTAACGTGTCCTGTTAGGTTCACGCAGAGTGTCACGGCCTGACACGACCTCCGTTTTTATCGGTTCACTATATGGTAGTCATTATGCAGTGTAGTGTATTCCCAGTTACTTAATGTTAATAGCTCAGCTTATTGGAGAGTATATTGATTATATTGATGTAGTTCATATATTTAGTTCTTTCACATCGGTTTATTGTATGATAGTTGGGTAAACTTTGACTTTAACATAGCCACTTCCGTGGCCAGTTACATGCTAATTCCTCACATTAACATCATGTTATTCTCCCAGTTACATGGTAATTTCTCACTTTAACATCATGCTAATCACTCACATTATCTTAGCTACTTTTATGCTAAATTCCTCTGTTGATATATAAACTCCTTTGTCAAGGTGCTCTACTCCTCCCACCCAGCTTAAATACGCTCCCAAGCTTAGCAGTGTTCATTGGAGCGCTGTCTTTCCGACAGCTCTGTTTCTTCAACTGAGGACGGCTGCTTGTGTTGTGGCCGAATCGTCGTGATAATTTAATTTTATGTTTTATTTTTTTATTTTATTATTTCCCTTATACGTGACTTTACCGAAAGAACCAAGAAGATAAACTATGAAATTGTATCATATTGTAGACTGCAAAAAAAGAAGAACAATATGGGAAATAGTAATAGGTTTTTACCCTTTCAACTGGTACAAAAACTGACACCTTTATACAAGTGTAATAACAGCCAATAAGGGATGAGCCAGGGAGCATGGCCTCGGCGTGATCTCGGCATGTCAGCAGGGGTGATTGGCCTGGCCATTCGGGGCCCCAGCTAATGGGAAGCCGGATCAGAGGCGTGGTCCCGGGATTGACAGGGAACCATCGAGAATGGTCAATGCTGTCTATGGAGGATTGGCTGGGGGGTACCACGTGACGAAGGGATTAAGAGAGAGAGAGAGAACGATCGAGAGCAGACTTGGGAACGACAAGAGCAGGAATCATGCACGTACTGGGTGCCACGTGCGCGGTGGGGACTTGGTGTGAAGTCTGCCCTCTCTCCGTTGTCTGCCAGCAACGGAGAGTGTGTGAGTAAAGTGTAATTGTGGAAGTGGAAATAAAAAGGACTGATTCCGAAGCCGCCTCAAGAAGGTTTATTACATTGGTGTCAGAAGTGCTTCTGCGACTGTTTGGACGATCGTCAAGATATCCAAGCACCCCAGAAAAACGAACCTGCCCGTGCCTCCATCGGAGGAAGAGGTCGAGACGGATGAAGATGAGCTGTTGGGAGCTACAGCCCCTATGCCGCCTACTGATAATACTCTCCTCGACGCCTCTCAGCATCGACCGGGGGAAGATGCGACCACCGCAAGGAACAAAAGACGAATGGCGGCTGATGGCGGAGCAGATCGAGTCATTACGCGCCATTCTGCTAAGCCTAGTGACCGCGGTGGCGTCTTCACCAGCCGTGGGTCGCCAGATTGCCGATCAGCTGGACGCCGCGGGAAGGGGTCCTGCAAAGGAATCTGAGTCCGCCATTCCTCCTGCCACGCGGGAGGACGCCGTCGTTTTGGGTGGGGCGGCTGCGCCGGAGCCGTCGGCCACCATTTTGGGCGCGCCTACCGCCACGCGGCCACTGGACGCCATTTTGCCTGCAATGGGTGGAGAGCGGGAACGGCAGTCGGAGACGCCCACGGCGTGCGTTTGCCACCGCGGACATCGCCTTCCACAAATTAAAGAATTTATCGCCGGGGGCGATTGGAGTGCTTTTACGTGGCGCTTCGAGTCAGCTTTTAGATTCGTGAACTGGACGGAGGATGAAGCGCTGGGAGCGCTACCTACACTGCTTGATGATGTTTCTCTGGGGGTCTTCCGCTCCATCCCGGCGTCCAAGAAGAAGACACTGCGGGATGCGTTCGCAAAGATGGCAGAATTTTATGACCCACCGACGTCAGCCACCAGAAAATTTATGTCGCGTCGACGAGCATCGGAGGAGTCGCCGTTGGCTTATCGGGGGGCGTTGATGGCGCTGGCCATGGCTGCCTACCCCGACGCAACGGCCAATCATTTGGATCCTCTCATTTTTTCCCGTATGCTGGAGTTGTCTCAGGAGCTCAACATTTCTCTACCAGTGTGCGGCCACGAACCGCTTACATCGCGATGGGTGGCGCGCTGCCTGGATGCTAAGTTTAATATCAAGCGTTGGGACCAAATGGTGGCGTGGACGGGGAAACCCGAAATCGACGGGCCGCCTTTGGGGTGGTCTCCGCGGCTGGTTGTCCACTGCTCCGACGACTCGGGTGACGACGACATGCTGGCTGCTGCGGTTCCGCATAGGATTCCGGGACGGCGGCTTGCGCAACCAGCGTGGCGACTACATGGCCCGTCCACGTGCAAGGGCCGGGTTGTCCGACCGCCGGCCGACGACGGCCGCGTGTTTCAAGTGCGACAGACAGGGCCATTTCGCCCGTGACTGCCGCTGCCGGCCTCTGCTGTCGCCTCTTCCGCCAAGGGGACCTCCATCTCCTCCACCTGCTGCGGAGCTGCAACAACCTCGGGCGAGTCGGCACAAATCGGACACCCGGCAGGTCTTGTCACATCACTCATCCACTCGCACTCATTCTTACACTCCTAAGGATAATTTTACTTCTCCTGCTTCATTTACACGCTCTGCTACACAGTGGAAGAAATTGGCTCGCAGGGTTGTGGCTGCGGCGTCGGGCTCGTCGACGGTACGGGGTACCATCGACGGCATTGACGTCCGTATCTTGGTAAACACGGGCGCGTCTGCTACCATCATTTCAGATGTTATTTTTCATTTGTTGTCCATTCCTACGTCGCGGATACGCAGGGTTAATGATGCGTGTGTTGCTACAAATGGGGGAAGCATGGGTATCTGTGGTCAGGTAGATGTGAGCATCGCTATCGGAAATATTACCGCCGCAGGACCTGTGTTAATCTCTCGCTCGCTAGCTGTTCCATGCTTGCTTGGTACTGATTTCCTGCGCCGGATGCCGCTGAGAATACGGGTCGACAAGGACTGTTTGGAAATGGCGGGGGGTCGTAGGATGGCGTTCCTGCCTTCCCTGCTGGCCAATGCGCCTACAGGTAACGCAGTTACTGCCGTAGTTGCTGCTACGGTGGAGGTTCCGTCGGGAGCGCAAATGCTCATTCCGCTGTGTTACTGAAAACCCCTTCAAATGGGAAGGGATGCGAAGGGCGTGCTATTATCCCCATCGAATTCGGTATCTAAATCTTTTTCTTTAGCAGCGGCACAAACAATCGTGCGACCAGGTCAGGCACCTTTCATACAGGTGTTGAATGGGGAACCTGACCGCGTTGTTGTTCCGGAGGGATCGGTGCTGGCTCACGCCATTACCGATTTCGCCTCTTGTGACAAAACGCCGCGCGCCCGGATGCCCGCGGGTGGGCCTCCGCACGATCGTTCACAAGAACGCTGGATCGAAGATTTATGCGGAGAGAATTCTTCCCTGTCGAATGAACAAAGGAACGCCCTGCGTTCACTATTGCTACGGTACGCTGATGTTTTCAGCAGAAATTATTTGGACCTCAGCCGCACGTCGCTTTTGTCGCACCATATTGACACCGGTGCGGCACCTCCCATCTGTATGGACCCTCATCGCATGAGCCCGGCGGAAAAGGAACACGTGCGCGGAGCAGGAGATGAATTGCTGGCGGCGGGTATTATTTCGCTGTCCAACAGCCCTTGGGGCGCGCCCGTCGTTCTGGTTAAGAAAAAAGATGGTGGTACGCGGTTTTGCGTTGATTTCCGCCGGTTGAACAAAATTTCGGTGGCGGATGCGTACCCCTTACCGAGGATGGATGACTCGTTGGATGCTTTATCGGGTGCTAAATTCTTTTCCACGCTTGACCTGTCCTCGGGCTTCTGGCAGCTTCCCCTCGATGACGAGTCGAAAGCCAAAACGGCATTCCGCACGCCGCAAGGTCTTTTGAATTTAATCGGTTGCCTATGGGCTTGAATGCGGCTCCGGCGACGTTTCAGCGGCTCATGGAATTGGTGTTGGCTGGACTACAGTGGGAAACGTGCCTCATATATCTAGACGATATAATTGTCTTCAGCCGCACGTTCGAGGAACACCTCCAACGCCTAGAGACAGTTTTTCAAAGAATGCGCGCGGCTGACCTTAAGTTTAAACCTGAGAAATGCCACTTTCTGCAACACTCCGTCCGTTACTTGGGTCATATTGTCAGTTCAGACGGCGTGTCCACTGACCCTCTGAAAACCAAATGTGTACGAGAGTGGCCCACATCCACTTCAGTGGGTGATGTTCGGCGATTTATTGGATTCGCTTCCTATTATCGCCGCTTCGTTAAGAACTTTGCGACGTTGGCAAAACCATTACACATTCTAACTGGCAGAAATCAAAGATTAAAATGGGGAGCGGAGGAAGAAAGTTCTTTTAGGGCACTTTGGGACCACCTCGCCACGGCGCCTACGCTAGATTACCCAGACTTCTCACAGCCGTTCATCCTTGATACGGATGCTAGTGACATCGGCATTGGGGCCGTTTTGTCGCAACGTAAGGACGGGGTTGAGCGAGTGGTGGCGTACGGCAGCAGGGTTCTATCCCCTGCGGAAACGCGATATTGCGTGACAAGGCGGGAACTTTTGGCAATTGTCCATTTTGTTCGATTGTACCGGCCGTATCTGTATGGACGGAAATTCCTGGTTTGCACTGATCATGCGGCTTTGCAATACTCCTTGAAATTGGATCAGCTGTCAGGCCAACTGGCTCGGTGGTTGGAGTCGTTACAGGAATTTTCCTTTGATATTACATACCGAAAGGGGGCCCGTCACGCGAACGCTGACGCGCTCTCAAGGCTGCCGCCCGTTCCTCCGTGCACTTGCCTGACGGGCACGCACCACTGTGCGGCACCGCCCACCTCGCCCTGCCCGGTTATGGGGGCGATAGCGAATGAGGACGACGCAGGGGCGAAAGCGAAGGAGAACGACCAGCAGGTGTCGGTGGACACCGATGATACCTTGCGGCTGCCGCACGCGGTCTGGTTGCGTGAGCAGGAGGCCGATGCCTCGCTGTCTCCGCTACGGAAATTGGTAGGGAAACAAAAATCTCAATTGGCGGGATGGAAGTGGCAGATGTTCCGAGGCAAGTCGGGATTGTTAATGTGTACCGACGGGTTGTCTGACCGACCACGCTTGGTAGTGCCTACTTCGCTTCGCTACAACCTGCTCCGTGCTCTGCACGCTGATAAGTTGATGCACCTCGGCGTCCAAAAGACTTTGGCCGCGATGCAAAAGGATTTTTTCTGGGCCGGTATGACGGCAGACGTCAATGACTTTGTCCGCTCATGCCATGATTGTGCGAAGAGGAAGCCGCCTCAGAACCACTATGTACCACCGTTACGTTCCATTGAAGTGTCCCGTATCAACGAATTAGTTGCTCTCGACATTCTGGGCCCGTTTCCCCCGTCAGCTAGGGGCAATAAATACCTTCTGGTCGGGGTGGAATATTTTTCTCGATGGCCGATGGCCTGGCCTCTACCCGACCAAACGGCAGCGTCCATCACCGACGCTTTCTTGAACGGGTATGTCATGGACAAGGGGGCACCTGAGAGGCTGCTCACAGATCAAGGGCGGAATTTCTCCTCTAAATTGCTTAGGGAAGTTTGTGACGCGCTGGGTACAAAGAAAGTTCGCACTTCCCCATACCATCCACAAACAGATGGTATGGTGGAACGATTCAACCGTACCCTCTCAGCTATGCTTTGTCACACGGTCAGTGAAAAGCAAACCGATTGGGACCTGCACGTACCAGACGTCTTAGCGGCATACCGCATGGTTCCGCACACGTCCACGGGATACTCACCATTTGTTTTGATGTATGGCCGTGAAAATGTTTCACCCATCGATGTGCAACTGGGTAAGCCGAGTAAACGACCATCCTGTTCCTTGCCTGACCATGTGCGTGACTCGCTTGAACGAGTAACGGAGGCGCGAGAGGCTGCCCGGTGTGCGACGGCCCGTGCCCAGGCAAGGAATGAACGGTATGCGCGTCGATCGCATACTCGCATGCCTTGGTCAGTGGGAGACCTGGCGTGGCTCCACTGCCCCCAGGTACCGGCGGGCACATCCCCCAAACTGCACAGGCCGTGGCGGGGGCCTGTGACGCTGGTAGATGTTCGGAACTCGCAAAGTATCCGCGTTCAGTACGGAAAACGTCGGTGGTATGTTCATTCCTCGCGACTTAAACCCTATGTTGACGCGCGTGTCGGTCCTTCATCCCCACTAGCTGACCTGCTGGGTTCTGCCGAGCCGATTACGCCGATTGCCACACCCGTTGATCCCAAGGGGGACTGTGTTGTGCCTTCTACAGATGAACAGGTTCTGAGGGCTGAGGAAGCCCCCGCTGCCCCCCCTCCAACGGGGCCTGCCCTGGACGTGACCAAGCACCAACAACCTACTTCTTCTTCGAGCCTACTACCTCCTGTCCATCCGGAAGCGAAGCGACCATGCGCTGGGAGTGGAGAGGGTCCCGCGTCGCGTACGCGGTCGAAATCTCTCCCGTTTAGTTAACGTTTGATCGTTTGGCTATTTTCCCTGTCGTTACTGCGCTGCAGGGGCGCCCTAATGTATGTCGGGTTTTTCATGGGTGACTGTTTTAAGTGTTGTTAGGCGCGGGGACGCCGTTTCACCCTCTACTGTTAAATGCACCTTGGTGCCCTAATAAGATATTTTACGGAATTGGTTCATCACCCTTTTCCCAGCTGAGACGGCTACATTTTTTCACCGGGGGGGGGGGGGGGGGTGTGATGTAATAACAGCCATAGAGGGTTCACGTGGGGATTGGCTTGCCGGTCCTGCTTTGTAGCCAATAAGGGATGAGCCAGGGAGCATGGCCTCGGCGTGATCTCGGCATGTCAGCAGGGGTGATTGGCCTGGCCATTCGGGGCCCCAGCTAATGGGGAGCCGGATCAGAGGCGTGGTCCCGGGATTGACAGGGAACCATCGAGAACGGTCAATGCTGTCTATGGAGGATTGGCTGGGGGGTACCACGTGACGAAGGGATTAAGAAAGAGAGAGAGAGAACGATCGAGAGCAGACTTGGGAACGACAAAAGCAGGAGTCACGCACGTACGGGGGCTCTGGGTGCCACGTGCGCGGTGGGGACTTGGTGTGAAGTCTGCCCTCTCTCCGTTGTCTGCCAGCAACGGAGAGTGTGTGAGTAAAGTGTAATTGTGGAAGTGGAAATAAAAAGGACTGATTCCGAAGCCGTCTCAAGAAGGTTTATTACACAAGGCATAATGTTTGCAATAACCACAAGACAAGCAGTCAAAATGAAAGGGTAAAAACCTACTACTATATTTTGCCACTGGTAAAGGAGGTCTCATAGTGTAAATGCTTACCCCGAGCTCTCAATACTCTGATAGTGCGCTGTCTTTGAGTTGTACGCCTTTTGGCGTCATCTGGTCCAACACCAATGGAGACTAGGCTCTAAGAAAATCTGTCTCGGGTGTGGACCAATCAACTTCAAAGACAGTGCATATCATTATCATCATCAGAGTTGCTTCTTTTTGTTTGCATTTTGACTGCTTGTGTTGTGGTTATTGCAAACATGATGCCTTGTATAAAGGTGTCAGTTTCTGTACCAGTTGAAAGGGTAAAAACCTATTACTATATTTTTCCACTGGTAAAGGAGGTCTCATAGTGTAATATGGGAAGTCTAGATTTGAAGCTTTCGTGACTGCAAGGATTCATATTCTTGGGTTTTTTCGGTAAAGTCACCATCTACATGACAGGGGCTCGGTCCCATTAGCAGCAGTTGCACTTTAACAACTCTGGTACCCCCCCCCCTCTCAGCCAGTCTACATAACAAAGGCTCAGCCCTTTGTTATGTAGACTAGCCGTAGTTGCGGCCGCACTAACCTTACCATAATAATAAAAAGGGGGCCTGTCCTGGCTCCTCCCCCCTCAACCAGTATATATACGGGGTCGGATCTCTTGGAATTTCTCATTTACTTGATACAGCAAGCGTGCTGTGACGGTTCCACCTGAAGACGGAAGCTTGTGTTGCCTCCGAAACGTCGTGATTTTTATTTTACTTTTATTAATTTTAATTTTAGTTTTTTTTACCTCCGTGACTTTACCGAAAAAACCCAAGAATATGGGAATTACCATTGTTTGAGAAAGTATATGGGTGTGTCATATGTGATGGATGAGGTGACCGTTTAATGGTTTGAGGGACAATGGGGTAAAAACAGAGCAAAGTTACTGGATGGGAGACCGGCAGCAGTCATCCAGCAGTGGAGACTCTGGCTGATGATGCCGATGGTGAATCAGAGGGGGGAGGTTAGGGAAGTGAGGCATTCATCCAGCAGTAGAAAGACCCTGGCTGATGATGCCGATGGTGCATTATTTGGGGGAGAAGGTAGTAGATGCAAATCAGGAATTATATTTATACATTCTGCAGAGAGACGGAACGAGCGCCTTTCCCCGCCAATTGTTTTCGTAAACACTTACAGAATCAAGTTTAAGATGAAAACGGACATCAGAGTCCAATGTTCTTCATTAATATAAGAACGGTTGTAAGAATATAATAAACATCAACAGTACCGGATTCATCGTAATTTGCGGGTTAATCGTTGTGCCAATTCATTCCCAAGCGATCCATGGACAGAGTTATGATGCAACACGCCCCCCTTCATTTCATTGGCTAATATCAGCAAATCGGCGATTCCATCGCAGTTCGATGTTATTGTTACCACAGCGCCACCGCTAATCGTTCTGCCACAAATACCACAGGCGCACAACGCAAACTCCATCACAAAGACAAAGATACCCCGTATAGCCTTCAACAGACCGTTGGGGCAAGTGCTGTTAGCGAGTAGCAGCAGCGCCCATGAAGGCTTACTGGCACTGAGGCACACGAGAGGGTGGGTGGCCAGCACCACGCTCGATCGCCTTTGTTTCTTGACTACAAACCACGCCAGGTACTTATTAGAGGCTGAGTCGACATAGGGGAGGAGACCCAAACCCGCTTCAGATAATCACTAATCACTGGTGTTGTTGGCCTCGTCGCGGGAATCGAACTCGTTTCGGCAGGTTCATAGCAAAGTGCATTAAGGCCGGAACTGTGGCTACATGAGGCGGTTTTGTGGCCAGTACCACCCCGGCCCGGCAGTCTTTGTCTCTCCCCCAGCACCAGGTACTAATTTCTAGGGGCTGTTCCTGTCTGTGTTTATATTTGAGCTGTGATGAGGGTGAGGAGCTGCATTTAACCTCAGGTTGCTGAACTGATTCGTCATTACACACAAAGTGGTTGCCGCAAAAGAAGCACAAAAAATCTGAAGCTTGCTGATCTCGTCATTTCGTCAAGGAGCATAAACCACCAATCACGCGAACTCCGTTCATCCTTGCAACAGCAGCGGCTTTTACCTATCCGTCAAACAAAGACAGTCGCTGCATTGCGTGCTTCCAGGTGATATAAAGAATTCACTAATTTACTGTACACCTACATTACTATACCCTATTATACAGTATATACTACACTACTATATACTACACTTGGCTCGCCATCGAAAGATGGTCACCATATCACGCGCCTTAGGATGCGCTTTTGTGGCCGTCTGGAACGCTCTTCCTTATATTAGGAAGCCACTGGGAGCTATGAACTTTGAAATCATCTAGATTGACATTTTTTAATAACTGCTTGTTAAGTTCAGTTTATTGTCTTTCCCCCGCACCTACGATTGGCTACGTGCGGCACAAAAGAAGTTCAACATACATACTACGCTACTCTACACTACACCGCACACTACATCACTATACATTACTATATATACATACCGTACCTCCCATGCAGTGCTTGTGCACCACTGCCAAAAGTATTGTAGTGACATCAGGGATGTGACTGTATGGCGTGCGATGTCCCTACATCGCGGACAGCACCGGGTGGGTAGCTGTGTGAGGCCGGCTCTAGCACAACACGGCGTGCGATGGCACTGTCATCGTGTACACCCCGTGGACGAGTGAGGTACCAGCCCTAGTGGGGCTTTGTGAGCGCTGGGATAGCGCGGGCACCACGCATAGCGTGTAGTGCGTGCTCCCACTCGGAGTGGGAGAGTGTCAGCCCAGGGGCAGGGTTGCCCCGGGCCATGGCACTCTGGTTGACCCCGTAGACACGTGATCCGGAGTGTCCACAGAGAGGCCCCTAGGTGGGGGGGGGGGCCTCGGCAAGGTAAGGTAAAAGTTAAAAATGTAAAAAAAACAAGCCTACCTTTACCCTACCTTTAACCCTTACCCCATACAAATTACCCGATTACAGGGTAATTACTGGGGTACTACACATGCAAAAGGTTTTTAACGGTAAATGCTAGGCAGAGCGCTTTCTTCATATAGAATACTCTCCATGATTCCAATTTTACACGCTTTCTTTTAACTCACTCTGTTGTTGTCATATCCTCAAATCTTGTAACTCAATTTTAACCCACTTCCCAATGTGATATCGACTTCAAACTTGGTATACTTATGTCATACTGATGACAACACTATATTATATCATTAAAATATATATTTTTAAACATTTTGTATATGTTATGTTTCGGCTTGGGTCTAATTGTCCACGCACAACTGACGTTGGCTGTAATTGGCCACAGTCCCTTACGTTATGGCAAGCTTCGGGGCCATTCCTGGAGTCGTGGAGTTCTGCCATTACTAGTACATTTCATTAAAGCGTATTTTTAAACAGTGTTTTTTTTTATATTACTTATTAAATGGAAGCCACGGACTGCCCCACGGAGCTTTTAGCGGTAAACAAGGTACCGTATTTACCGAGTGATACTTCGCGCTACCTTTAGCCTACCGGGTAATTCTTCCGAGCTACCTTTACCCTACCCTTTACCTTACCCCTTGGCATGTCGACACCTTTACCCTTTGCCTTTACCCTTTTACCCGGTAAAAAGGGTAAATTACCTTACCTTGCCGAGGTCTAGTGGGGGGGCTAGGGGGTGATCACGTGTCCGGAGAGAGCTCTCGAGAGGGATCGAGAGGGAGCTAGAACGCTCGAGAAGGCGGGCGGGGCCAAGGGCGGAGCGGCCCCAATAAGGTGGGTTCCTGAGAGGGACCGGGGTTGCTGCATTCTACAAGCTGAAGCATCAAGTCTATAAGCTGAAAGCTCTACGTCCTATGAGGCATCAACACGTGGTCGGGAACCCGCGTGAGGGTCCTGACCCTTCGTAGCTGTAACTCCTACGTCTAGAGTAGTTAGCTGGGTGGTCACCGCCCTAGGCTGTATTTGATGAAGGGGCAGTTACCCCTTTGTGTTAACGGGTTGATGTTACATTAAAAGTGTTGGCCTCTAAGGAACATTGTCTGCGACTCAGTTGGACTCACTACAGTATTCCCTCACCCCACGCCTCCCCACTTACCCCATCACTTCCCACAACCATCCGCCCACCCCTCCCCCACCAGCGTCACCCAAACCCCCTCCCCTCTCGCACTGGAAGGTTAAGTTGACTCATGCGACTTTTGTGCCCACAAAGTTGTAACGTTTCTGGTGAATGTGTTAATCAGCAAACAACTATTCTTTGCACGCACACACTTTTACGAGCACTCAAAAGTAGAACATTTATTTTTATCCCCAGAATTAATACAATTTGATGTGCTGAACAAAAGTGGGTGGTTCGTATAAAGACAATTTAACATACAAAATGAAACCAGACACTTATATTCAGCACATAAAATTTGATTAATTATGGGGTCAAAAGAATGTATTTTCTAATTTTGAGTGCAAATAAAAGTGTGTGCATTGAAAAAAAACTGTTCTTCCCTTTTTTAGCATGAAAAATATTGTAACTATTTAACAGCAAATATATTTTACCAGGTAAGGTCCACTTGAGCTATATATATGCCTTTTTTAGAAGCGACCTGTCCACAAATGATAGCCCAATGAAGTGGCTTATAACGTGGAGATTTATAGCAGCAAAATTAAGCACATGTTTATAAATATGCAGGGAAATACTGGAGGACTGGAAAAAATAAATTCATGCATCCACGGGGAAAACATGCAAACTCCAAATATACAGGCGTCAGTGTCAGGATCGAACCTGTATACAAGGCGAGGTAGTTAATATCTCGGAACTGCGAGATCTTAGCTCTTAAGAATAGCATCACGAAAACCCTCAACGCCTATGAAAAAATCATCAGGACCTGGAACATACCCGATGTGGTCGGACCTCGAAAACCAAGCATATCTGAGCTTGGACAGTGCCTGGATGGGTACCCACCATGCACACACAGGCTGTCATAAGGCTGGAGGGCCACTTTGTATTTATATCGTGTTGGACTATACGTTTATACTGGCCACCTTTACCAATCTGCACTGACCAGCCGGGGTGAAGTATGGTCAAACCGCCTCCACAACCACACTGCCCATAGACTCAACACTGCACCATAGTCTCAACACTGCAACATAGACTCATCACTGTCTGTGGACTCCACACTGCCCATATACTCATCACTGCACCGTAGACCTAACACTGTACCATAGACTCAGCAGAGAGTACATCTCTATGAGTTTGTGTCTCTATGGGTCTCTGTGTGAGTTTGTCAGTCTCTATGTGAGTCGATCGGTCTATGTGTGAGTAAGTGGGTTTTTATGTGAGTCTATGGGTCTTTGTGTGAGTCTATGGGTCTCTGTGTGAGTTTATGTGTATTGGTGTCAATCTATCGGACTGTGTGAGTCTGTTAGTCTCTGTGTGATTCTATGGGTCCTGTGTAAGTCTGTGGGCCTCCGTGTGTATGATACTATGGGTCTCTTTGTGGTCTGGCACCACATCCTGGTGGTGCCGGAATGGTCACACTTTAGTGGATGTGCTATGGGAAGAAAGCCAATTCAAAGCGAATTTTCCCCTGATGGTGCTCGTAGCCACCACAGTGGCCAAAGGGAGCTCTGTATAGGGTGTGAGGTACTAGTAACTAAGCTTGTGCTGAAGGCCCGAGGAGATGGGTCTATTACGTCTCTTGACCAAATCCCATTTGGTGGAGCAAGGAGACTGGACCCACACTCCACCGCGAGTGGCCACATAGTACCGTCTGAATCTCTGTGGCATTCAGAAGGTTCAGTAGACTTGCTCCGGCTCCAGTTACCACTAGGAGTGGAAAGTCCTCTCTTCGGGACAGGAGAATGCCAAACAACAGGGAGTGGCTATTATTTTGAATAAAAGCTTGAAGGGACCGTGGGAACCGGGCGGTGAGGTGTTGGAATCTGTAAGCCCCAGGCTACTTTAGGCTCGCCTCCCCATGGGCCGGACTGATTGGAAGCCATGGGTCAGATCAGCCCAATAACAAAGGTAGGAGGCGTCTAGACTTCTGTGCAGCCCATTGACTTGTAATTACCAACATGCTGTTCCCGTATCGGCGCATCCACACAACATCATGGATGCACATCGGGTCCAAGGAACAACATCTGCTGAACTATATAGTGACAGAACAGGAGATGCGGGTCCATGTTCTTGACACCAAGACCTACAAAAGAGCTGATTTGACCACTGACCATCGGCTTGTAATCTGTAAGATGCACCTGCCATTCTTCCACTCCGGTGGTTGGTGTACATCCAATACACCATTCAAACCTACAGTGGCCTAGTCTCAGCTAGCTGATGAAAGTTGCTAGCGAGAATTTCATCACTGCTTGCAGCTGGAGTTGGCATCGTCCCCCACTCCCCCTGATACGAAGAAGAAATTGGCGAGGTTTAGGACTGCTTCTCATGCAGCTGCAATGGCTATTTTGGGTACACGGTCCAAACCTTCCCAGAGACCCTGGTGACAAATGCGGTGTTTCGGCTGGCTGATAAAAAAAATCGACAGGCCCATTCTCACCATCTACAGCATCCCACATCAAAATTTTATTAATTATGGGGTCTAAATAATGTATTTTCTAATTTTGAGTGCAAATAAAGTGTGTGCATTGAAAAACAATGTACCTGGTGCTTTGTGTAAAAAAAAGCCACAATGAGAGACAAAGGCGGCCGGGCGTGGTGCTGGCCACCGACCCCCTCATGTCCCGTTCCGGCCTTTATAGGTCTCGCTAACAGCACTTGCCCAACAGTTTGTTACAGGCTATACAGGGCATATTTGATCTTTATAGTTGTATATCTGCGTGCGTGCGTAGTGCGGGCAGGAGAGAGAGGGAGGGGGGATAGACGACGTTGTTCGGACGTCGTGAGCTGGCCCGAGGGCGTCTCCTCTCCACTTGTCTCCAGGCCGGCACGGTAAGCACGGACCGGTTCGACTCTCGCTTCGTAGTGACGATGACGCCTCCGACACTGCTCATGAGTTGTGGTCATGTTCTCGTATTCGTTTTAAAATCAATAGCTACGTGGATAGTTTATAAATAAGAACATTACATAGTCTACTTTAATGTGGCATAACGCGTATGTTGTTGAAACGCGTTCCCCGTGTGTGTTTCTCTCTGTCTCTCTTTGTCCCTCTCTCTCTGACTCTCTCAGTATCTATGTATATCTATGTCTCTGTCTCTCTCAGTCTCTCAGTCTGTCTACCTCAGTCTCTTTGTCTCCTTCAGAACCTCTATCTATCTCGGTATCTCTCAGTCTTTGTGTCTCTTTCAGTCTCCCTGTCTGCCTCTTTCTTTATCTCTCTCTCTCTGTGCTTTGTCTGTCTCGCTCTCTCCTCTGTGCCAGCGTGGACGGCACCTTCAGGTTTATCTTTTGAAACACTCGCTCGTCGCCGTGGCGTATTTAGCGCCGCAGCGCGCGGATTTCTAGTGTTTGTTATTTGTTTGCTGGTGACTATTTCGTATCGGAATTGCCTCAGTGCTGTTGCTGCTGGCGGCTAATAAAAGTTGTTTAAAATTATCTCGGTCTCTTTCTCTCTGAGTCTCACTTCATCTCTCTTTCTCAGTATTTATTTCTCTCTGTGACTCTCTGTTTCTCTCTAAGTCTCTCAATCTGTCTACTTCTGTCTCTCCAGCAGTCTCTCTGGCTCTCAACCTCTCTGTCTCTTTCCCAATCTCTCTCAGTCGCTGTCTCAATCTCTCAAACTCTCTAAATTCATCTCTCTCAGTATATCTGTATCTCTCCATCTCTCTCTTTCTTCCTGGTGTCTCTCTCTGTCTCTCTTTATCTGTCTCTCTCAGTATCTTTGTATCGCAATATCTCTCTTAGTGTCACTTCATCTCTCTCTCAGTCTCTCTGTCTGGCTTTCTTTCTCTGTCTCTCTCTGTCACAGTGGAGGAGGCCACACGGCCCCTAACCCTAAGCGCGCGGCCACTGCCGATCACGAGGCCTATCCAAAAGTCGCAGAGCAGGACGAGCAACGCCCCCCCCCCCCCCCTGAACGCCATCCCAGACGGCATTGTGGGGGGGGGGGGGATGAAGACATGCTCGATGGCGACCCGCCTCAGGACAGCACGGTGGGACAAGTGCCACCAACACCCCCGCTGCCACCACCGCACGCCGCTTCAGCATCCTCAGGTCAAGAGGAACCACCAGCCGGTGCGGGACCTGACGGCGCCACGCTGCAGGAAGGTGACGAAGACTGGCTCACCTCACCGGAAGGGAGAGCAAAAGAACCTCCACTACCAGAGGGCAGCCACCCTCTTCCCGATGGGGCCCTGACATCACCAACGGCAAACGAGCTTTCTGCCAAGTCACAGTTTGACGAGCTGGAGGACTCAGACGACGAGGTGTCGGAGACTGAAGGAGAGGACAACGTGAGTGAGCTCAGCTACTCACAAGTCAACAGGGAGCGCAATTACTCACCTGGGGACATCCACAGCTTCCTCGGGAAAACTTTCAGGAAGCGTCAAGTTAGGGTCGGGGCCATTTTCCCTGACCTCACCGCTTTCCTCAAAGCGTCCCAAAAAATTTGCCACAACAGCGACAGGTTTGGTTTCTCGACTCAGGAATGTTACCGCCTAAAAGCGTTGATGTGCAATGCGAAAAAGGAGCTTACTTCTGCCCAGAAGTAGCCCAGCCTCCCCCAACTACTTTTAACACTACCACCACCACACAACTACATGATGGCTTCAGCTATTAAGGTTGCTAGTCTGAACTAAAACAGCGCTCGCAGTGACAAGAGGTGGGACCAGATCTGCTGCTTTGTCAGGGAACACAAAGCAGATGTGACTCTCTTCCAGGAAACTCTCCTCGACGTCACTCTGGAGGCCCAATGCCAACCTTTTCTAGGCGGCCGGGCCTTCTTCAGCCATGCCGAGGACAACCTCGCCGGCATGGCGATTGTGCTCAGTTCGCGGTTTGCGCCAGAGAATGTCTCCTTCAAAGAAATCGTCAAGATTTCCAAAATGTTAAACAAACACAAGATCCAGGCCCGATTCAATACAGTACACAAAATCCGTGATCTAATCCCATCTGTGAAGGATGTCATTCCTGACATGCAATATCCTGGAGTTTACAAACGACATATCTTGGACCGTGTTCGCGAACACAAGGCAGATCTGAAACACGACAGAACCAATACCTCTGCCGTGGCTGACCATTGTTATAACGCTGTGGGCTCACATGGCATTGTTTTTTCCGAGACCAAGGTTCTCTGCAAACCTTTGAGCTACTATCAAAGGTTTGTTCATGAAGCCATCCAGATATATAAACATAGACATAACTTCAACCGAGAAGATGGATACAAATTGTGCTCAGGCGAAGATGGCGGTGTACAGAACGAGGAACAAGTAAACCCGTAAAAACTAAGTTTTTCACTATAAATCCTTTATATGCGTGGCATCGGGGCGGCTCGAGTCCTCTCGTCCTCTGGCTTGAGATGGCTGCCACCTATGGGTCAGATGATTGTCTGGCAGCATTAAACAATTGGTAATTAAATATATATATATTTTTCCCTAAACAGTGTAAATTTTTTAATTTTTTTTTCACGAAAATGCATTGTCACGCACAACGAGTCTGTGTGCAAAATGTCAGCTCGATTGGATCACGGGAAGTGGGTTAAAAACGACCGAAAGATTTGCAAGGTCCTAAGCAAGCAAGCGAACTTAATATAAAGGATTTAAAAAGATGCTGGAAGGTGACACTGACGGCTGCTCTGTGTTTCCAGTGTTCAGGCGCCAGCTTAAGGCGCGACTCCGGCTAGATCACGCATACAACACACCTGTCGGTGATATGGACGTCTTCTTCAAATGCTGGGGAGCCGGAAAAGCCCTCTTTACCAGCGTGGACGGCACCCTCGTATTCACCTTCAGAAACGTTCACTCATCACCGTGGCGTGCGCAATGAACAACACCACCACCACGTGACTTTTCTTTTATGTTGTGCGCGGTGCATTTAGCGCCACAGCGCGTGGATTTATAGCGTTTGTTATGTTTGTTTGTTTGCTGGTGACTGTGTATTTCATATCAGAATCGCGTCCAGTGCTGTTGCTGCTGGCGGCAATAAAAGTTGTTTAAAAGTCAAGTCTCTCAATCTCTTTCTATCTCAGTCTCTCTCTTTCTCTGGTACAGATATAACTTAATCCTAGTATCTGTCATGTCACGATTATATTCACAATTATATTCTGAATCATAATCTGTATTTAGACAGCAGCAGGGGGAGGAATCCGATGAGCTACGAAGCTCTTTGTCACAGATGTCCAGTAGGGGCACGGATTCAGCAAGTTACAACGACAAACAATACAAAATTAATGCAATGTTTTGACTTAACACTTTCGTGACTGCAGGAATTCATATTCTTTTGGTTATTTCGGTGAAGCCACGTAGATAAATAAAGTGAATAAAAATAATAATAATAAATAAAAATAATATTAAACAAAAAACACTAATGTAGACTTTAGCCTGGTTATTAAGTTTGGTGAGTGTACTGGCAGTCTATAATGTAGACTGTAGCAATGTTATTAAGCTGGGTGAGTGGAATGGTAGTCTATAATGTCGACTATAGCCTTAACCTCGGTGAGTGTACTGGCAGTCTATAATGTAGACTGTAGCTTGGTTCAATGTAAGACACACACAGAGACACACACAGAGCGATAACCACAGAGAGACACACGTAAAGAGACACAAGCACAGAGAGAGAGAGAGACACACACGCAGAAAGACACACAGAGAAAGAGAGAGAGACACAACCTAGAGAGACACACTGATTTTGGAAATATTTTTGGTTAGCCCTGCTATGTATGATTTATTTTATTGTCAAGGTTACGACTTGATTTGTGTCGTTTTCTTGTTTTTCTTGTTTTCTTTCCCAAGGGCACATATGCCCCGCCCATTTCACTGCACGGCGGAGCTCTTGTGCCACGCCCATTTTTGAAATCTTATAAGCGGTTGCCTTCGGTGACATTCCTCTTATCTCCTGAAAACGATCGCTTGTGTTGTAATCGAAACGTCGTGTTATTTTTTAAGAGATATTTATTTTATTTTATATGTTTTACTGCCAGTACGCCGTCGCAGGTTTAGAACCAGGCTACCTACCTTATAGACTGCCAGTACGCTCACTCAGTTTTAATAACCATTGCTCCAGTCTACATTCTAGACTGCCAATAGGCTCACCAAGCTTAAAAACCAGGCTACAGTCTCCATTATGGACTGCCAGCACGCTCACAGAGGTTAAGAACCAGGCTCTAGTCTACATTATAGGCTGCCAGTCCACTCATCAAACTGAATAACCAGGCTACAGTTTACATTATAGACTACCAGTACACTTACTCCGATTAAGAACTAGGCTACAGTCTACATTGTAGAATGCCAGTACACTCACCACACTGAATAACCAAGCTGCAGTCTCCATCATAGACTGCCAGTACACTCACTCCGATTAAGAACCAGGCTACTGTCTACATTCGTGTTTTTTGTTCATTATTATTTTCATAACATTTTTTAAATTCACTTCATTATTTATTATTATTTTATTCTATCTACGTGACTTTACCGAAAGAACCAAAATATTAATACTACAATGGTGAATCGTCACATGGCGCGAACACTATGCACAGCATTACTGCTTGTGGAGTCTGCCGAGGATAAGTCGCAGTGTGGAGTCAATGACTGGGCTCTCCGTCCAAGCTTTGTTTGCTACAGCGAGCTCGGCCTATAACAGCAATATCCCTATATGTCCTGCCTTTTGGGCCACCCTGTATAACAATAAACCTATGTGTCCTGACTGTTGGGCCACCCTTTATAACAATAATCCTATGTATCCTGACTTTTGCGCCACCCTGTATATACACATACACAGTTTAAACACACCACTATAAATGGGTTAGGGTTGTACGATATCATCTGCAATATTGTCGTGCTATCAGTTTCGCGAGTTTATATTTTAATTCCGTTGTGTGCTTTAACGTAGCTATAAATATACGAAAAATTTAATGTTTAAATTTCATTGTTTATATATATTTTTTCTTCTCCATACCAACCCGGGTTAATGTAGGAAATAATATTTCGGTATATGGTAAGATGCACAACGTGAAGTTGATTACCTGTTTATAAGATGCATCATTCATTATCCAGAGATACACAGAGACTCATAGAGATCCATAGAGGTACATAGAGACTCATAGAGAGGCATAGATACTTATAGAGATAAAGAGACGCATTGAGACTCATAGAGATGCATATAGACTTATACAGTCATATATAGAGACTCGTAGATAAACTTAGAGACACATAGAGATGCATATAAATGCACAGAGATACCAGAGACTAATTGAGCCTTATAGAGATACATATAGAATTATACAGATAGAGACTCATAGAGATACGTTAGAGATACGTAGATATACATAGAGATGCAAAGAGATGCATTTCGACTCGTGGATGAACAGAGATACATAGATATACATATAATAAGAATAATTTATCTTTCAAAATATGTAGTTATCCTGGATAAATCAGATGATCTATGAAGCTGTTTGTCCAGTTGTATTTAATAAATATACGTTAAGATACGCAGAGGCTCGCAGATATGCATAGGCATTCATAGAGTTGTGCAATGTGAGTAGATGTGCAATATTATTTTAAACTGCAATGTTAGTCTGAAGTGCCATTCTAGTAATTATTTATTTACGTTGAACTTCTTTACCACGTACGTAGCCAACCGTGATCGAAACAAACTAAAATACAAAAAGCAGTTCTAAAGAAATGAGTTGGTCAAAATAGGATTAAAATATGCATAGCTCTCAGTGGCTTCCTCAATTCGGAAAGAAGAGAGTTTCAGTTGGTGCAGAAGCATATCCGAAAGCGACGCGCGATGCGGTGACTGCCTTCGTTCGATGGCCAGCCAGAAACTGCTCCGACTGCTGTGAGATGACAAGCGGAGTTCGCCTGATGATGGTTTAGAGCTCCTTGAGATCAGCAGCGATGTTTCGTGGTTCATTTGTGCCAAGCACTTTGTGTGTGTAAAAATAGTGTGATGACATTTTACTTTATCTGTTTGGCAAACGGACAGCCAATGATATATATATATTTTAAAGATTTTTTTCACAATTTTTATTTGACCAGGCAAAGGTCCGCTGAGCTGTTAAGCTTCTTTTTCAGAAGTAACCTGGTAACAAATGATTGCTCAATGGAGGGGCTGATTATTACGTGAACATATATATCAGTTCAGAAGATAACCATCATGACTCACAATGCCCGTGTTGAACTTGAAGCTATTCGTTGCGAGATTGGACCTTGCCAGAACAAGATCCATTCTCACAACCTCTGAAAAAGACAAAGACCCCCCCCCCACCTTTACCTTTAACAGACCGTTGGGGAAAGTGCTGTTAGTGAGCAGCACCTGCCATAGACTCAGTAATGTCCATATACTCAGCACTTACCCATAGACTGAACACTGATCATAGATTCAACACTGCCCATACTCTTTGGTTATTTTGGTAAAGTCACGTAGATAGAAAATTAATAGATTACGACGTTCCGATCGCAACACAAGCAACCGTCATCAGGTGAAATAAACACAGCAGGAGAATTGCTGGCGTAGGAGAAAGAGCTGCTGCAACAAGAGGTTATATAGGTTTTTGGTGGGCCCAACGCAAGGGTAAGTGGGCGGAGCTATTTAAGGAATTTGTACGTAAATGTAAGAGATTAGCATTTCAATCTGAGACGGCTCCAGCAACCGGGGGTTGTGCCAACGAGAAGATTAGCATGTCAATGTCAGAGAGCCAGGCAACAGGAACAAAAGACCCGCAAGAGCAAGAGATACACATGTAGAGAGAGACACACACAAAGAGACACACACAGAGAGACACACACACAGAGAGATACACACAGAGGGACAACCCACAAACAGAGACGGATATCCACATAGAGAGAGACACACACAAAGACACACACAGACACACACAGATCGATAACCACAGAGAGAGAGAGAGAGAGATACACATAAAGAAACACAAGCACATGGAGAGAGACACACACACAGATAGAGAGAGAGACACAACTTAGAGAGATACAAAGAGAGAGATACACACGTAGAGAGAGAGACCCACAGAGAGACTTGACTTTTATACATTTTATTCACCAACGGCAATTGCGCTGGAATGTTTCCAGTATATCAGTATATCAGCCTTTATGGCAACAAAAACTCAGATCGGCCCACGCGCCACTCCGCGACGCGCAGAGTCGGCCCCACATTCACCACACACCATCCGCACAACATCGCCACCGCCCCACAGCCAAGTGTCCGATGCGCTTGTCATTCCAGGCTCTCACGTCCCTTTGCCTGACAGAACACCCCCTCCACTCCCACACCCTCACCCTCCTCCCCGGCGGGCGACGGTTGTGGTGGTGCCGTCTTTAGCGCTATGGGGGGAAGGGGGCGGAGGTGGGGGGGTGGCTGTTTTTTGACCTTGCTCATCAAGGCCTTCAAGCGGTAAATTTCCTGGCGGCTATAATTATACTTTTTCGGGTCCTGGACCACACACCGGGCCGTATTCATGAAGATCCCCCTTTTGGGGAAGCTATCCTGCACCCGGACGTTGCGCCTCCCATACGACCACTTCAAGGTAGTCGGGTGTGCACGCCTCTTTGGGCATCGGAGGCCAGCTCTTCGGCCTCGCCGTCCGTCCCTTCAGGTCGTCGTTGCTAACGCCACTCACCTTGCTCACCTCTGACGCTTCAGCGTCAAAGTCGTTCGTCATGTCGGTGCAGGTCCCTTCTGTCCCCACCGCCAACCAGTCTGTGGCCAGGGCCTCACTGGGCTCGATCCCAAGCCCAGGCAGCCCACTCCCCTCAGATTCCATGGTCACCTCCTCCCCCCCCCCCCCCCCCGTCGAAACGGGCGATCGGTGACTCCTCTTCTCCCCGCATCGGGGTGGGTGAGGCCGGGTCCGGCGGTCGCGCTCCCGGCTTGGTCGCGTCCGCCTGGTGCACGCCACCAGTGACATCCATGGCCTCTCCTCCCATCTCCACCGGGTGGCTGGCTGGCTGGCTGGACAACGTCGCCAGTTGTTGCTGCCCTCATGAGCTGGGCGCTCTCGCGCCTGCCCATCCTCCTCTTCTTCCGCGCCCCTCCGACGATGGTGAACCCTCCCCCGTCGTCGTCGGTTTTCTTCTCAGGTGCCGACTCTCTGCACTCTGGCACAGAGTCGGCACCACCTTGCTCCTGCTGCTGCTGCTGCTGCCGCTGCTCCTGCTGCGGCGGCGGCTGCGGCGGCTGCTCCCGCTGCTGCTGCTGTTGTTGCAGCTGCTGCTGCTGTTCCTCTTGCTGCGGCGGCGGCGGCGGCGGCGGTGGGGGGTGCTCCCGCTGCTGCTGCTGCGGCTGCTGGTGCTGCCACTGCTGCTGCTGCTGCCGCTGCTGCTGCACGTGATGCTCCCGCTGCTGCTGCTGTTGCAGCTGCAGCGTCGGCGTCGTCTCCTCTGTCGCTGCTCCACCAGACCCCACCACTCCCTCTTTGGTCCTGGTCGAGCAGTTCCTCCTCAGGTGCCCCAGGCCGCCGCACCCGTAGCACCGCGGCGCGGTTGTGGTCAGGTACACCGTGTAGACGCGGCCACCAGCGGTGCACTTGATGGCCACGTCCAACTCGGTGCGCCCACCTTTTAATATGAGGAAGGCCTGCCGTTGCCCCGACAGGATGTGCCTCATGGCAGGGTTCCGCGACCGCATGGGCAGCAGGACGATGCTCGAGGCCACCGGGCCGTAGCGCTGTAAGTCTCCCACCAGCTCTGCGTTTGTCAGGTACAGCGGCGCGCCTGAGATGGTAACTCTCACCGCCGGCGTGGAGAGAGGGGTGCACTGGACGAGCAGCTCCCCCTCCCCTCCGATGCTGAGCCCCCCCTCCATGACACGCGCCGCCGCAGCCACCGTGGCCACGTTAACCATGTAGCCGCGGTTCTCTTGCTGCACCACACGGAAGGCCGCCAGCCCGATGTGCACCGTCACCGCGGCAGCAACGTCATCAGGCGGCAGCAACGTCATCAGGCGACATCCCCGGCGGCGGGAAACATCGGAAGCCGTGCTTGTCCGTGAGGGCCTCGTGCTGCCGAGCTGAGCCATGACACTCGCATGGCTGCAGCGCGACAGCAACATAAATAATAACAAAAAATAAACCAACAACAGTAATAATAATACTACTGCAGGTTGGAAACACGGAGAGAAACACGCAGGATGACGGCGCATTTCTCCCCCCGTTCACCTCTCTCTAGGCCAGGCTTAGGCTTCACCTGTGCCCGGGCCTCCGTCTGTACACCTGGGAAGGCAGGAGCAACCACTAGGTACGGCCACCCTCCACGGCGCCAGAGATAGAGAGAGAGAGAGACACACATATGGAGACACTCACAGAGACCGAACACAGAGAGAGACTTTTGACTTTTAAACAACTTTTATTGCCGCCAGCAGCAAAAGCACTGGAGGCGATTTCAATGTGAAATACACAGTCACCCAGAGAGACACACACAGAGAAAGACACACACAGAGAGAGAGAGAGACACACACACAGAGAGACACACACAGAGACACACACAGAGACACACACAGAGACACAACACAGAGAAACACACACAAAGAGAGACACACACATAGGGAGACAACCCCCGCATGTCATTAATCACATCTTTTACAGATGGGATAAAATAACAGATTTTGAGTACTGTGTTGAAACGAACCTGTACCTTGTGTTTGTTTAAGATTTTGGAAATATTTTTTGTAACCCCTGCTATATTAAGAATAATTCGGACTATTTTTATTTAAATTAAATAATGAAAACAATCCGCTACTCACAGAACCCAGCATTTGGAGGTCGTAAAATACCATTCAACAACAAACTTCGGAGCAAATGGGGGTTAGAAGCTATCTGGAAATCTCCAGATTGACGAAAGGTCTATGGCCCAACATTCCCAAAACGCTCTGGAGGTGCACAAAATATGCGGGCCAGAGAAAAACACATACGCTCAGAGCAGAGACAAACAGCGTTTCTTTAACGGTAAAAGTTTGAAACTCAGCAAAAAGAACAAGTCAGCGTGATACGACTGCAGTCTACAATAGTGGTTTTATTATTAATTTCCTTATTTTACTCGTATTCACCACAAATATATATTATTTTATATTGTATCTTTCTATCCATGTAATTTCACCAAATGAACCAAATACATGAGCCCTGCCATCACGAAAAACTTAAGTCTAAACTAAAACTATTCCCCAGCATCGAAATATAACTCAAAATAAAACACTAATCCCTGGAGTCACTCATAACGAAGCTTGGCAAAACCCTCAAAATAATGACTAAACACGAACCGAGTAATAACCACGATATATTAAGACCGGGGGTAACTCATAAGAGATACAAGGAATAAATCTAACACACAGGACCACATAATATGTATCCCATAGAACCAAAGCCTCCCCGGCCACCTTTGTCTTCCAACGGTTCGGCACAAACACATGCCAGCCATAAATACGTATGAAGGGGTCTCGAGATGACAAGCACTCAGAGGGAGCGCGGGGAGAGGCCGCGGGGAGAGGCCGTGGAGGGCATCTGTTTTTTAAATCCTTTATATTAAGTTCGCTTGCTTGCTTGCGTGCTTGCTTGCGTGCTTGCTTGCTTGCTTACGGCCGTGCAAATTTTTCGGTCGTTTTTTAACCCACTTCCCGTGATCCAATCGAGCTGACATTTTCCACACAGACTCGTTGTGCGTGACAATTAATTTTCGTGAAATTTTTTGTTCCAAAATGTTACACTGTTTAGGGAAAACAAATTTAATATTTAATTACCAATTGCTTAATACTGGCAGACAATCATCTGACCCATAGATTGCAGCCATCTCAAGCCAGAGGACGAGAAGACTCTAGCCGCCACGCATATAAAGGATTTAGAGTGAAAAACTTTGTTTTTACGGGTTTACTTGTTTTGGTTGCTTTTTTCTCTCGCAAGAGACGCGCAGAGAGGGGAGGGGGTTTCACGTTTTTGGTTTAAGCAAACGCACATCACGCAGTTCAGTCTGGTTTTCAGCCTTGCTCAGGCTTGCGGTGCCGCCGCGAGGGAGCAGGCACCAGACACCGACCATGGGTGCCGTTTCTCGCAGAACGCAGAGACGATGTGTGGTTAAGTGCGAGTGAGGCTTGCGAAATTCCAGCTATCACTCTCGTGAAAGAACCTGAGCCAGCGCAGCCCTGAAGTGAGGGCGGGAGAGGCACCAGCGGGTGCCTGTGTGAAGCTGTCAGCTGCACGCCAAAGGTGAAAGCAAGGAGAGAGAACGGAGCAGTGGAAAAAGCCTGACCGGCCGCCCGTGAGGAAGAGGAGAGCGCCATCGAATGCGCCGTGTGTTTAATACACACACACATCGACCAGCACCGGCTGGGAACCAAGACATCCAGCAGCGGATGAGCTGCGTGCGCTCTCCGACGACGGAATCATCACGCACCACGACGGCGAGCGTCGTGCCAACTCGTCATCCAGCTGCGTACAAACAGCTGCAAACGGCCATAGAGCATGGGAGCCAACCCGTCATCGCACGAGTGAACGAGCGCCGACAAGCACCGGGCGCCACCGAGCGTCGAGCGACCGAGCCTCTTCAAGGACAACATCGTGCCGACGCAGCTCATCTAGCTGCGGAGAGAGAAAGCCGGCGGCTCACTGCAGACACGCCCGCGCGAGGGAGCAGGGCGTGAATCCGCTGGTTGTATACCCCTCCCCCACCCCACAAGCACGTGATAGCGCCCGGCTTCTGCTTAAAACAACGAATGTATCAAGGAGACAATCCACACGCACACAACACGCATATCGGGACGAATAAGATTGTTTCGAAAAGTTATCTTTGTATTTCGAGAAGGGTTGCCATTCCAAGGTGGTGCGTTAAATATCAACTGAACGTGAAAAGCAGTGGCTGCCCATCGAGTTACATGAATACGATTGTTAGAAGTATTTTAGTCATTCGTTTTCGCTAATTGCATAATCTTGACAATTATTTAATTGACGTATACTTTGCCTTCGGGATATAATAATTTGCGTATTGCCTCTCGTATGACTATCGTTCCATGCCTGTTTTAAAGACTCTAGCTGTCGCCGAATATGCTCGCGTTACTCTGGAATTAACTGATTATTATGATTACCCACTTTGACAACGTAATCACTGAGGGTAAATGCACAGATCAATAAGAAACATCTTCAGGCGTACTATGTTAACAATTCCAAACATAAGAGTTCGCATATTAGAGTGTCATGTTTTTGTTTAGAATAAAAATTGCTTAACACATAAGTGTTTCGAGTGGTTATTTCCAAAGTTCATGCATAACTATCTTATTTATAAGAACTGTATCCTGCGTTGAGATATGAATTTGGAGACCTAACATAACATAAACACACTAATACATAATCGATTAATGTTAAAAAAATAGTTGCAGTATCCCGATTGATAAATACTATACGAGGCAGCGAAGCTAAGTTAATTATCATAACTACAAACATTAACATAATCGCAAACATTCGCAAAAATTAATACGATTATATCATAATGTATGCACATAATTACACACACTACCATAATTTCCGCGATTTACGCATTTTAAAAATGTATTTATTTATAAAAAAATTCCCAAAATATTCATAATCCAACATATACAACAGTCTCCACATGGCTGGGGAGACAACTTTGCGGATTATACGGTCAGAATAGCCATTTATCCTGAGGGCTTGGTGTACGTGCTCTACACCATCGGGCCCATTGCATCTCCGACCAGCACCACCGAGCCAGTGAGCTGGAGCACGTACACCAATAATTCAGGATGAATGGATATTCTGACCGTACAATCTGCAAAGCTGTCTCCCCAGCCATGGGGAGACAACCATCTGAGGACCCAATAATTTTTTTTCAAAAATCTTTAACAAACACAAGATCTAGGTTCGTTTCAACACAGTACCAAAAATCCGTGATTTGATCCCATCTGTAAAGGATGTTATTGCTGACATGCAATACCCTGGTGTCTACAAATTAAGTTGTGGCTGCGGCAGCAGTTACATTGGGGAAACGAAACGACATGTCTCCGACCGTGTTCGCGAACACAAGGCAGATCTGAAACACGGTAGGACCAATACCTCTGCAGTTGCTGATCATTGTTTTAACGCTGTGAGCTCACACGAAGGTACTCTGCAAACCCACCGGCTATCATCAGAGATTTGTTCATGAAGCCATCCAGATATATAAACACAGACACAACTTCAACCGAGAAGATGGGTACAAACTGAGCAATCATTGGAAGGACGTTATTAACCAAGTAATGTCTTAACTGACTGATGTTTCCATCCTACTTGCCTATGTCAGCTGTTATTTCCGACTCTCTGAGAACATCACCAGGTTAAATGTCTTTACATTAACGGGCTAAGTGTCTCAATAACACAGCTACCTTTACCCCCTTTCCCTCGATGTGGCAGAAACTCTCGTTTTTTAACAGGCTATTACTGGCTGTCATGTTTCTGTGTATGTCTCTCTCTTCGTGTTTGTGTCTCTCTGTTTGTTTATCTCTCTATATGTGTCTCTATGTGTGTATCTCTCTCTCTTTTTGTGTATCTGTGTGTGCGTCTCTGTGTGGAGGTTGTCTCCCTATCCGTCTCTCTCTCTATGTCTCTCTGTGTTGTGTCTCTGTATGTGTCTCTGTGTGTGTCTCTCTCTGTGTGTGTCTCTCTATGTGTGTATTTCTCTCTGTGTGTCTCTCTGGGTGTATGTCTCTCTCTCTCTGTGTCTCGCTGTGTGTGTCTTTCTATATGTCCTTGTGTCTCTCGATGTGTGTGTCTCTTTCTCTGTGGTTGTCTCTCTGTGTGTGTCTCTCTGTCTGTGTGTGTATCTCTGTTTGTGTGTTTCTGTGTGTGTGTCTCTCTCTCTCTCTCTGTATGTGTCTCTATGTGCGATTATCTCTCTTTCTTTGTCTGTGTGTGTCTCTCTCTCTCTGTGTGTCTCTCTGTGTGTAGGTGTCTCTCTGTGTGGGGGTTGTCTCTCTGTGTCTCTCTCTCTGTGTCTCTCTCTCTGTGTCTCTCTGTGTTGTGTCTCTGTGTGTGTCTCCGTATGTGTCTCTCTCTCTGTGTGGGTCTCTCTCTCTAGGTGTATCTCTCTCTGTCTCTCTAGGTTGTGTGTCTCTCTCTGTGTGTGTGTCTCTGTGTGTGTGTCTCTCTCGATGTGCTTGTTTCTCTTTACGTGTGTCTCTCTATCTCTTTGGTTGTCGCTCTGTGTGTGTATCTGTGTGTGCCATTGTGTGTCTTTCTCTATGTGGATGTCCCTCTGTCTGTGGGTTGTCCCTCTGTGTGTCTCTCTCTGTGTGTGTCTCTTTGTGCGTCTCTCTGTGTGTGTCTCTCTCTCTCATCATTTGTATCTCTTGCTCTTGCGGGTGTTTTGTTCCTGTTGCCCGGCTCTCTGACATTGACATGCTAATCTTCTCATTGGCACAACCCCCGGTTACTGGAGCCGTCTCACATTGACATGCTGATCTCTTACATTTACATTTACGTACAAATTCCTTCTCTAGCTCCGCCCACTTATCCTTGGGTTGGGCCCACCAAAAGTCGATATAACCTCTTGTTGCAGCAGCTCTTTCTCTTATGTCAGCGGTTCTCCTGCTGTGTTTATTTCACCTGATGATGATTGCTTGTGTTGCAATCGAAACATTGTGATCTATTCATTTTCTATCTACGTGACTTTACCAAAATAACCAAAGTGTATGGATTCCTGCAGTCACGAAAGCTTAAAATAAAGACAGCCCATAGACTTAACACTGCCCATAGACTCAACACTGCCCACAGACCCAGCACTGCCCAAAGACTCAGTACTGCCCATAGACTCAACACTGACCATAGGGCTGAACAGACTGTTGGGCCAAATGCTGTTTGCGAGCAAAGCCTATGAAGGCCGGCCCGGCACATGAGGGGGTTGGTGGCCAGCACCACGCTTGGCTGTCTTTGTGATCCTAGTGGTGGTTTTTTTACCGACCGCACCAGCTTCTCAGTTGAGGCTGATAGACCTATGGGAGACCCAGGACTTGTTTAAATTATCGTTTTTGTTCATGTTGGTGTTGGCTGTGAGTGGTAATCGAACTCGGGTCTCTGCCAGGTTCAAAAAGCAGCACGCTAACCGCTGCGCCACCGCTGCATACACACACAAAGACAAGGGAGGGTCGTATTTTCTATCTTATAGCCGGTGATTTATTGCCGGTCAAGGTCGGGAGATTGTACAATCAAGCAATGAATCATCCATTGACTGTGGTCCATAACAACTTTAATGCATGCGCAATCAACCTATTCCGCTCCATACATGGCCAAATGTGTTAGTCAGAGGTGTGGAGGAAGGACAAACAACTATGGGTCACTGCTGTGTAAGTCTATGGTTCTCTGTGTAATTCCATGGGTCTTTGTAAGAGCCTATGTATATATTTATGTTGAATATTCGAATGCTCACTGCGGAGGAGAGGCTGCCACTCCTCTGTCGGGAGCTGGACTGGTACCGCCTATATCTTTATGCTATTCAGGAGGTCCAGTGGACCGGCTCTGGCTCCTGCCACCACGAGAGGTGGACAGTGATTCCCTCGGGGCAGGAGACTGACAAACAACAAGGAGTGGCTCTTCTTCTGAACACAAGAATGAAGGGGCATGGGAGCTTGGTGGTGAGGTGTGGGAAGCTGTAAGCCACAGGCTACTTTGGGCTTGCCTTTCCATAAATCAGAGGCGAGGAGCGGTGGTCATGATAAATTATGCTCCCACCGAAGATGAACATCAGTGGAGGGATGCAGCCAAGGCCGATAAGTCAGATGCCTTTTATGACCTGTCACAGGTTCTAGCCAAAGTGGCCCCTCGGAATAGAGTCATCCTGTTGGGTGATTATAATTCCCGAGTTGGTCATGATGCTGGCACCTGGTCAGAAGTGATTGGAAGGCATGGGCCAGATCAGCTCAAAAATAACGGTAGGAGGCTGCTAAACTGTTTTGCAGCCCATGGGCTTATAATTACCAACATGCTGCTCTGGCATCGGCACATCCACACAACATTATTGATGCACGCCAGGTCCAAGCAAAAACATTTGCTGGACTATATAGTGACGGAGAAGCGAATACAGGCCCATGTCCTTGACACCAGGACCTACCATGGAGCTGATCTGCCATCTGACCATTGACTTGTCATTGTTCCTCTCCGGTGGTGAGTGTACACCTCAGAACCCCATTAAAACCAATAGTGGCCTGGTCTCAGCTAGCTGATGAAAGTTTCAAGCTAGAATTGCATCATCACTTGCATCTGGGGTTGGCATCGTCCCCCATTCCTCCTGATGCCGAGGGGAAATGAGCGAGGTTTAGGACAGTGGGTCATGCAGCTGCAATGGCTGCGTTGGGTACATGGCCCAGACCTCTGCAGAGACCCAAGCTGACAGAGGAGGTGTTCAGGCTGGCTGAGAAAAAGCGACAGGCCCACACTGAACCCTCGACAGCATCCTACGTCAGAGAATGAGGAGGCTTACCGCAGCTTTTGCTTGGAGGATCGGGAAGCCGTGAGGCGATGCAAGGATGGGTGGTGGTCGCGGGTTTCTGAGGAGATGAAATCTGCCTCAGTGGCTCTCGATCACAAATTACTTTTTAATTCCATAAAAAAGTTACTTGCAGAGCCACATCTATCACCATCATGAGGGGAAAGAATGGTGATCCAACCTCCGACCCCCTGGAACAGGTTGGCAGATTTGCTGAGCATTTCTGTGAGGTCTTGTGGTAGGGGAAATCCATGAGTCTGGAAAACATCATGGGACAACGTGGGGATGACCCTGAAGAGGCTGTCGTGCCTCAAATATTGAAAGAAGTAGTCACCCCCTGTGGGTGGCTGGCTGAGGTGCCATCTTTTGAGGAAGTACTGAAGGCGATCCAGAGTCTGAGACCAGGAACGTCACCGGGGAGAGCTGATCTCCCAAGTGAAATGCTGTGGGAGGGTGGCGTTTGTGCACAGACTGCCCTACATGACATCATAATAACAGTCTGGACCACTGGACGGGTTCCGCAGGACTGGAAGGATGCCCCGGTGGTCGCCCTCTTTAAAAGAGGACTACACAGACTGTAACAATTACAGGGGCATCTAACTCCTAAATGTGCCAGGAAAGGTCCTGGCAAGAATTAGTCAACATCGCCTTGCCAGGTAAGCTTAAGAGAGGCTTGCAGAGCCCCGATGTTGTTTCAGAAAAAGTCGATCCTGCACAGATGCCAAATTTCTGTTTGTCTGCTACAGCAGAGGTGTAGGGAATTCCAAAAAGACCTGTATCTCTGCTTTATTGATCTGGTCAAGGCCTATGATACCTTCAGTAGGCCTGGGCTCTGGGTTGTTCTTTGTGCTTTCAGAGTCCCTGACTCTTTGCCCACAATAATTAAGGACCTTCATGATGGTGAGCGGGCATGGGTAAAACTACGTGGCCGGGAGTTGGAGCCATTCTCTGTTCACCTTGGGGTGCGACAAGGATGTATTATGGCTCCTACATATTTTTTACATCTATCTAGACCACGCAGTTCGTGAAACCTTCGATGGCTGTACTGGAGGAATTTATATCTGATACAGATACAATGGGAGGCTGATCAATAGCCAGGGGATACCAAGGGATGACTCCCTATTGGTCAACCATGTTATGTATGCCGATGATCTGGTAATTGCTGCTCACTCAGAGGAGGAGTTGGATGCGCTGCTGCTGCTGAGCCTGGAGCGTGCCACTAAGAGGTGGGGCCTTACCATCATCCCCACCAAAAAACTAAGCTAATTGATGGGTATGTTGTACCATCAGACACTCCACGCCCAAAACTCCCAATTGGTGATGGGGCAGTTGTGGAGAGATTGGAAAGTTTCCCATACCTGGGGAGTGTGTTTATGACCAGCTGAGGTCTCACTCCCAATCAGTGGAGTGGCATTATCTTTTCATCGGTTACGTCACACTGTGTGGAAGCTACCTGGTCTGTTGCTTCACACGAATCTTCAAGTGTTCTCGTCCACAGTCATGCCCTCCCTTCTCTACGCGTGGGAAACGTGGACCCCCCCCCCCCCTAATGGAACATATTCGCTAGTTAAAAACATTTAGGCTGGCCTGCCAACGATCCATCCTGGGTTTCACCAGGCTGGATTGTATGAGGAGCTCACAAATCCTTGAAATATCTGGACAAAGTCCCATCGTTGAGCGCCTACAGCAGGCAAGGCTGCGATGGTTTGGTTATGTAGCCGGCAGGCCCAGCCACCACATGCCTAAACAGCTTTTTAGAAAGGGCGAAACGGACGCAGTTTGGGCTAGAGAAGAGATGGAGTGATCTGGTACAAGAGGGTTTGGAGCTGAGTGGACTTTCCGGTGACTGGTACCAGCGGTGTCAAGATCGGCCTCTATGGAGAAGGCTTGTGAAGGACGCTACTGGAAAGTTGTAGGCAGTCGCCCTCCAGCAACAACGGAGGGCAGATGAACGACGCTTACAACAACGAGCGGAGCACTGGCTGGCTAAAGCACCAGTCATCTCATTCAGTCGAGCCATAGCACCTTGGTCTATCCCATGTCCCCCTGCCAGTGGGAGTTCGACACTTAACGTGGCCTTAACGTGCAAATGGCCTGGCACAAGCACCGTGGTGATGTCAGTGCCACTTAGTGGCGAATGGTGGATGTTGTTATTTATGTTGAACTTCATTCGCACAGTATTTAGCCAACCGTGCTAATCGAAGGTGCTTGGGAAGGGAAACTATGAGCCTCTGCTGTGTGAGTCCGTGTAGCTTACAATTGTTGGTGTAAATATTTTCAACATCTCCTTTCATTTTAGTGACACAGCCTCGCGTCCAAACCAGCGTTAGACCACAGAACAGTGACCTTAAGGTGAACGGAACAAGGATAATGCCAACACCTAGGCATTTAAATAGCTCAGGTCTCGCAGTGTTCTTTATGGGGCCGTTTTTTGTTACCAGCATCAAGATAATGTTAATGTCGTGCTATGAGTATGGGGAGAGGTGGCGCAGAGGTTAGTGGTTAGCACTGCGCTACGAACCCGGCCACCAACACTGGTGACAAATATCTGAACTGGGCCCGGGCCTCCCCTTGGCCGACTCAGCCTCAAATGAGTACCTGGTGCGGTGTGTAGTAAACATCGACACTGGGGAGACAGTCGGACGTGCGCTGACCACCCCAACCCCTCGTGTGCCACGGTGCTAGCCTGCTACTCACTAGCAACAATACCAAATAGACACCGATGATTGTAACGCTGCATCGTCTTAATACTGGCAAAAAAGTGTCCCCGTAAGCTAATAATGCTTGATAGTTGCATTGTACTTGGACTGTTTTCCCTATTGGGCGACTCGAGGACAATACGTACAATGTTGTCACCAATACGTGTGTTTGTTTATCATGCTTTACCACAAGCAAGGTGGGTCGATTATGCCTTGCAATGTCGGAGCCTTTATTTTGCCAGAAAGGGAAATGCCTCTTCTTCTGATTATCATAATTTTGGATACTGGCAAAAAGGTTCCATAGATATAACTGCTCACTCAAACGAAGCTAATCATGCTTTTATTTATGCATTGCCTTTCTATTGTTTCGCCTTTTGCCGTTCTTTGGTCTAACACATAAAGAAGGCTGCAGCCCTGGTGTAGGTTAATCAGTTTCAAAGACAATGCATACATTATTATCAGAGCATGTGTGTTTTGCATATTTGACCACAAACATGATGTGTAGTTCATGCAGACTTGCCCTACGTTGTTCCTTCGTGTTTTTAACATATTAACGCCTTGAAAAGCACCACGCTGACCGTCCTTGTTGAAAGGGGAGAACTTTGAAATCATACAAACCCTCGAGTTCATAAATAAGTCTTTTCACCTACCCAAATCACGTACCCGTCCACTAACCTCACCCACTCAGCTACCTTCTCAACCACCCAATCACCCACTCAGCCAACCACGTACCCACTCACTCAATTACCGACTGACCTCACTCACTAATCCACCCACTGACTTACCCACTCACCTCACCCACCCACTCACCCACCCACTCACCCATTTTTCCACCTATCCACTCACACACCCACCCAATCACTCATTTGCCCACTCACCTCACCCAGTCCCTCACTTATTCACTAACCCACTCACCTCACCCACTCACCCACCTACTCACAACAACAACAAGCGCCATTCGCCACTAAGTGGCGGTGACGTCACCACGACTTTTGTGCCAGGCCATGTGCCCCTTAAGGCCATGTGAAGTGTCGAACGCCCGCTGGCAGGAGGTCACGGGACAGACCCAGGTGCCACGGGTCGAATGACTGAGATGACCGAGATGACTGGCTGATTCACCACCTGTGCCCCCTACTGTGCCAACTTGATGTGCTTTAGCCACCCGGCGCTCTGCTCGTTGTTGTGAGCATCGCTCCTCCGCCCTCCGTTGTTGTTGGAGGGCGACTGCCTCCAACTGCCCAGTAGCGTCCTTCACAAGCCTCCTCCAGAGGCCGATCTTGACACCGCTGGTACCAGTCATCGGCAAGTCCACTCAGCTCCACGTCCTCCTGTACCACATCACTCCATCTCTTCTCTAGCCCTTGCCGCGCCCGTTTAGCCCCCACGATCCGGCTGAACAAAAGCTGTTTAGGCATGTGGTGGCTGGGCATGCGGGCTACATGACCCAGCCAACGCAGCCTTGCCTGCCATCAGAGCTCACCGATGGGACTTTACCCAGATTTTTCAAGGATTTGTGAGCTCCTCACACAACCCAGCCTGGCTAAACCCAGGATGGATGGTAGGCAGGCCAGCCTAAATGTTTCCAACCGGCGAAGATGCTCCATTAGGGGGGTCCACGTTTCGCAAGCGTAGAGAAGGGAAGGAATGACTGTGGCCAAGAAGACCTGAAGTTTCGTGCAGAGCGACAGACCAGATAGCTTCCACACAGCGTTACGCAACCGATGAAAAGATATTGCCGCTCGACGGATTCGGAGTGAGACCTCTGCTGTTAAACTGGAGCCGGTCATAAACACACTGCCCAGGTATGGGAAACTCTCCACTCTCTCCACTACTGCCCCATCACCAATTGGGAGTTGTGGGGGTAGAGTGTCCGATGGAACAAAATACCCAGGCAGGTGCTTAGTTTTGGTGGGGCTGATGGTAAGGCCCCACCTCTTAGTAGCAAGCTCCAGTCTCAGCAGCAGCATCTCCAACTCCTCCTCTGAATGAGCAGCTATTACCAAATAATCGGCATACATAACGTGGGACCAATAGGGAGCCATCCCTTGATCGCACCCGGGCATCGATCAGCCTCCCAATATATCTGTACCAAATGGAGATTCACCCGGTACAGCTATTGAAGGCTTCACGAACTACGTGGTCAAAATAGATGTTAAATAACGTGGGAGCCAGAGGACATCCCTGTCGCACCCCAATGTGTACAGGGAAAGGCTCTGACTCCCGGCCACGTAGTTTTACCTGGGCCCGCTCACCATCATGAAGGTCCTTAATGATCGTGAGCAGAGGGTCAGGGACTCCGAAAGCACAAAGAACAACCCAGAGCCCAGGCCTACTGATGGTATCATAGGCCTTGACCAGGTCAATAAAGCAGAGATGTAGGTCTTGTTAGAATTCCCTACACCTCTGCTGTAGCAGATGGACAGAAAATATGGCATCTGTGCAGGACCGCCCTTTTCTGAAACCGCATTAGGGCTCTGCAAGCCTCTCCTCAGCGTGACTAGCAAAGCGATGTTGAATAATCCTTGCCAGGACCTTTCCTGGCACACTGAGGGCATCCATCCAATCCTGCGGAACCCGTCCAGTGGACCAGACTGTTGTTATGATGTCATATAGGGCAGTCTGTGCACAAACGCCACCCTCCCTCAGCATTTCGCTTGGGAGATCATCTCTGCCCGGTGCCTTTCCTGGTCTCAGACTCCGGATCGCCTTCAGTACTTCCTCAACAGATGGCACCTCAGCCAGCCACTCACAGGGGGTGACTTCTTCCAATATTTGAGGCACCGCTGCGGTGCCACCCACTCACTCACCCTCACCCTTACTTACTCACTTTCCCACTGACTAACTTACTTTCATCTTCTTGGTTCTTTCGGTAAAGTCACGTAGAAGGGAAGTAATAAAATAATAAAAATAAAACATAATAAAATAAAATAATATAAAATAAAATAATATAATATAATAAAATAATATAATATAATAAAATAATATAATATTATTTTATTTTATTATGTTTTATTTTTATTATTTTATTACTTCCCTTCTACGTGACTTTACCGAAAGAACCAAGAAGATGAATCCCTGCAGTCACGAAAGCTTTAAATTGAAATTTAACTTACTTTCATTTAAATGCGGGAGGAGGGAAGGAACGGAGGTTTGAGATTGTAATCCATTGACATCCAGAGGCATCAGATTCAAGCAGTAAGTCGTTGACGACGGGTTTGGTGGGTGGGCGAATGGGTGAGTTGGTGGGCAAGTGAGTGGGTAGGGAGGTGGATAGGTAAATGAGTGGGTAAGTGAGTGGGTTAGTGAGTGGTTGAATGGATGGGTGGGGATGTGGGTGGGTGAGTGAATTAGTAAGTGGGTGAGTGAGTGAATGCGTGAGTGGATGAGTGGGTAAGTGATTGAGTGAGTGGTTGCGTGAGTTGGTGAGTGAGTGATTGGGTGTGTGAATACGTGAGTGGATGAGTGGGTGAGTGAGTTAGTAATTGAGTGGGTGAGTGGGGAAAGTGAGTTGGTGAGTGAGTGGGTGAGTCAAGTCACGTCGCGCTTTTCTGAAAGAAAATCTGAAAATCAAACTCTATCATCATCACATTTAGTCTGCACCCATAGACATCGACACATTTTGTACAATGAGAAAATCATATCTATACAATATATGTTTAAAATCTCTAGAAATGTGCAAAAACTAAATTGAGGCTGTCAGCTGCGAGCGGAAGACATCACGCTATTTTTTCGTTCTATTAACATTCTTTAGTTTTTCGTTCTTTTTTTCATTCTTTTTTTCTTTATTTCCCTTTTTCTTCGTCCGTCCATCACGCCATCGCTCGAATGGCATCATCGTTGCTCCGTCAATCGCTACGTTCAAAACAAACTTCGCAGTATTTTACCTTTCACTCACGTTCTGCTCTGCCGATGCTGTCGAATCGCTTGGCCCTTCCATGGCCCTTTTCAGTTGGCACTGCATCGCGATTTATCTTTTTTATATTCGGCAAGAAAAAATATTCTAGCTCTAAGAATTTAAATAAACACAGATCGGATTAAACGTGAATGATATTGAACTCCGCACTCTGCCAGCTGTTCTTATCTTATTTCGTATTCATATTTAGAGCTATTTTCATCAAGGTGCTCTACATCGTTTGAAAATATAAGAAAAAAATAGTATAACAATAAAACAATACTGTTGGCAGGTGGCATGCGATGGCCGATGAATCGGTGACTATGATAGAGAGTTGAGTAGGGGATAGGGGAAGGATAGGTCGTAATAGAGAGATGCTTTTGGGAATTGGGAAAGGTAGGGAGGTGGTCACGATAAAGGGGTGCATAGGGGAGAGGGAGGGTAGGGTAGGGGAGGTGGTCAGGATAGAGGGGTGCGTAGGGGATGGGGATGAGTTGAGGAGAGGAGATGGTAACAATAGAGTGGTACTTATAGGATAGGGAAGCTCGAATCCGCTTCCCTGGTGCGGTTCTCTCACCTGAAGTTGTTTGCTGCTCTTTGAAATATTTCGGCTGGATTCTTCATTTCAGCCACGAACGTGGAATGCGTAAATCGACAATTGGACGAATTAATAACTATTTTAAAACTATTGCATTTCCTAGGTAAAACCCACTGAGCTGCGTTTTTCAGAAGTGACTCGGCCACAAATGATAGCTCAACGAAGTGGCTGATATCATCACGTTGGAATTTATAGCAGCAACCAAATAATCTAAAAGCACGTTTCTATGGCCCCCCATAGCGATCCATACTCATAGAGAACCAGACAGACTCATAGTGAACCATAGAGATCCACAAAGATTCACAGAAACTCAGAGCGACCCATAGAGACACATACTCATCAAGACCCAGACTAAAACAAAACTATTTTATTTGTATTTACCAGGTAAAGTCCACTGAGCGATGTAGTTCTTTGTCAGAAGCGACCAGACGGCAAATTAACGTATTGGCGACGTATCAGTACACAGTATAAACAAAAAATGACAATTATGTTATTTTCGATTCACAACCTCAATCAGAAAATCTTGGGAGATGCCTCAAAATCAGTTCTCGTGATGTCGAAGCGGTCCGAAGACGAACGTTATTAGCGGCTGAACATGGCACTTTACGGCCTGTTGCTATATCCCAGCACCCAGCCTGACCATAGGCTGCTCCGTAATCTAAAGGCAGTTTTGTGTCGTGCCCTAGACCTGGTCGGACAGTTCCTGAATGATTTCGGAATCATTTATCGGCAGACCGTGGCATCAAAAGATTACGACTGATGTCATGACCGCACGTCCGAATGGGAAAGCAGCTGCTGAATCTAAGAGCAACTTCTGATGGAGAATTATGTAACTTCACTCAAGGGGCAATAACGACATCATCAGTTTGGGCTTCATATTTACCTGGTGGCTCTCCAGCAGCAGCTCAGTCAGCGGAAACAGCAACAGCGACGGCGCTGTAATGTTCCTTCTGGTGGAGCGTCAGAAATGGCTACAGTGTCTGTTCGAGCTTCATCACCAGTTGGTCGAGTCGGCAGTTCCATCAACGGCTTCAGCATCTGCATGGGCTTCATCGTCAATTGGAGAATTGGCTGGTCGACCAACGGCAACTGCGCTTGCACAAAGTTTCCGTTTATGAGGACGAGTGTGTTATGCTGCACCGGTGTACTGACACGTATGTCCAAATTATAGCTTAACGTAGTGGGCTTATTGTCATCACGTGGGAAATTATAGTACCAGCCAAATAATGATCTAAACGCGTGACGTTGATTACTAAATGTGTAGGGAAAACCCGAAAAAAATCCATGCAACCAACATGGAGAGAAAGAGAGAAAAAACGTGATTCCAAATAAACAACAGGCATCGGCAGGATCCGGGATCGAATCCTAACCTCCTGCATATCGGGCGATGGAGATAACATCTCCTCACAACCGCGAGAACTTCTTAATATGGCGATGCTTCCGAACATTAGTCGTTCTCATGTCACGATGGTGACATTGATGGCGATTCATGGTGATATTGGTTATTGATGGTGATATTGATTATTGGTGGTGACTGATAGTGATATTGATGATTAGTGGTGATTTTAATCATATCTACAATCTCCTGCGTGTCCCTGAATGCAGGAAAAACTGTGGCAATGAAGATCAACATCGTACTTCTCGCAGTCACATCCATTGTGATTGCGAGCTATCTACTCCATATGTACACGTAGGTCAAATCCAAAGTTTCACTACAATGGCTCTGTGCCTATCCATATAAATATATATATACATACAGGGGGTTTGATACAGGAAATGTCAACACACATAGGGTTATTCTTATACAGGGTGGGCCAAAAGTCAAGACACATAGCGTTTTTATTATACAGTGGCCCTATATGATATCATAATAACAATTTGGACCATTGGATGGAGTTCGATGTAAAGCTTTCGTGACTGCAGGGATTCATCTTCTTGGTTCTTTCGGTAAAGTCACGTAGAAGGGAAGTAATAAAATAATAAAAATAAAACATAATAAAATAATTCTCACGACGTTTCGGCCACAACGCAAGCAGCCGTCCTCAGGTGAAAACCAGGTCTGTCGGGGAGACAGCGTCTGAATGAAACAGCACACGAGCTTGGAGCACATATATAAGCTGGGTTGGGAGGGGGGGAAAGGGCGCTTCGACAAAAGAATTTGCATATCAAGAGGAATTTAGCATATTTATGGGAAACGCAGGAATGTGATTAGTACTACATATGCCCGTGCATAATGCATAATGCACGGGCATATATATGTGCGCCAAGCTCGTGTGCTGTTTCATTCAGACGCTGTCTCCCCGACAGACCTGGTTTTCACCTGAGGACGGCTGCTTGCGTTGTGGCCGAAACGTCGTGAGAATTATTTTATTATGTTTTATTTTTATTATTTTATTACTTCCCTTCTACGTGACTTTACCGTAAGAACCAAGAAGACCATTGGATGGGTTACACACGATTGGAAGAATAGCCTGGTGGTCCCCCTCTTTAAGAAGGGGGACCGCACAGAAAGGAACACTACAGGGGCATCACCCTCCTCAGGTGTGTCGGGAAAGGTTCTGCTAAGGATTATTCAACACTGCCTTTCCAAGCAGGCTGCAGAGAGGCTTGCGAAGCCTCAATTTGGTTTTAAGCTTGGGCAGTCCTGCACAAATGCCATATTTTCTATTAATCTACTAAAGCGGCGATGTAGGGAATTCCAACAGGACCTACATCTCTGCTTTATTGACCTGGTCAAGGCCTATGATACCATCAATAGGCCTGAGCTCTGGGTTGTTCACAATCATCAAGGACCTTTATGTTGGTGGGCAGACCCAGGTTAAACCGTGTGGCTGGGAGTCGGAGCCATTTCCCTGTTCACCTTGGCATGCGACAGGGATGTCCTCTGGCACCCACATTATTTAACATCCTTTTCTATCACGTAGTTTGTGAAGACTTCTATGGCTGTACCAGTGGAATCTCCATCTGGTACAGATACAATGGGAGGCTGATCGATGCCCGCGTATGGTCAAGGGATGGCTCCCTATTGGTCAACCGCATTATGTATTTTGATGATCTGGTAATTACTGCTCACTCAGGAGTTGGAGGTGCTGCTGCTGAACCTGGAATGTGCCACTAAGAGGTGGGGCCTTACCAAATCTAAGCACCTGCCTGGGCATTTTGTGCCAACAAGCAATCCACCCCTTCAACTTCCTATTGGTGATTGGGCAATTGTGGAGAGAGTGGAGAGTTTTCCATGCCTGGGTAGTGTGCTCATGACCAGCTCCGGTTTGACAGCAGAGGTCTCACTCCGAATTAGTCGAGCAGCATTATATTTTCATCGGCTGCGTAACGCTGTGTGGAAGCAACTTGGTGTGTCGTTCCAGTCGAAACTTCAGCTCTTCTCGGCCATGGTCATGCCCTCTATTATCTACACTTGCGAAACGTGGACCCCCCTAATGGAACATCTTCACCGGTTAGAAACATATAGGCTGGCCTGCCTATGATCTATCCTGGGTTTAACCAGGCTGGATTGTGTGAGCTCACAAATCCTTTAAAGATCTGGACAAAGTCTCATTAGTGAGCTCCTTCGGCAGGTAAGGCAGCGTTTGGGTCATGTAGCCTGCATTCCCAGCCACTGCATGCCTAAACAGCTTTTGTTTGGCCGGATAGACGGGGCTAAACGGGCAGTGCACGGGCTAGAGAAGAGATGGAGTGATGTGGTACAAGAGGATGTGGAGCTGAGTGGACTTACTGATGACTGGTAACAGCGGTGTCAAGATCAGCATGTGACAGAGGCAAATGAAGGATGCTATGGGGCAGTTGGAGGCAGTCACACTCAAGTGGAGCGGCGGGTGGCTAAAACACAGCAAGTTCGCACAGTAGAGGACACAGGTTGTGTATCAGCCAGTTATCTCAATCAGTCTACCCATAGCACTTGGGTCTGTGCTGTGAACTCCTGCTAGCGGGCGTTCTGATACTTCACGTGGCCTTAACGTGCCCATAGCCTGGCAAAAGCGCCGTGGTGACGCCGCTTAATGGTGAATGACGGTTGTTGTTTTTGGTGGTGGAGATGGCTCTGACCAAACAACCTGTTGAGGCTATACGGGGGATGGTTGTTTTCACGTTGAGGGAAGCGGGGGAGCAGAAATCACTCTTCTACTAGGAACCCGAGAGAGACCCGAGTTCAATTCCTGCTTATGACCACCATCACCACTAACACCAGTGACAGATAATTGTATCCGACTTGGCCCCAGGTCTACCCTAGATTGACTCAACTTCAAATGTGTAACCTGGTAGAGTGGTGTGTAAAGGTCGCCACCCAGCAGTCTATTAAGGGCTACACGGGGAATGTCTTTCGTAGGGGTAGTATTAGCGATAGAAGAATAACAACGAGGCGACTGCTCTCTTCACAGTCACCGTACCAATGTACAGACTGTGACGGTGTGGGGAGCTTCCATCCTGTGGAATGGCACTTTTGACCAATCATACGTGGACCGGCTGTACGCGAGGCGTGAGGTCACAGTGGGCATCACCGTGTTCGCCATTGGACGGTAGGGGAGCTCAAATACAACCGCCAACACCACCACAACCATCACAACCACCACACCTACCACAACCTCCACCAAACCACCAACACAATCACCATAACTAACTCCATCACCACCACCATCACCATCTCTATCACCACCTCCATCACCACCTCCAGCACCACGCTCACTTCCACCACCAACAACTTCACCACCACCACTCTCGTAGACAGAGAGGAAGACTCAGAGAGAAAGAGAGAGAGACAGTGTCGTCCTCGGAGTCACCCTCTCCCTGTCTCTCTCCGAGTGGTCCTCTCGTTCTGTCTCTGCTTTCTTTGAGAGAAAAGAAAGAGACAGAGTGAGAGAATACCGAGCGGCGTTGGTGCATTGCGAGTTGACACCACCCCAGCGATTTTCGTACAATTTCACGGCTCCATGCCTTGAACCCATCGACACCACGTGTGCACCCGCACACACTCACACTTGTGCCGCAGCTACCTGGACCTGTTGCTGAAAAACTTCGTGGATTCGGCCGAGCTGCACTTCTTCGTCGGCTACAGCGTGACCTACTACGTCGTGACAGACCAACCATCGCGTATACCCAACCTCTTGCTAGCACCCAAGAGAATGCTCGTTCCTGTCAAGGTCAGTTCACAACCCCTCCTCTCCACAGAGGTGGCCAGGTCCTCGATAACGCAACCCACCCCCACCCCAAATCGTAATTCCCTGTCCCCTACTCACAGACGTCAATCCCTGCACTTAATTCATCACGAGATATTGTCTTCTCACCATCAACTAGAGAGCCATTAGACTCACAGTGACTCAGTCTTACAACGAGACCCATCGACTCACACAGTGAGCTATAGACTCACACAAAGACTGTTAATAGGCAATCAGACACACTTTTCAGATGAAATGGTGCTGTGGTGCAGAGAAGTTATCTTCCTTTCCTGACCCTGACAGCTATATATTTGAAGTTTTGCATGTTCTCCCTGTGATCGGTTCTCCGGGTTTTCCCTCAATATTTAGAAACATGCATTTGGATTATTTATATTATTTTGCGGCAATACTTGTGTAGTGTACTAATTCACAGACACTCGTAGGAGGTGTTGTATGTCGGATTATGAAATTTTGATACAAATAATAATAAATTAATGAAGATTGGGAAAAATGCGTAAATCGCGGAAATTGTGACAATCATGGAGATAATCGTATTAATGTATGCGAATGCGTGTGATTATGTTAATGTGGGCAGTTATGGTAATTTAGCTTAGCTTCGTTATCCAGAGTTGTATCAATCGGGATAAAACAATTATCTTTGATTGACATTTATTTATTATCTTAGTGTGTTTATGTTATGTTAGGTCTCCAAATGCATATCTCAACGCAGGATACAGTTCTTATAAATAAGGGTTATGCATGGACTTGGAAAGAAACACTCAAACACTTCTATGTTAAGCAATTTTAATTCTAAACAAAAATATGACACTCTAATATGCGAACTCTCATGCTCGGAATTATCCATGGTACCATCGGGGAGATTTCTCTCAGTGAGCAGCATATTTAACCATCACTGTTTTTTTTCTTTTTCAACCGCACATCTCATTAATTCCACCGCGTAACGAGCATATCCGGCGACAGGTCGGGTCTTAAAACAGGCATGCAACGATAGTCATACGAAAGGCAAATAGCAAATTATTATATCCCGAAGACAAAAGCATACGTCAATAGATTCGTCGGCAAGATTAAATTGTTTTAACTAAATGTTTGAAACACTGGTGTGTGAGTGTGTGCGTGTGTTCTTTGTGGGAGAGCGTATTCTGGGCTCCGCTTTAATTAATTCTTAAGCGAGATTCTATGACAAAGGAACAGGTTTGACACAATATTCTCTCTCTGTAAACGTGTAGATTCGTGATGAGGATTTCAAGAGTTTTAGTTTGCATCGACGAATCTATTGGTCGTTTATGCGATAAGAGAAAACGAAATAAAAAAAAGAAACGCATAATACACTTATAACCGACGGATTCTTAATCACTCGATGGGCCACGATTCCTCACGGCCAGCTGGTGTTCATACTTTATAATTAGTATTCTTATGATTGTCTAGGGTCGGTCCCATTGTGTGGGAGAGGTGGATTGTCTCTTAGATAAATTCTTGCATGAGCCCTGGGGATGTAGATGTGTGTGTGTGTGATTACTTCCTTGGGTTTGTGAGTGCGGGAGGGGATACGAACGGCTGGGAGTTTCCTCTCGCACGTGCGGGGTTGCAGCGAGACGCGACTTTCTCCCTCCGCTGGAGATGAGCGGCGTCGGCCCGATGCTGTCCGTGGAGAGGCTCGGTCGCTGGGTGGCGCCCGGTGGGGCTTGGCGGCGCTTGGCGCTGGCACCCTCTGTACTCTGTAGCGCTGGTGGCGCGGCGGTGCTCGTTCACTCGTGCGCTGGTGGCTGGCACTTTTGTGCTCGGGCACTGGACGACGCGGCTGTGTGCGCTCGCCGGTTTGGAGTGCTCTGGCGATGAACGATGCTCTCGTTCGTTGCTGGGTTGACGTTGGGTTGATGTTGGGTTGACGTTGGGTGTCTTCGCTTGCTCGAGAATGATAACTGAAATCTCCGTCAGTTTCATCGCACCTCGGCGGCTCGGTGTAGCGATTCTTCTTCGGTGGTGCAGACCTCGGCTTAGCACGTCGCTACTCAGCGAGCATCGCCATTCTGGGTGATGAGAGAGCTCCTCCGTTGGAGGTGATGAGATGAGATGATGATTAGCGGAGCCCCGGTGATGAGCTGAGCTCCGATGAGCTCCGATGATCTGAGTTGAGATGATCGTGTCTGGGTATATATCTAGAAAAACTACTATGCTTCCGAGCCTGGCTTCAAAGGGCCGGAACCATAATTTTTGTTCGCGTGTGTGTGGACACAGCTGCGCGTGTGTCCGTGTGTGTGTTTATTGGAATAATACAATTCTTCAAGCGACGCAGCCGTTCGCTCAGCCTCCGTAATAATTAACATGGAAAGAGGCGGGGGGGGGGGTCTTCCTCGCGAAACGGTGTCACAGATGAGTCATCAGACTAAAACAAGACTGACGATTCGCGTTCGCACCGAAAATTATATAATCCCTTCCCACTCTGTTTCTGTTAACAAGTACACTTTGCTTTGATTTTGCTTGGTGTGGAGAACAAGGGGGGGGGCGGCTTTCCCGCGGGCTCTTCGCCAACAAAGGACTTTCCTCCAGATGGCCCCCACCTTGCCTCGCTCTGGGCGTTACCTTTGTCTCACACAACTTTTAAGTTTTTCGTTTTCTGTTTGGAAGTTAAAATGAGACTCACTTTACTTCTTATAGTATTATTGTAATTGATTCAAGGTATGTTGTAGCTGTGTTCACAGTATTTCCATCGTGGTTTGATTTCTTTATGGGGAGATGTTATCCTTTGTGTGCAAATCTTGCTATCCGTGCCACGGGAAGACAAAGGCGGTCGGGGGCTCCCTGTCCACAGAGCACACTCTAATCCTGCACCCCGGGTTGTGCCGTCTGGTCTTCAATTGGAGTGATAATAAATAATGTTCCCCCATTCTTTGTCGCTAAGTTTCGGAATTTCGTTATTAAAGGGAACATGAAAAGTTAATCAAAGCGAAGCCTGTGTCCTCTCTCGTCGGGGGGGGGGGGGGGGGGTATGCGTGTGTGTTTCCTTTTATGACCGACTCTTCCGTTGGAGGGGGGTATGCGTGTGTGTGCGTTCTTTATTCTTATTGAGACATCTGTTGAATTTCCTTTCTCAAGCCGTCCCTTCGTCGGTGGACACAGATTCCCAACTTGCAATAAAACTTTTTATGAGGAGGGCCATTTCCCTGCTCTGGTGTGCTCGCTGCGCTGTCCCGATGCTTCGGGAAGACAAAGGCGGCTGTGAGGCTCCCTTCCCATGGAGTATGTTACATATTGGTTAGGTATGACCGACTTATTTCGCACTTAACTCCTCTAGATGACCCTTGTATACTATTCGTAATAATAATGTTTATACTTGTTTTTGGTTTGTTTAGAATTATTATTACTACGTGTTTTCATAGCGTTTATTAACCTTTGTTTCACTGCCTGCATTCTGGGCCTGCGCTGCCCGTTCTCGAGTCATTACTATTATCTGATGCCAGGGTTAGGTAATTCGCTTTGGCCTAGGAACGATCCTGACTGCCATATTATTATCATTATTTTCCAACCAGAACATTGGTATTGAATTAACAAATGAGGACTCACGACCCCCTGGTGCAGACTAAAGTCTGCTTTTTAATTGGAGTGAGGGTGAGAATAGATAATGTTTGCTTAATATTTGTCGCAAAGTTTGTAACTTTGTTTAACTAATATGGCTCAAAACCAGTCTGTTTGCTTTCCCTGTTGCCAATTTTTGAACTTTTAATCGTGGTATTAAGGGAGCTAAAAAATTATATATGTCTCGTGACGCCTACTGCCTGTATTGTGTGGGGGCCTTTTGAAGTGGAGGTCATTGTTTTAACCCCATTTGCAATTCCCCACCCCCTCTCTATCTGTGTGTGTATGGGGAGGGGTTTATTATCCTTTATGGTTCATCTCCTGCCCTCTGGCCTTTTGATGCGAGCGTGTGACTGCAGCTGCTCGAAAAAGAAAAAGGGAGGGGGGGTTCGTTGTTTGCGCTTCCGAGTGACTGTGAACCCAAAAATTATTGGCCGAATTATTCTTAATATTAATTCTGGAAAAAGGGCATATATACAAAAGTACTCTCTCTCTCTTTTATTCCAGCCTTCCCAGCGTTAGGGGATAACCACACACCGGGTCGGGACAGCCAACATGCTGCCAGACCCAGTTCCACTCCAGATCGCAGCAACCCCGACTGAGTCGGAGCTCGCCTTTTTCCTGAACAGCATGGCCAGGCTCCGCCCTCGGCCCCACACCCCTCTGGATCCCCCAGAGGGCTCCGTGCCTTGCCCACAGGTGCAACTGGTAGAACGGCTGTTACTCCTAATTCTCTTGTCTACCAATCTCCCAGCGGCACTCGCTACAGTGCTACAGTGACTAATTCCCTGTCACTACATCACCCCCCCTCCGCATCCCCTATGAAAAAAAGAACCCAGCGCAATATTCGCAATGCATGTCAACAATCCAGCCCCCAAAATAACAGCAAGCCAACGACGAGTAGGGGCGGTCATCTGCACCGAACCGATTTGGAACGGGTCCTTGTCGCAGGTCCCTCGTATGGGCCTGGCATGGGGCCCCCAGGGACCCCGGGGGTGACTCGCAGCTGGCTCAATGGGCGTGGTCCCCACCGGGATGAAGGTGGAGGAGAGGAAGAAGCAGGCGGCGGTTGTACCGTCCACCCCGGTCCGCCTGTGGGCGGCACCGCTGGCAGTTCCATGGGCGTTAAGCCCTGGGATCCTGCGGATGGAAGAACAGTCTCTTAGATGTGCGACCTCCGTAACCGTACGTCCATCCCCGTTCGAAACATCACACACACGGCCATCAGATGGTGGAGTTGAATTTCCCTCATAAGGTGGAAAATAGGGTTTCAGTCGTGACGGGTGCACATACCAATGCCTCCGACCAACCAGATGTGCGACCTCCGTAACCGTACGTCCATCCCCGTTCGAAACATCACACACACGGCCATCAGATGGTGGAGTTGAATTTCCCTCATAAGGTGGAAAATAGGGTTTCAGTCGTGACGGGTGCACATACCAATGCCTCCGACCAACCTGGATCCGTACACACTGCGGTCACCTAACCTCAATTACCTACACCCTGCCATGGCCTATGTAATTTAGGAGATGTTGCCCACAGATACCTGGGGGAAATGCAATCATTCCCTCTCCCCAGGTTTCCACGATTTCCGATTCCTTAAGCCCATCCACTTTTTCATTTGCAGCCTGCCATTTGGTTGAATTTCCCTGGGACGCCTCCCATGCTTCCATCAACCGCTATAGGGTGAGGCTCATCAGTCCCAGAACAGCGACTCTATTTTTGCTTGGCTCAATATTTAACTGGGCTTCCATTGGGGGGGGGGGGGGGTCGCATTCTCTCATGTACATCAATAACAATGGAAAGAATCCAGTAGAGGCATGAGGAGCCATCCTATAGGCCGCAAGATCTCCTGGAACATGTAGGTCCCAATCGGACTGTACCTTGTTAACCTGTTGGCAAAACATGGTCGTAAATGTCCTATCTAAACGCTCTACCATCCCGTCAGTCTGAGGATGATAGGGCGAGGTTTGAATTTTCTTCGTACCTCTTGCAATAATGTTCCGGAGCCCCCTTATCCAATACATAACCATGCAGGAACGCGTCCATATTGGACGCGGCCGACTGATCCGATAGGGCCATGCCGCCGACTGATCCGGTAGGGCCATGCCACCGGCCACCGTGACAGGTACTCTATCCCTACCAGCAATAATTTATTTCCCCCGGAGTTGTATAAAATGGCCTGAGGATGTCGAAGGCAACATGCTCGTTCACACGAGACACCCCAATTGACTACAGCGGTGGTCGGGTCAGTCTCGCCAGGAGCTTCTGGCGGGCACAAGCTACACAATCCTTGAGCACATTGTGAATGTTCTCTGCTATTCTGGGCCCAAATAAGTCCGCTTAAATGTAGACAACGTTGTTTGCACCCGAGGTACATCAATCGCACATGGGCAGCTCTCATTACTCTACCCCGCAGAGCAGTTGGCACCACGATACAGTACCGCTGTACCTCCGTTCCCCAGTGCATAAGTAGCCCATCTCGGAGGACCACGGGGGACATACCCCCTGGACCCTTCCTATCGCTTGGTGCATCAACAAGGTGCCATAACTTTAGTAAGGAGGCGTCCTCCGCTAGGAGGCGCCCCCATTCCTCGTGCGCAAGACCAATAGTATTATCATGCGCCACGCCTGGTACAGGTGGCGGAGCATCCACCGATGCTACGACGGCACCTGACTCCCCCTCATCTACCTGCTTACAACGGCTGGCACCCATCAAACCTGTGTACTTGTTATTCGACCATAACCGTGACAGAGCGTCCGGGTTGCAGCGGCACAACCCTTTCCCATGGGTGACTTCGAATGAATAATCTTACAAGATTTCCAACCATCCCGAGAGTTGTTGCGGACGGCTGATTGCAAAGCCGCATGATCTGTGCATACCATAAACTGCCTACCGTAGAGGTATGGGTGGTACTGTTGTACAAAGTGCATAATAGCCAACAACTCGCAGCGCATAAACACAATAGCGCTGCTCTGCGGGGGACAGCACCCAGACGCGACCACGCTCTCCACCCCGTTCTCCACCTGTGACAACAAGGCGCCGATCCCAGTATCACTAGCGTCCATTTCCAACGTAAACTGCAAGGAGAAATCAGGGTATCAAAGGGGGTGCGTGTTAACGATGCCGTCGCACAGTGCAACAAATGCAGCCTTCCTCCTCCTTTCCCCACCGACAACCTCTGGAGCAGCTTAGTGATCGTCGCAAACCAGGGCACGAAGCGGCAGTAATACGACACAAACCCCATAAAACTGCGGACCTCACCCACCGATGTGGGGGGGGGGGGCACGTATGCACGCAGTCTTGTCAGGGTCTGTGGCGATCCCAGACTCGCTAAAAATTTGTCCCAGGATTTGAACGGATTTTTGCAAGAGGTAACATTTCTGCGGCTTGAATTTAAAATGAGCTGCCCGCATTTTAACAAATATCACACGCCACCGCTGCAAATGTTCCTGGAACATGCGACCAAAGACAATCTCGTCATCCAAATAGTTCAGACATGACTCCCATTGGAGCCCCGACAGTACCAACTCCATAAGTCGCTGGAAAGTGGCCGGAGCTGAGTGAAGCCCAATCAGAAGCACGTTAAATTGAAACAGCCCTTGTGGTGTCTGGAACGCTGTTTTGGATTTTGAACTTTCTTCCAGGGGCAACTGCCAAAACCCTGACAATAGATCCAGGGTGGAGAAAAACCGCGCCCCCGACAAGGCATCCAACGAATCGTCCATCCGTGAGAGAGGATACGCGTCCGCCACAGAGACTTTAATTAATTTCCAAAAGTCCACACAGAACCGCAAACTCCCATTTTTTTAACCAGGACAATGGGAGCACCTCACGGACTGCATATTATATTGGTGGCCACCAACTCGTCGACCGCCTGACGAACGAAGTCCTTTTCTTTTGGACTTAACCGAAATGAGTTTTGACAAATGGGAGCGGCGCCACCCGTATCAATCTGGTAATGCATCAGGGACGTGCGGCCAACATCAAATTTACCCTTACTAAATACATCAGAGAATTCCCAAAGCAATGCCCGCAACTCGCCCCTCTGCTACCACGACAAATCCGGATTACCCATGCACAACGGATCCTTCCACGAGTCATACAACACCACTTCCCGTTCAACTGTGGTCACGACCCGAGTGGTTACATCATCCTTTTCTTCACAACACGCAGCCGTCGCATGGGCCAACACCGTACCCGCCTGTATGACCACGGTATCTAGCCCAGCATTCAATACTTGCAGGAAGGGCTCCTGATACCCCCTCACTATCGTTTGAGCCCCTATCAAAGTGAGCATCTGTGCACCAGGGGGACCCTAACAGTTTCACGCACAAGGGCCCGAACCACAGCATTAGCCATACACCATCCAGTAGAGGACTCCAAAAACCTCAACCTTAGCCCCGACGGTAACTCCACACAACCCTGGTCAAGTAAAATCCGGAGGGGCATCCTCTTAAAAAATCCATCCAATAAACAAGGCACTGCCAATGAAATTGAAACCAACTGGGCCCGTCCTTTCAGTATCACCAATCCATATCAATGCCTCAATTCGGCCCACAACTCCCCTGACATGCATGCCCTCTGTTCTGTACCCGCGGCTGCCATCGCCTGTGCCAATACAGTGCCTTCCTGAATAACAATCGGCGTATGCCCGCATTAACGACTTGAATGAAAGGGTCGCTATTTGCCGACACCACAGTCAATGCCTCCACCAAGGAGGGTGTCCGCGACACCGTATTAGAGGGGGTCAACAAGACCCCTTCCGCCGGGTTCGCCAAGGGCAAGTGTTTACGCAGACGTCGTGGCACAAACATCTGCGTGGCTGGTGGAACACGTACCGTGCGGCAAACCATAGCCTGCATAACAGCATCGATCGCGGTATACTTTATAGATGTTTTCAAAAAATTCAGATGCTGTCCCAATGGCATCTCAATACAGCCCCTATCCAGCCGAATGTTAAGGGGCATCCTGCGCAAAAAATCCACGCCTAAAAAGCATGGCACGGCCAAAGTAATGGAAACCAACACAGGGCCATCCATGCGTACATCCCCTATTTGTATCATAGCAATCATGCGACCCACAATCCCGAGACTACCTTCATTGCCCGTCCACCTGCTCTAGTGGTTGGGGTGAGGCTGGCAACGTTCGAAGAGTCGACAGTGAAACGAGGGTAGCCGAAGCACCCATGTCGATTACCACTCAGACCTCTACCCCCTGAATAAGCGCCATAATGTCCAACGAACCCGGCATGGCACCGAACGCCCGATAAGCCAACGAACACCATTTACCATCGTCATACAACCCGTCGTGATGAGCATTTACAGGGCAGGGCAACGCGGTAAGGATGAGTGATGGGGATGGAGTGGCCATGTTCATGATGTGTCGCGACTCTCCTGTGGTTCTCGGAGTGAAGATACATTGACGTCGTAGGTCGCAGGAGCTCCAGGCATACCGCCAACATGCAGCCGGCAGTTCCTGACGATGTGGCCCATCCGCCCGCAGTTGTAGCACCCACGTGAGGCGTATCCTCTTGGCGGTCCGCGCCATGGTGGCCACCCAACCGGCGACTGACCTCCTCGCATCTCTGCACGTCGTGAACTTAAAGACCAGTGCTGCATATCCAGTGCTGCTGTCGGTGGCCGTTGAGTCCCCTTTCTCTGTCGTGCACGCCATTGCAGCTTGGCTCTTCCCTGCGGTCCAGATGCGCCACTCCAGGGCGAGCGAGTCGAGAGCTGCCTGATTCAAGGAGAAATAGGCTGCCCGTCTGAGGGCTAATAGAGCACTGCGGAACACCAAGGGTGACTCCATGACCCCCCGCTTTCTAAGCTGGAACTTCCTTCAGATGGTCGACGGTGGTTCGAAAATAGCTGCCATCGCAGCGCAGGCTTCGGCGAGTGATGATCGATCGGTCTGGGTGATGGAGTAGAAAATGGCCAGCAAGTTATCGTCGAGGGCCGTTGGCAGGGCCCACAATGCCTCGTGCTCCGACCAGTCGATAGAGCAATACACTCATTTCAAAGCGTCGATGAAATGCCGTCTAGTCACCCTCGGTCATGGAAGACTTTGCTGTTTTTCCAGGATTTTTTTGTTGCACGTAGTCACTTTAAGATGTTTCTTGTTCATGTTTTTGTTTTGTTGCAGTTGCACCTAATAAATTAAACTGAAACTTCTCGGACAAGATCGGCGTTGTTGAAGGGACGTGAAGACCGTCGATTCCGTCGCCATCCCCGTAGACATCGTTCAGCCCGCCGCCATCAACATGTTGAACATGTATGTAACTGCTGCCAGCGTGGTCTCCAAGTGTGCAGCAACGTCCCACCAACTCCGTCTCGTTGTGCTGGCCGGAGTTTTCTCGCGCTCACCCACTTATGCCGAGGGCAGCCGGTCCTCTGGTTCCGCTGGCTGAGCAACATTTTCGGGAGCCGTGGTGGGAACAACCTCCTCGGCATTCTCATCATCGGAAGAGTCGACGGGTAAGTTTTCTTTTAGCCGCTTTCTTTGACATGGCTGCGTAGTTCTTTACCACTTCGACACCAAATGTAGTGGCGTTATTTTACACGGACAAATTGTATTTCTTCTGTGTCACTTTTATACGAACAGGACTCCTCACGTTCAACACCATGTAACTTCGTCGCAACTCTCCCACTTGCTTCGCTCTATCTCTCTTCCAGCCTCTCCACTGCTAGCCTGCTCTCTCTCACTCTCCTAGCCTCTCCACTGCTAACCTGCTCTCTCTCTCCTAGCCTGTTTTCTCTCTCACTCTGCTAGCCCGCTCTCTCTCACTCTGCTAGCCTCTCCACTGATAGCCTGTATGGAACGTTCTGCTCGCTCCACTCTCTCATTCTGCTAGCCTCTCCACTGCTAGCATATCACTACACACTCTGGTAGCTTCCCACCGTCCATTCTGCTAGCCTTTCCACTGCTAGCGTATTACTATACACTACTAGCTTCTCCACTGCGAGCCTCTCACTATATACTCTGCTAGCTTCTCCACCTCAAGCCTTTCGCTATACACTCTGCTAGCTTCTCCACTGCTAGCCTCTCGCTATATACTCTGTTAGCGTATCTACTGCTAGCCTTCCACTATATACTATGCTAGCCTCTCTACTGCTAGTCTTCGCGCACTCACACTTAGAATTCCGCTAGCCTCTCTATTGCTAGCCTGTCTACCCTCGCCTCTCCAACCTCGCCCTTACCTCCAATGGTGGATCAGCCATCACCGCTGGAGAGGACGAGGTGCGGAGAGTAGGGCCCGGGACTTCTCTTGTGTTCACTCTTCTCTTCACTCCAACCAACTCAACTCCCTGCCTCACACGTTGCCATATTTATATTGCTACTCATTAAACGCACTCATTAAGCTGGCGTCCTCTCATCACCCCTCGCACATGGTTTCCGCTTCTTTTTCCTCAATCTGCAGACTCTGGGGCACCTACACCGTGTCTGCATTTTCAGCCAACCAATCACTAATATGCATCTTAATTGGTCGTCTCTCTCTGGATTACTCTATGCCCAGTAACCGGGCTGCACATAATGACAACATTATCCGCTGTGGCTTCGTAAGCCCGGCACCACATTGACATTCACAGTCACTACACTTTTTTTTGCCTTGTCTACCTCCACCACCCGGCCGATCAGCCTACAGGTTAGGTGGTAAACCTCGGTAGGCGTGATGTAGGTACGTTAGAGCATCAGAACAACTCGTCTTCCACAAGGCTTCTTTTATAGCCCCCACAACGGCCCATGTCTGGGCGAAAGCCCTTCCTGCTTTCCGCCAAAAAACTCCCCAAATAAGATCTGGAATTGTGACCTTGACCGGATAAAAACGGGCTAGCAAAGGCTGGCATAGCTCCCACAACTCCAGTGCAAAGGGGCATCGCACAAAAAGATGACTAGTGTACTCGTCCGAATTACAGCCCGTTGTGCATTTAGGGGTGTGGGTCATATTGCGGGAATGTATAAACGCCCTCCATGGCAACCTGTCCCAGGCCGACCAAACAAAAATATGTCCCTTTGCGTCTTTGTTAAGGCCTCAGACGCAACGTTCTCCCATATTTGATGGTGTAGGGCACTCCGTGTGCCTGGTACCTCTGCGCAGGTTTCCCTTTTGCCAATCTCAACAAGGACACTCCGTGGGTGACACGACTCTCTTACCAGGGTCGGCGCATCTTCTGCGATGTACTTGTTTACCGCGGCACATAGGCACCCTTGTGTCCAGGCGAGGGGCTTTCCGCAAGGCAATGGAGCCATCCCTAATCTACGAAGGAGCCATGCCAGCCTATACTGTAAAAAATATGGAGCCTTTGCCTGGGACCCATCTGGAAAAAAAAGCGGAACGTATTACAAAAAAAATCGTAGTCAGGGTACGCGCGACACCGTTTGCAGGGTGTTTGTACATCGTCTTCCTCTTCACCCAGTCCACCCCGCCTCCCCAAATGAACTCGAAAAACAATGTCTCCATACAATGCACCATTTTCGCAACTGGCGGGAAGATGTGCACCAGGTAGTTGAGCTTAGGAAGCATTTCTACCTTCAACACCAATATCCTTCCTTCCATGGGGAGGTTGCTGGTCATCCACCTGGCCAGCCTGCCCTTCACTGCCTTTATTTTTGTATTCCAGTTATTTTTTGCAGATTCCTGTTGGTAGAAGGTGACCCCCAGGATATGAATCCCTTTTACCTTCACTCTCAGTTGTGTTGGCCGACCTTCAAACAGCCTAGGGTCTCCAAAAATCACAATTTCGCTCTTATCCAGATTAATCCTGGATCCCTAGGCCAAATTAAAAAAAAATGTCTTACAAGTTCCAGTCCCTCCCAAACCGAGGAAACATCCCTGCAGAACACCGCAACATTATCCTTTTACATTGCTATCTTTGTTCTCTACACCCCGGGGTGTGCACCCCTCGAATTTTCTGATTGGCTCTGACCGCCTGGGCAAACGGTTCCATGCACATGACGAATAGGACTGGTGACATGGGGCACAACTGTCTCACGCCCGATCTAACTGGGACTGCTTCAGAAAGGACCCCGTTTATCAAAAGCCTGCTAGAAAGATTACTATCTAGCTTTTTCACCCACCCACCCACCTAAACGCTCTCCTATCCCCATGCATGCGAAAACCGAAAACAAATAATCATGCGATATGCGGTCGAAAGTCTTTTCCTGGTCTAAATTAATGAGCCCAAGTAACCCTCCCCCATCCACCGTGGTCTCTAGGACCTCTCTTTGTAAAATAAAATTGTCTGAAATATTCCTACCTGAGACCGCACATGTCTGGTCTGCATGTATTAGTTCTTCTACCACTTTTCCTAGTCGTGTTGCGATGGATTTGGCTAAAATCTTATAGTGCGTATTTAGCAGGGTGATTGGGTGCCAGCTCCCAAGGTCGCTGCGGGCCCCTTCCCCTTATATATAAAGGATATTACCTCTTCCCTCGTGGACTTTGGTACTGGACCCCCTGCCAAAATTTCCCTGTTCAATTATAAGTCATGCTTGATGGTGTCCCAGAATTTGGCAAAAAACATCAGCCGGTATTCCGTCATTCCCTGGTGTCTTGTGCAAACGTAGACCTCTCACCGCCTCATCCAGTTCCTCCATTTAAATTTGTTTATTCATCTCATCAGGAGCCCTGACCTTCTGTTTAATTTCTCGAAGAAGGAAATCCCGGGCTTCTGCCTCCGATGTCATATGACCATACAGGTCCGTATAGTAGTCTCGCGCCGCCTCAACGATGCCTTCTGTCTGCGTCAGTCTGCCCAAATTAGGGCTGATTAGCTCATGGATTATGCTTTCCGGCTTCCTACACTTTTTTTAAAAGAAGCGCGTGCACTTTTCCCCCTCCTCTACTGCCCTAACCTGTGCCCTAAAAACGAGCTGTGCTACCCGTCTCTCAAGCGACAAGGAGATTTTATCCTTTAGATGTCTTACTTCGTCCATCACTGGAAACCTAGTTTCAGCAGCCGATACACCTTCTCTAGCTGATAATTCAGGCCCCTTAACTCATTTCTGACGCTCATTATTTCGCTGTGTACCTGAAAAAATTCCTTTGTCTGGCTTTTGACCATTTCCCACCATTCTGCCATAGTGCTAAAGCAGCACCGTAGGCCTCTCTATTCCTCATAGCATTTGATGAAAGCCCTCGTCACCTTCTCGTCTGCTAAGACACTCACGTTCATCTTCCAGATCCCTTTCCCTATCTGTAATCCACCTGGAATTTGTAACCTTGCCGTAATCAGTTTGTGATCCGAAAATGAGAATGGTTCATTCTCCACATACTCCTCTATTCTTGAAAGTAGAGAACCTGAACTACTGGCCCAAGTGAAGCCTGGGCGTGCTGGGTGCAGCAACCTAAAGGTGTCAGTTAAATGAATATCCTTAAACAAGGCACTGACTTTCCTAGAAGAGGGGTCTATCTTCTGGCCACCAAAAGTAGACAGCACATCTGACAGGCTGAGCGGGCAGTTGAAATCACCCCCCAATACGACATGCTTATGCGTAACCAGCAGGGCAGCTATATTGGCCCCATAGTTTCACTCTCTCTGCATACGTCAATAAGGCATACTGCAGCTCCGTCGTATGTGACGTCGACAAATTGGAGATGGCCAGGGACCACTTCCTGGGCTTCCTATACCTCGACCCTTCTACATCCTAGGAGGATGGCTACCCCAGTGCACTTATTAGAGTTGCTCCCGTGACCAAAAACAGTGCCCGTCCCAGGGCTCAAACAGCTTCGCCCGGCCGAGGGAGTACGGCAGGTGGCATTCCTGCAGGAAATAAATGTTTTTCCTTAAAGTTTGCAGATAATGCACCGTTGCTCTACGCTTAACCACACCCTAAATTCCCCTCACATTGGCTGATGCTATGCAGCCATGGAGAGCTCAATGACCAGGGGTGTCTAGTCCGGCTCAGAGACGTCCTCCAGCAATGAATAACAGTTCATGTCTACCAAGTCCAGGAGACATTCAGCACTCATGGGTTTCGGGGCAAACCCCCTCTCTTGGCTCGTCTTGGTTGTTATTTCTTATTCAGTCGTAACCAAGTCAGTTGACGAGTCTGACGGTCGAGGACCTTCCCAGGGGGCAGATCCCGGTGAAGTACTCGGTGTCCTCCGCTTCCTTTTTGCTGTCCTCACGAAAGATCCCTCGTCATCCTTATTCTGTTGCGCCCCTGCCGTCTGGCAAAGCTATTAAACAAAACAGGTCAATAGGCTCGACTTGCAGCATCCTCCCAACCACTGTCCGCGCAAAAAGTCTAGTGGTCCATCGTTACTTCATCTGGTACGTCTTCCTTAAAGGCCACCCGAATGCCGTTGTGTCGCGTAGCATGGACCGGTGTGAAGCTTACCCCCGGTCCACCGCACCAACGCCCCACACATTTCTGATGCTGCTCTGCCCCCAGATTCTGCATCTACCTTAGTAATCTTGTTCTGGTCGCCTTGTGCCCGCTGGCCAGTTGAGTCCTCAGCTTCCACAGTATTCTGGCCCAAACTGACGGAGGTCACCTCCCTCCGCGCCGGCACCTCTGCTCTCCTTGGTCGCTGCCTCCAGGCGTCCTCTGTAGCCCGCCACCTCCCAGTCGAGGTTGACGCCTGCGCCACATCGCCCTCCTTCACGGACCCACGTCCTCCAGATGGTCGAGTCGTGGCGGTTCCCACCTCGTCAGCTGTCGACATGGCCTGGTCTTCTTGGCTCGCCTGGACAGCACGGCAGTTCTCCATGTCCACCTGCGATTTCGAGAGGCAACCACTGGCCCAATAGCCAGGGTACGCAGGCAGGTACGCAGGCAGGTACGCAGGCAGGTACGCAGGCAGGTACGCAGGCAGGTACGCAGGCAGGTACGCAGGCAGGTACGCAGGCAGGTACGCAGGCAGGTACGCAGGCGCACAAGATGAGGAATGGACTCTCTCCTACACCACCCGTACCTGCTCAAAACAAAGATGAAGACCACGGCTGCTGAGTGTAGATGATCACAACGACGACGGCACGACGAGTTCCACTGCAGATCGTAGCAGCCCCGACTGTGAGTTGGAGCTCGCCTTATCCTGAACAGCATGGCCAGGCTCCGCCCTCAGCCCCACACCCCTCTGGATCCCCCAGAGGGCTCCGTGCCTTACCCACCCGTGCAACTGGTAGGACGGCTGTTACCCCTAATTCTATTGTCAACCAATCGCCCAGCGGCACGCGCTACAGTGACTCATTCTCTGTCACTACACATGTACACTTGATAAGCAAATTCGTTAAGCTATATTTAGCGTGCCAGATTGCTTGTGAAAAAAAGCTCATAGCTCAGTGGGCTTGTTGTATATGCTGGGTTATGAAATTTTGTTAAAAATAATACAAATGAATAATAATAAAATAAAAAATGCGTAATTCGCGGAAATTATGCTAATGTATGTAATTATATACATACATTATGACAATCACGGAGATAATCGTATCAATTTATGCGAATGCTTGCAATTATGTTAATGTATGCAGTTATGATAATTAGGCTTAGCTTCGTTATCCAGAGTTGTATCAATCAGGATAAAACGATTATCTTTGATTAAACCTTTATTGATTATCTTAGTGTGTTTATGTTATGTTAGGTCTCCAAATTCATATCTCAACGCAGGATACAGTTCTTATAAATAAGAGTTTTGCTTGGACTTGGAAAGAAACACCCACCCACTTGTGTTAAGCAATTTTAATTCTAAACAAACATATGACACTCTAAAATGCAAAGGCAAAAGTATACGTCAATAGATTCATCGGCAAGATTATACAATTAACGAAAATAAATGACTAAAACATTTCTTATTCATGTAACTCGACAGCAGCAACTGCTTTGCACGATCAGTTGATATTGAACGTACCAACTTGAAATTGCAACCCTTTTCGAAACACAAAGATAACTTTTTGAAAGTCTTATTCGTGTGCGTGTTGTGTGCGCGTTGTTTCCTTGTAAAATTAATCATTTTTTTAGAGCCGGGAGTTTCCCGCCCTGCTCCCTCGCTCAAGCGTGTCTGCTTTTTTGCTCGCTCTCTCCACTGCTAGATGAGTGATTGTGTTCACGTTCACGGTGACTTTCAGACCGCAGTCCACTCACTGGCATGACTATATATCTTGTATTCTCTGCAGGGAATGGATTCTTTGCTCCGCTGCAAGTCTCCTACCACCCACTCTTCCATTGACATATTTCGTTGCTTCCTCTTAGTATCTTTCACTCGACAGTCAATGGTATAGTGTATAGCAGATTGTATAATAATACATAGTATAAAATTGTAATGTTTAATACAATGTATAAGGCAATATATAGTATCGTAATTGTATAGTGAATATACAGCAGTGTGATATACAGTAGGGTGGATAGAATAATACATAGTGTAATATTACACTATGTATTATTCTAAGCCATCTAAGGTGGTGTATAGTAATACAGTATATAATTTAATGTTGGGTTTGTCTATGGCAGCATATAGTACGGGGTAGACCCGTGTGATGTAAGGGAAAAGTTTAGCTGGAAGCATATTCTACTTTTTTGCGACATAGAATTGTAATGTATTACTTACTGTTAGTAGCTCAGCTTATTGGAGAGTATATTTAGTATTCTGATGATACTATGTAGTTTATACTTTAGTTTTTTACGTGGTTGTTCAGTTACTGAAGCTACACACTATTAACATTCCTTCCCTTTATTAATGCTACCCCTATCCCCTCCCTTTGATGCTGCTAATCTTGCATAATGCACGGGCATAATATGACTTTGAAACCCCCCGCCCACCTCCTACGCATTTCACAATTAGTACTAATCACATACCTGCATTTCCCATAAATATGCTAAATTGCTCTTGATATGCAAATTATTTTGTCAAGGCGCCCTTCCCCCCTTCCAACCCAGCTTTAATATACGCTCCAAGCGTAGTGGTGTTTCATTAAGACGCTGTCTCCCCGACAGACCTGGTCTTCACCTGAGGACGGCTGCTTGCGTTGTGGCCGAAACGTCGTGAGAATTATTTTATTACGTTTTATTTTTATTATTTTATTACTTCCCTTCTACGTGACTTTACCGAAAGAACCAAGAAGATGCAGGTTGATTGTTGAGTCGGCACGATGCTCGCCTTCGGCGGTGCCCAATAGCGCTCGCAGCTCATCACGCGGGTACCCGGTGGTGCCTCTCCCGCCTTTCCTTCAGGGCTGCGCTGGTCCAGGCTTTTTCCACTGCTCTTGTAATATCTCCGTGCACTCTCCCTTGGCGTGCCACCGCCAGCTTCGCGCACAATGTAGAATCAAACTTTTAGCGATACTCTGTCGGTCCATGCCGAACTCAGCCCGTAACGACCCCTCCTCTTCCCATCTCCCCTCGAGGCACGGCACCCATGGTTGGTGTTGATGGTTCGGCAAGCCTCCGCCCTGGCTCCCTTGCGAGCCTCCCTCGCAACACTGCGTCGCAAGCCGAGTCACAAGACTGAGCAGGACTCTAACCAGACTGCCCTGCGTGATGTGCATTTGTGCTTAAAACCCAAAAACGTGAACCCCTCCCCTCTGCGCATCTCTTGCAATAGAAACAACAACAGAAAAACAGACGTCCCAGGAATGTCAGGTCATAAACCCTTTTCGCGACCCTCTAACTCCCTTGCTCCCCCTGCGTGGGTCATCCCGAAGCCAGACCCCTCTCCTGATTTGATGGCTGGCATGTTTGTGCCGAACCGTTGGAAGACAAAGGTGGCGGGGAGGTCCTGACGTTTGCTGTTTTTGATGGCATTCCACGTTTACCAGATGCCCGGCGTGGAATGTGATGAGTAGTGGGTTGTTTTCATTATTTAATTTAACACAATTGTTCTTAATATAAGTTTTTGGAAAAAGGGGCATACATACAACAGGCTTTACCTGGTCAATTTAAAATTGTTGATTTGTATTTATTTTATTTTTTTGTGATTTGCTTACCTTTCCTACATTTTGTACTCCTATCATGTTTTGTATCGTTTCTTGTTGTAACGTTCTGACCTGCTACTCGTGGACATATGTGAAAACCCTACTATCAAGCAAAAAAAAAGAATAAAAATTTACCAAAAGAACCAAGAATAGGTCTACATTATAGACTGCCAGTACGCTCACTCAGGTTAAGAACCAGGCTACAGTCTACATTATAGACTGTCAGTACATTCGCCCAGCTTAATAACTATTGCTACAGTCTACATTTTAGACTGCCAGAACACTCACTCAGATTAAGAACCAGGCTACAGCCTACATTAGTGTTTTTTGTTTATTATTTTTATTCATTTAATTTTTATTTTACTATCTACGTGACTTTACCGAAAGAACCAAAGAAAATGAATAATCGATTTAGGTCTACAAATCCTGGAGGTGGCGAGATTTTAACTACCTCACCTTGTATACAGGAAGTCGTCGGTTCAATCCCATCTCTAACCCTTTTGTAATCGAGTTTGTTATGTTCTCCCCATGGTCACCAGGATTTTTTGCCGGGTCCTCTGGCATTTTTTCTCCATATTTAGAATTGTGCGTTTATAGTAGTTGGCTGAAATAAATTTCCACGTGATGATAAGCCACTTCATTGGGTTAACATTTGTGATAGCCAGGTCACTTCTGAAAAATAACTATAAAGCTCAGTGGACTTTACTTGGTAAGATTTAAAAAAGTTGAATTTAGTATGACGATATGTGATTTGTGTCTGGGAATGAGGTGACAGGGATGAGGGGAGCGGGCAGGAAATAGAAGAGTGGACCGTGGAGATAAAGGGGGCATTGGAGAAGGGACGGGAGGATATTGCTGTGGATGAAGGAGGAGGCTGTGGATGAAGGAAAGAACTGTGGATGAACGAGGGAGCTGTGAATGAAGGAGGACACTGTAGAAGGAGGAGGGAGCTGTACATAAAGGAGGGAGCTTTGTATGATGCAGGGAGCTGTGAATAGAAGAGGGAGCCATGAATAAAATAAGGAAGTGTGAATTAAATATGGGGCTGTGAATGAAGGAGGAAGCTGTGGATGGAGGAGAAAGCTGTGGATGAAGGAGGGGGCTGTGGATGAGGGAGGGAGCTGTACGTTATGGAGGGGAAATAAATGGACTGGAACCCTGACCTGTCTTGGTGTGTTGATGAGGGGAGTGTCTGCTACAATAACAATTATAATTTTAACTGGCAAGACAGATGTCATGCGTAGATCCTCAATTCGTCAATTCGACGTGCATGACATTCATGTGATAGGACAGCAGCAGCGCTTTGAGTCTACTAATTTGAAATTGACTTTTTAATACCGAGTTTATTATTGTTGTTATTATCGTACTTGGTTCTTTGATAGGTACAGTTGTATATTATATAGATGTGTTATATATATAGTGCCCGGGTTCAAGGCGCTTTACAACAATTATACAATTGTATTTAATATGATAATGGTTGAGATAGTAAAGAGTGGGGTTACTCAGAGTCGTCGTGTAGTTATAGTGACAGGAAAACAGGCTGCAAAGCTTAATGAGGGGTGGGTTAGTGCTAGGGGTTGGCGTAATGTTAGGGGTTTGGGTAGTGATAAAGGTTGAGGTAGTGATAGGGGTTGGGGTAGTGATAGGCGTTGCAGTAGTGATAGGGCTTGGGATTAATGATAGGGGTTGGGCAAGTGATATAAGTTGAGGTAGTGATATAAGTTGAGGTAGTGATAGGATTTGGGGTAGGCGTAGTGATAGGAGTTGGGGTATGCCTTGTTCTCGCTAGGGGGTGAGGTTAGGCAGTATCAGGATAATGATGATGATGGGCTAGGGGAGAAAATATGTTTTTTTTTTCTGGAGGGACGGATGCTAGCGATAGTGATTTCACGTTTGATGAACTTATTTCACTCAAAGAGTAATTGTTGACTGAAAGAAAATGAACAAAACATTTTAGTCGCACCATCACTGAGTTTGTTGACCAAACTGAAAGCAGAGGACAATGACTCTGGCGGCATGTGTAATTTTCTTTTCAGGTGGAAAAGCGCCCACGCTGGCAGGACATCTGCATGGATCGCTTCAAGATCATCAATGGGCTTGTTGAGACGACCGTGAAGGAGGAGTATGTTTTCTGTTTCGACGTGGATCTGCTGTTCACAAACCGCTGGGGTCCCGAAGTTCTGGGCAGCACCGTGGTCGTCCTCCACTCGTGGTTCTTCAATTTGGACCCAGCGATGTTCACCTATGAGCGCCGGCCAGAGTCTATGGCCTACGTTGCGAACGGAGAAGGAGACTTCTACTACCACGCGGCCGTGTTCGGTGGCCGCAGGTCACATATGAAGAACGTCACGCACAACATTTTCCAGGCAATCACTAAAGATCGCAGTGCTGAGATTGAAGCCATCTGGCACGACGAAAGTCACCTGAACCGCTATTTTATCGACAACAAGCCGAGTAAAATATTATCTCCAGAGTACTGCTGGGACGAGGAGGCCACTAACGCGGCCATTAAGGTGAAACGCTTGATCTGGGTTCATAAAGATAACGATGCTCTCCGAGAGAACCCATAGCCTCACCGCCAGTGAGCCTAGCTATATAGCGGCATAGGTTTTGCCGTGTGGAACTCCTTTTGCACCGCATGTCGCCAACTGTACTAATTGGAGGTGTGGTGGAAGGACAACAAACTTAAACACAAAAATCAGTTCGAAAATGTTCAATATATGTGGGTGTGTGGGTTTCTACTGTATGTATGTATGCTGAACTCCTTTCTCACCATACGTAGCCATCCGCACTAATCGGAGGTAGGATAGATCTGTATGAGAAGGATCAGAAGTGTATTTCCCGAGTGGAGCCCATTGAGCTAAAAAGACTAGTTAAGTCAACATTATCATCATCATCAGCCAGCCATGATCAATTAATTGTTGAATGAAGGCACTCTGAAGCCATATGTAGCTATCCTAGATCATGCAAAACGTTTGCACAATTTTATCGTGCGCATTTAGCCGTCCACTCTACTTTTTCAGACGTTTATTTCTCACTCAGTAAAACCCATGTGCTACGAGGATCTTACTCAAGAACGACTCGGCAGGCAGAAAACATCAAAGCATTCCACGCAATTAAAGATTGAAATAAAGTTAATTAAAATAACAATAATACATGATAAAAGTATGCTGTTGCATTTGTCCTTATGTCCGTCAACTAAATTATAAGAGCCTTTCAGAAGGCCTGAATCAAAAAGTTTTAGAAAGTGGACAACCCCTCCCAAATATATGTATATTTCTATAACTTTTGTAGGCATATGTGCCTACACACCCTACATACAATATAGTGAGATGTATCTGCACACATGGGGGGGGGGGCTGTTGTATATGACGGATTATGAAATTTTGATTAAGAAAATGAAAATATTAAAAATGCCTAATTTGCATACATTATGCTAATGTTTAAAATTATCTGCATAAATTATGATAATCACTGAGATGATCGTATTAATGTATGCGAATGCTTGTAATTATGTTAATGTGTGCAGTTATGATAATTATACTTAGCTTCGTTATCCAGAGTTGTATCAATCAGGATAAAACGATTATCTTTGATTAAACATTTATTGATTATCTTAGTGTGTTTATATTATGTTAGGTCTCCAAATTCATATCTCAACGCAGGATACAGTTCTTATAAATAAGAGTTTTGCATGGACTTGGAAAGAAACACCCACCCACTTGTGTTAAGCAATTTTAATTCTAAACAAACATATGACACTAATATGCAAAGGCGAAAGCATACATCAATAGATTCATCGGCAAGATTATGCAATTAACAAAAATGAATGACTAAAACACTTCTTATTCATGTAACTCGACGGCAGCAACTGCTTTGCATGATCAGTTGATATTGAACGCACCACCTTGAAATGGCAACCCTTTTTGAAACACAAAGATAACTTTTTGAAAGTCTTATTCGTGTGTGTCCTGTGTGTGCGTTGTCCCCTTGTAAAATTAATATTTTAAGTAGAGGAAGGGCGCTGTGTCGGACCTTGTGGGGTGGGGGAGGGGATACAACCAGCGGCCAGAAAGGTTTCCTCTCGCTTGGGCGTGGCCGCAGCGAGCCGGTCCTGCTCCCTCGCTCGGGCGTGTCTCTGCTCGTGCACTCTCTCTCTCCACTGCTAGATGAGTGGCGTCGGCACAACGCTCGCCGTCGTGGCGCGCGATGATTTCGTCGTCGGATAGTGCGCAGCTCCGCCACTGCTGGATGACGAGTCGGCACGACGCTCGGTGACGCCCGGGTCGTGCTGCTCGTGCGCTCTCTCTCTCCACTGCTAGATGAGTGGCGTCGGCACGACGTTCGCCATCGTGGTGAGCGATGATTCCGTCGTCGCCACCGCTGGACGTCTTCTCTGTTCTCAGCGGGTGTTGGTCGATATGTGTGTGTATTAAACACACGGCGCATTCGATGGCGCTCTCCTCTTCCTCATTTTCTCCGTGCTCTCTCCTTGATCGCTGCCAGCTTCACACGGACACCCGCCCTTACTTCAGGGCTGCGTTGGCTCAGGCTCTGGACGATGCGGCTGTGCGCGCTCACCGGCTTGGAGCACTCTGGCGATGAACGATGCTGTCGTTCGTTGCTGGGTTGACGTTGAGTTGACATTGAGTTGACTTCACTATTGCTCGAGAATGATAACTGAAATCTCCGTCAGTTTCACTCGCACCTCGACCACACCTCGCCACTTCGTTCTGCGAGAAGCGACGCCGGCCATCGGTATCGGTGTTTGCTCCCTCACGACGGCACCGCCACCGGAGCACGGCTGAAACCCAGCCTCGACCCAGACTGAACTCAGACTTCTGCGACTCTAACGACCCCTCCTCCTCCCATCTCTCCTCGAGGCACAATGCGCCCCCACTCCCTTGCGAGCTTCCCTCGCAACGCTGCGTCGCAAGCCGAGTTGCAAGACTGAGCGCGACTCGAACCAGACTGCACTGCGTGATGTGCGTTTGTGTTTAAAACCCAAAAACGTGAACTCCTCCACTCTGCGCATCTCTTGCGAGAGAAACAACAACCGAAAAACAGGCACCCCAGCTATGCCAGGCACCGACCCCCCCTCGCGACCCTTTGACCCCTTCTCCCCCTGAGTGGGTCATCCCGAGGCCAGACCCCTCTCTATTTGATGGCTGGCATGTTTGTGCCGAACCGTTGGAAGACAAAGGTGGTAGGGTGTTCCTGACGTTTGCTGTTTTTGGTGGCATTCTACTTTCCCAGATGCCCGGCGTGGAATGTGGCGAGTAGTGAGTTGTTTTCATTATTTAATTTTTAAAAATATATATTAAAAAAATTTGGCCTAATTATTCTTAATATTAATTTTTGGAAAAAGGGGCATAGATACAACAATACGCCCTTTTAAAAATTATCAGTGGTCGATTTGACCACTGGCGATTTTTAAACAAAATAAATGCCCCTTTTTTTGTCATGAAACCATCAGCCGCCCTCGTGTTTCGGCATAGATATGTAATGCGGGCGTAAATGGGCGGGGCGGATATGACGATCCGAGAGGGAGGAGTCAGGGTGACGTGGGGGAGAAGTTATAGCGGGGAGACAGGAAGCTATCTGGGTCAGTCGGGGGAGTGAAGGGTGGTGAACACGTTGGGTGGTCGCCGTGCCTCAGCCTGGTGGCTGAGGGGCTCATGACGGCGCCAGCCAGCGGGGTGGAAGAGAGAGTGGAGGAATGAGGTAGGAAATGGCGAGATAGCCATAGAGGCCACGAAGGGCTGACATTGGGAGGTGGCGAGATCGCCACGCACGGAGGAACAGGGAGCAGCGATGGAGCTGCTGGGGGAGCAGCCAGAGGGCTGTACCAAGAGCCTGCAGCGGAGCTGCAGGAGCGTGGAAGGCTACGGGAGCGAAGGCAGATGTGGGGCTGCCAGGGAGAGAGTCTCAGGAGGAGTGCCGTGTGGGAAGGAGAACGCGAACCCCAAATAAAGGACACGGAGTCAGCAAAAAGTGTCTGAGTCCTTTTATTACACTGGAGTCAGAAGTGAAACGGCATCTCAAAACACCTGAGAGAAAGAAGAAAAAAAAAAAAAATATTCCTGCTACATCATCCGACGACGACGACGACCTTCCTCAGACAGTGGACCTGCCTGCGATGGAAGAGGTGATCCGTTTTGGAACGAGTACGGGTCCGGGTGAGCAAGGTGTCGCCGCGTCGGTGGACCTGTCTGTGCCGGAGGACGCTAACTTACGATGGAGACAGATGGTGATGCAGATGGGGACCTTGAAAATCGTGCTGGCGCGACTGTGTGAGTTCACCACGCCGAGGACGACGTCGGGGAGGCCCGGTGGTGATCCGCAGGCCTCTGCCTTTCCTGCGCTGCCAGCGCCATTGCCACGTGGCACGAAGACGCCATCTTGGGCGTGGCAGGGGAGAAAAGGCGGGAAGCCGCCATCTTGTCTTCACCGCGGCGGGAGGACGCCGCCATCTTCAACATCGCGGCGGAGAGGCAGCCTTGCGCTGCCATCTGGAGGTGCCACGGGGTGAGCAGCCTGCTGTGAGCTGCTGTTTTTCGAGGGGGTGCTGCGAGGAGAAGACGCCGATGCTGCAGCTGCTGGGGCGGGAGCTTCCCGTCCTGGCTCGGGTGCGTGACAACGGAGCCGTCAAGTCGCCGAACGAGTTCTGCGAGGCGTCTCAAGTTGCCACCCTGCCGTCCTCTTCTTGCTGCAGCCCCGGGCGAGTCATAACGATACGCACCCGGCCTTAACACACACCTCACTCATCTTTCGAGGGCCGGGGGGCTATTTTGGGTTTCTCTTATGACTCGATTGTGCGGAGCGCGGTTCGGACTGTGTGTATGTGTGTGTAATAACGATGAACGCGCTATCTGCTTGTTGCTTGGTGTCAATATAAGTGTGTGCGTGTGTTGAGAATGGACGGAGAGTCTGCTGTAGTTGCTGAGTGTCAAATTGTGTGTGTGGGCTGCTGCGTGGAGTTGTTATCTTGATGGTGAAGTTAATTATTAACTTGGGAGCGTCGGGTATCTTGCGCTGTATATTGTGGGTTACCTTGTGCGATGGGCTTAATTGGGAAAAAAAAAAAAATATTTTTTTTTGGTGTATTGTGCTGCGAGGTGCTGTGTGCGATGCGATTGTTGCAAGAGAGAGAATAATTGTGTTGTTGCTGCAAAGTTACGACAGGATTAATGGTGTGTTGGTTGCCTGCAGATCTGCTTGCTATTGTGTTTAAATGTACGCGTGTGATCGCAATATGCTGATTGTATGTGCTGTTATACTGTTCTGTATGGTTATGGGGTGCGATGCAGTGGTTGATTATTGGAATTGGGATTGTTATTATATTGTGCGTACCTGTTGGAAATTGGTAACAAATTCGAGGGGGACCCAAAAATTTGGTTGTATGGTTGTTGTGCACACGAGATTGCGTGTATATTATAGAGGGGGACCATAAAATTTGGTTGTATGGGTGTTGTGCACACGAGATTGCGTGTATATTATAGAGGGGGACCCAAAAATTTGGTTGTATGGGTGTTGTGCACACGAGATTGCGTGTATATTATAGGGGTAATTGAGCTTTTTGAGAATGAGGGTGCGCGATGACGCCGTTGTGGGTGGTTTAGATGTTAATGCTAATGGGATCGTAAATTGGCGCCAAGTGGCGTCGCGTATTCGGTTGATCGCATGCAGCCACGAGTTGCTTTGCGAGTTGGGTTGTGTAACCAATGTGGTTGGTAAAATATTGGTTAAAAATTCCACGATATGACAGCTGTGCGCAGCAAGCTGGGGCTGTGCGTCTATCGTTGGTGGGGTTGTTATAACGTGACGGGGGATGCGTCTTGTGACCCCCAGCTAAGGGAAGCTGGGGTGCACTAATGGAGAAAACTGGCCACGTGTTCGCACGTTGGGCCGCCATTTTGCGCGCACGCGGGGTATGGCGACGATGCGCTTTGCGGAAAGGGCCGCCATTTTGAGTGCGCGCGAGAGATTGCGCGAACGCGCTGGGCGAAGGGGGACGCCATTTTGAGCGCGCGTGAAAAACCGGGGTGGGGCAAATATTCCATCTGTTATGCCTGCCATTGTTGATTGGGTGATGCACGAGTTGTGGTCACATCGGGCTATGGCTGATGGCTGACCTGACAGCCCGGAGGCGAAACCTCCGTGGTATGTCTTAAACTAATGGGCCATGTGCTCATATGGCTCGGGGAGTCATGGTTCAGTTGTGCGGTGGCAAACTGAACCTGGTGTGCCGGGGGCTCACGGGATCTGGGTTAGGGTGTTATTGTCTCTATAAGAGAACATTGCCCCGTGGGGGGAGTACAGGGGGTCTGGCATTGCTGGGGGATGAACCTTCCCTGGGCTATAAAGCATCGGACTATACGAGGCTGGTGTGTGTCCATCTCTGATGGGATAGTAAGGGAGGAGCGTGGCCGAGTTGCTGCTCATCCCCGAAATTGCACTAGCTGAGAGTATGGTCAGTGGATGTTGCTGTGGGTTGACGACCACGGTGGGGGTTAGGGCGAGTTAAACATTACCGCTGGGGAGCGTGGCTCTCTCCACGCGAGGGTGTGCGATTAGGCGCTTTGTTGGGTTGCTGAGAGTGACCGTGGGTACATGCTGTGTACGTGCGATGTCTGTGCTGGTCCTCAAGGGAGGACTGCTGGTGGGTAAGAGCAGAAAATTTTGTTGTTGTTGTTGTCACGTGTAAATAATATTGTTGTTAAAATGTAAATACTGGGGCATCCATTGCGTTATTTTGGGTATTTATGGGGAGTTTTTTTAAGCGGGCTGGATTTACATCATCTCCACTACCCTGAGGCCGGGTGGCTGTCGTGTACGACATGCGGATGTGCGTTGTTGTGCTGTGCCTCAGGGGATTGGATTCTCCTTCTCGTCACAGATTCTTCAGCTCCCGTCGCACTGGGTGTTACCTGGTGTGCTAGCTGGATGAGGACTTGAAGGAGCAATTGAGCACCGTTCGTCGTTCTGCTCTACCACTTGCTCTTTGACGTTGGACTTGAGCCGAGCGGATGGAACTGCAACATGGACACGCACTAAAACATCACATTTCTGGGTTGTGCGCGTTGGCCGTTCTTGCGTGTCAGTTGCCGTTTTTGTTCATTGTGCCATTCTTATTCTTGTTGTTGTTGTGCGGAGGACAGGCCGGTGTTCTGTTCCAGTTCCTGATACCTCCCCTTTCGTTGCTTGTGTTGTTGTTGTTATAATCTCCGTTGTGTCTGGGGGACTCCTGATTGTGATGTCTTCGCCCGCATTATTTTGTTCTGTTTCAGCCGAGGACGGCTGGGATTTTCTCTACGGGGGAGGGTAGTGTAATGCGGGCGTAAATGGGCGGGGCGGATATGACGATCCGAGAGGGAGGAGTCAGGGTGACGTGGGGGAGAAGTTATAGCGGGGAGACAGGAAGCTATCTGGGTCAGTCGGGGGAGTGAAGGGTGGTGAACACGTTGGGTGGTCGCCGTGCCTCAGCCTGGTGGCTGAGGGGCTCATGACGGCGCCAGCCAGCGGGGTGGAAGAGAAAGTGGAGGAATGAGGTAGGAAATGGCGAGATAGCCATAGAGGCCACGAAGGGCTGACATTGGGAGGTGGCGAGATCGCCACGCACGGAGGAACAGGGAGCAGCGATGGAGCTGCTGGGGGAGCAGCCAGAGGGCTGTACCAAGAGCCTGCAGCGGAGCTGCAGGAGCGTGGAAGGCTACGGGAGCGAAGGCAGATGTGGGGCTGCCAGGGAGAGAGTCTCAGGAGGAGTGCCGTGTGGGAAGGAGAACGCGAACCCCAAATAAAGGACACGGAGTCAGCAAGAAGTGTCTGAGTCCTTTTATTACAGATACAACAGGGCGGAGGTGGCGAGAAGAGGACATCAATGGGGGCCACGGGAAAGGCGCGAAGTGCCGAGAAGCCCTCTTTACGAGCTAGAATAAGGTGGCCATAGTTCGCCGAAATTCTAGTGTTGTAATATTTACATTCATACCTAAGCTGTAGTGGAGAAGAGTAACGAGTGTGGGGGCAGGCAGCGGGTGCCTTGGTCCCACCGGGTGGCCAAAGCTACGAGTTGGGGAACCCCCTTGACAACCGAAATGCTTTCATTTACGTTTCACTTTTAATTTAATTAGAGAAGTAACATAATATTGCAAAGAGGTAACAACTTCAGAAATGTTAGTGGCTGCATTTCTAGAAGACCGTTAACATAACTATGATGCGATTAGGGCAAGAGGAGCCGTGATAAATAATAGTGTGCATCCAACCGTATGAAGAAGTAGATAAAAAAAATTGGGACCCTACGTGACCGTTTGCCACACCACGCTCTGAGTTGATGATTTAGTTATTACGCCACTGCTATAGTGAGTTTATAAGAGTTAGTTTAAATGAGGGAAATAAACAAAACTAGGTGACTCTAAACACTTTGGGGCAGCTCCATTAAATGCTTTTAATGTCAAACACTGAGAATTCTGGGAAACTGTTAACATACATCACGACTCACACAGAGAGCCATAGACAAACTCAGAGAAACACAAACTCACACAGAAACCCATAGACTCACACAGTGAATCATAATCACACAGAGACCTATAGACTAACACAGGGACCGACAGACTCACATAGACCCATAGAGTCACAGAGAGAGGCATACACTCACACAGAGCCATAGACTCACGCATAAAGCTGTAGACTCTCACAGAGACCCAGCGTCTCATACAAAGCCAGACTCACAGAGATAAGCATATACTCACACGGAGACTGTTAATAGACAATCATACTCACGTTGCAGATCGAGGCGCTTCGTTGGTGAGATGTTAACTACCTTGCCTGGTATGCAGGAGGTCGTGGGTTGCATCCTGAACCTGACACCTCCTGTATATTTGGAGTTTGCATCTCTGTCTCTCTCTCTCCCCATGGTCACGTGCATTTCCTGTGGGTCCTCCGGTTAACCCTCCACTTTTGGAATCAACACCACGCGTTTGGAGTATTTGGCTGCTCCTCTACATTTCAGCCACTTCATAGAGCTAGCGTTAGGTGTAGCCAGGTCGCTTCTGAAAAAAAGATGCATAGCTCAGTGGGTCTTATCTGGTAAAATGAACATAGTTTAGTAGTTTTTCAATAAAATAAATGACAGTTTTTTTTGTTGAATAGATCATGATTAAATGTGAGTATTGATTGAATTGCGGTCAATCAATCGAACTTTATTACTTAATATATTGCGTCCTTCACAAGATAATCATCACCGAGGGCTTATAGGTATGCATGTTGAACTTTTAACGCACCATACGTAGCCAACCGTGCTAATGTATGTTTGACTTCTTCAGCACCGTATGTAACCAACCGTACTCATCTGTTTCTTCCGATTCAATTGTAACGTCTATAAACAGTGGGGACTGCCTGTGATTTCCTGTGATGAGAGTGACTGCAAATTATTCGTTCAAACTATGTGAATTTCTGTAATATCGTTTATGATACCATCAATATAATCGATATATAGATATGAAATGATCAATGTGATCAAAATGATATAATCTATACAATATAATCGATACAATGCGATTGATATGGTATGATCAATATTATAGATTGTTATGATGGATGATATGATAGATCAACACAATCGATATGCTAAGATCAACATGATACAAACAATATGATCTATACCATACAAGCGATAACATACAATCAATATGATAGATCAATACTGTATGATCAATATGATATATCGATACCCTATGATTGATACATTACGATCAATACCATACAATTGATATGGTAATATCGATGCGATACTATTGATACCATACAATCGATATATTACAATCAATACGATACGACATGTACTATCGATATGATACAATTGAAACGATAACATCGATACAAATGTGATATTGAGAGATTATTTTCCTCTTGGTATGTTTTTTTCATGGTATTTTTTTGTCCCTATGCTTTCAATATGAATAAAGGTTTTGCATTGAATGTGTTCAACTGTGACTCACTCATTATTAGCCTGTTGTATGTAAGTAGAACTTATTTCGCACCATATGTAGACAACCATGCTCATGTATGTTTAATGAGTCCACCAGACGAAGATTGAGACGACACAGTTATTTATTTTCTGCACGATCTCACGCCGCGTGCACCCACTCCACTCTAAATCCCACCAGGAAGCGCCACAATCACCCCGCCTCATCTGGTGACGTCACCACTTTCTCCCTGGGCGTTCCCTCTCTCTAGGGGTCGGCACGGTTTGGCTCAAACCACCAAACCGCGGTTTGAACCGAACCAAATCGGTTTGGTTTGGCTCTGTTTGAACTGGTTCGGTTTGGTTTGGGGCTACGAAAACCGACTCGGTTTGGCTCGGACAGGGTGGAACCGGCTCAAACTAGTTTGGTTGGTTGTAAAGGCGACACGAAAGGACATGCTGTAGTTGCCTTTGCCTGCGAATTCACTTTGCAATTGCATCTCCATGGCTCGAGCGGCTCAAGACGGCGCCATCCCCGGCGGCTCCAGCATCACAAGGTATCTCATCCACGACGTGGAAGAGACCAAACACGCCGGTAGCGACGAGGAGCCGATGGCGAGCGAACGTGAGAGCCCGGACGCCACGCGCGGCGACACGCAGCAGAGCCTCATGCGCACCCTCGGCGCCGCAGCGCTGCAGACCGCGACGCAGCCCAAGCCCAAGAAGGCCCGTGTGTCCCGAGCGCTGTGGCACGACGAGTACTTTGAGACGAGCCAGGCCGCGGGCGACGTGCAGAGCCGGACCTGCAAGATCTGCACCCTCCAGTACGCGGGCTCCACCTCCTCGGGCACCCGTATCAAGCATCTCAAGACCCATGGGATCGTCGACCCCGAGTCGCCCACGGTCGTCACGTCGCCGCCGACGGGGAAGGGTTTGCTCGTGCAGTCCAAGATGGCCACGCCCATGTCAGCGCACGCGAGCAAGGCCATGGACAGCTTTGTCGCCGAGTACATCGCGACGAGTGGTCTAGGCCATAAACACGTAACATCGGATCCCTTTACGACTCTTCTTCAACGAGCTGCCCCAGGTTACGAGCCCAAGTCTGAGCGCACGGTCAAGCGCCGCATGCTCGAGATGTATGTCGTCCTCAAGCTACTCGTGCTACAGTACTTTACTACTTTTCGCTCTTGCGTCTCCTTGACCTACGACGGTTGGACAAACGACGCCATGACCGGCTTCTTCTCGGTCACCCTCCACTGGATGGACCCGGCGTCGTTCTCCATGTGCAACTGCATCATTGACTTCTTTTGGGTGGCCCCGGGTGAAGGCGTGGGCAAGTGCATGGCGCAGCGCCTGTACGAGCTGCTCGACTACTTTGGCGTGTGGCCGCGCCTGCTCGCCGTCGTCACCGACAGCGGTTCTGACGCCGTCGCATCCGCCAAGTCCCTCACGCTCCTCGAGGGGAGCAACCTGCGCTCGACGTGCTGCTTGCGATGCATCGCGCACTGCGTCAACCTCGGCGTCAAGGCCTCATTCGGCGCGTTCGAGACACTGCTGCGCAGCCTCCGCGCGACGCTCGGCGCTATCCGCAAGAGCAAGACGAAGAGGGCGGCCTACACGTCGCTCGCGCGGCACTACCTCAAGTGCCCGCTGCAGCCGCCTTGCCTCGACGTGGTCACACGTTGGGGTAGCACGTACGTGATGCTCACGGCGTCGCTAAGGCAGCGCCAAGTGATCGACGCCATCTGCCTTGAGCCCGGCTGGTCGCGGAGCCAGGCCGGCTTGTCGGACGAGCAGTGGGAGCAGGCGGCGCTGCTCTGCCAGTTCTTGGAGAAGCCGGCGGTCATCTCCGATGCCATGGGCGCCGAGGAGTACTGCACCATCTCGAACGCCATCACGGCGCAGGAGGCTCTCTTGAGCCACTGCATGACCCACCGCCCGAGTCCTCATGTGGTCGTGAGCTCGGCCGCCGTGACCATCTCCGACTACATGGTCAAGTACAGCGACCTTCTCTCGTCCGAACCAAGCCGCGTCGCTCGCTTTCTCGACCTGCGCCACCCCAAGCCCGCGGCCTCGAGCACCGAGTACAGCAATATCAAGGACATGATGACGGACATTCTCAACCAGCGCTACCCAGCGTTAACGACGAACGCGGCGCCGAAGGCGGCGCCGCGTGGCGGCATAAACATCCTCTTTGACATGGTCTACGCGCCCAACGCTCACGACGGCGCCGCCTCCGAGGTCGACCGCTTCCTGCTTGAGCCGACTCAGGACCTGAGCATGGACGTCGTCGAGTGGTGGAAGCTGTACGGCGGCAAGTACCCGCGCCTACGACGCGTGGCCCTCGACTATTTGCCTATCCCGGCGTCGTCCGTGCCCTCCGAGAGAGCAAACTCGGCCGCCAAGCGCTCCTTTCTCGACCGACCAAACCTGCACAAGTGCATGTTCAAGGCCGAGATGTGTGTGCGCTCGTGGGCGCGGATGTTGCCTAGTGTTGGGGTTTCACTGCCATTGAACTACCACACTGCGTTCAAGGACATTGGGCATGCCAAGCTTGAGGAGATGGCTGTGGACGACATCGTCGTCCAGTACTTGCTAGTGAATCTCAATATGAAGAAAGCCTGCGTAGAAATTAGCGATTAATACACTTGATATTTGTATTGAATGCGAATATTGTTTGCCGCGCATCTTTTCGGTTCAAGCCAACTCAAGAGGTTTGGTTTAGCTTAGTTGGGTTTGGTTTTGGTTTGGTTTGGTTCAGTCGTCGCTGGTTTGGTTTGGTTTGCTCAATTTGAAACCAGTTTGAGTCGGTTCAAACCGTGCCGACCCCTACCTCTCTCTCACACCCCGACTACACTTTCCTTTCTTTTGTCACGTCATTTTTAATAATAACCTGGGATCCCTTGAGTATTTCTATCCCCCGGATTGCGTAAGTATTAACACTACATCACCCCCCTCCTTCTGAAGAAAAAAGTCGTCCTCAATTCAACACAACCCGTGAGAATCCACGGGATTCAGGGTAATTGTGACGGCACATACGTATGAAGAAATGAAGAGCAAAAAAATATATAATCTTTTGTTCGTCAATAAACAAGCAATTTCGAACTCAACCAGAGTCCTGCCACTTTGTGTGTGTAGGTGTTGAGTGCATGTGTACAGAACATAATTTAAAATAATAAAAATTGAGTAACCACAAGACAAGACAGTACACACAAGGTTCAACTGGACCTGTCAACCGTAACAAGCGAACAACTGACATCTTGCACGAAGGAACAACAATGTAATTTTCCTCCATGGTTCCGTCGTCTTGCATGTGGTGGTTGTTTATTACCGTGGGACCATCACCCGAGCCCGTTCCCGGGTAACTGGGCATTGTAGCCGCGGCCCAGTCGGATGCTGTCGCACCTTCTTGGCCATGGATGGTGATGGGGAAGGAAGGCAGCATTCTTGAGGTTGGTTCGACGTGGCAAGTGGCTTGCCTGACCTCGGCAGTGATGATGAAGATGAGTGAAGGCGTGAAGGTGATGTGTTCGTAGTTACTTCGTTTTTAGTGAGTGTAGTGGGTGCTCCCCTGAGTATCGTGGGGCATTCATAGGCTTTGACCGTTCAGGCTTTAGATCGGCGGGATGTACATACCACCGTCCATGTCCTGATTGGACACGTACACATTGAGGCCCTGCCACGGATGGTGCTGTTTGGGTGAAGTCTCCCTAAGGGTACCCGTGGGCAGTGTAGCCACACAGCTATCTCCCACTTCGAAGGGTATTGGTGTCACTCCATTTTGCCTAGCCCATTCATTGGTTAAACGGGTGAAAGTCACTGCAGTTTGCGTCGCTTCCCTCGCCATCTCCCAATGCTGCATGACCCATCGTATCGCTAAAAGCCATATCACAGCTCTAGCTGTGGGAGGTAAAAAAGCTGTCACTCGATGGGAGGGTCTGGCTCTCCTACCATACATCAAGTAGAACGGGGCGTATCCTGTCGACGCATGCAGCGCCAAACGATATGCCACAAGGACTCAGCCAATGTGTAAGTACCAGTCCGTCTGAGTATCATTGACCACCTGACACAGCAATGGATGTGATGGTGCGATTTAGGCATTCTACTATCCCATCGGTTTGTGGATGGTATGAGGAAGTGCATAGTTTCTTAGTACCTAGGATGTCGCACACTTCCTGTATTTGTTTAAAATATATTTTTTACCCTGGTCTGTTAGAAGTTTTTTCAGGGACCCCTTTATGCATTGAATACCCATGCAGAAAAGCTTCTGCTATTGACTGAGTGGTTTGATCCTCCAGGGACCACGTCACTGGCCATCGTGTGAAGTACTCGACCCCTACTAGCATATATTTGTGACCTCTGTCGGTATGAGGTAGGGATCCCAATATATCCAAGGCCACCAATGTGTTTACTCGCGACACCTCTAATGATTTTATGGGCGCTTTGGTCGGGTATGATGGTGGCTTCTGCCATGCATATTCTACACATGAGGACGTCCATGCGCAGACATCTGCCATCATGCTCGACTAAAAATAATGCATATTTATAGTAGAGAGTGTTTTCAGCTCCCCCAAATGCATGAGGCAGCGGCCATGTAACTCCGCAACTAACTTTTTGAGAATGGAGGTCGGCACAACAGTAGGACTGTGTGTCGATCTCCCAACGCATCAACAGCCCTTTGTACTCTACGAATGTCGATGTTGTTGGAGACCAATCTTGTTCTGGGCTAGATTTAGCGATGGCACGAATGGGTTTACGTGTCTCGTCCTCTCATTGCAATCTTGCTTTCCCGTATGTGTGCAGGTGCTGTGAGGCAATCTATGTCAAGTGAAAATGGTTTACACCTGGGTGACCCCATAATGCATGCACACGCATATGCCTCTGGCAGACGAGTTAAATCATTCGCATCTGTGGGGCGCAACCCCTTTCAATAGACCACCTCATATGTGAAATCTTGCATACTTTAAACCCATCTGGCCAGAGGGTTGGTCGATATGTAACGAGTATTGCAGTGCTGCGTGTTCGTCCATACCTCAAATTTCCATATGTATAGGTATGGGCGAAAATGTTGCACAAAATGCACAGCGGCCAGGAGTTGTCTCATGGTTATGCAGTAGTGTTGTTCGACCAATGACAATACCTGGCTGCCATATACTATTACTACCTCTCTGCCCGACAGCTCCTGAGATAGGATAGCCCCAATGCCCACATCACTTATATCTGTATCTAGCATGAAAAGCAATGCTAAATCTCAGTATGTGAGGAGTGGCACCTCCGTGAGGAGCGTCCAAAGAACTTAAAAGCTCTGTCCTCTTCCGTACCCCATTTACATTTCTGTCTTTAAGCTGTGAGTGCGTGTCGGGGATTTGCAATGCCTGCAACATCCTATACAAATCGATGGTAATAGGAAACAAAACCTTTACATCTTCCGACATCTGGCATGGATACGGGGGTTGGCCAATCTCTAACACACAGCGTCTTCTCGGGATTAGTCACCACCCTCGTTGCACTGACAATGTGCCCCAGTAATCTGATGGAAGGCCATGCAAGACTTAAGTTTCAATTGTGCTTCCCTGTTACTTGAGAAAACCAGGCTTAGGCAGTGAAAGTGTTCTTGGATAAATCGTCAATCACAATTACGTCGTCTAAATATATCAGGCAAACATCCCATTTGAGACCCGTTCGTACTAGTTCAATGAGCCACTGGAATGCGGCTGGGGCCGTTTGTAATACGATGGGGAGACATTGAAATTGGAATAATCCCTGTGGTGTCCTAAGAGCAGTATTGTCTTTCGAATCGCCATCCAGTGCTAGCTGACACCACCCAGATGATAGGTTCAATGTAGAAAAGTAGTTTTCGAATACTAAGGCATCGAGGCAATCGTCAATCCTTGGTAGCAGATAAGCTGCTGCCATTGTGAGCTTATTTAGTCGATAAAAGTCTAAGCTAAACCGCAATCAACCATCTGGTTTCCTTACCAGGATGGGCTCTTGCATGGCGAAATAATATCAGCTTGTAACATCTCGTCGATTGCATTTTCTACGTGAGTTTTCACGACCGGCCCCATGCAATATGAATTTTAGCGGCTGTGCAGCACATTTCCCGTCTCTATGTGGTGTGACATCAAATTAGTATGCCCTAAATTATATGGTCCTTTACTAAATATATTTTTAAAATGCTGTAACAATTTCCGAGGGGCCTGACGATATTGTTCGGATAAGCTATCATCCTGTGACCTACTCGCATGCAGGATCCGTTTCATTCTCCACTATTCCCACCTGCACTTCATCGCCCCCTGCAGGCATGGGCCGTGCATGCGCCAAAACTGTTCCACCATGTATCGTGACAGGTGTGTTTGTTGTGTTTAGAACTTGGATAAATAGTTTCTGGTGGCGACACAGGATGGTGTCCGCGCCTGCCAGGGCGTGTCGGTCCATGATCGCCATCGCTGGTGATACTAATATAGGTGTGTCCAGTCAAGCCGTTACCAGTGGAGTGGGATATCGAAGAGGAATAAAGATGTGTGATGCCATGGGTACCCTGGGCGTTTCCTTGACAACTGCCTGCACCTGAGCCGACGTACAGGTGCTGTTATTAGGGCGTAAAAAAATATAGCCATTCCCCTGATGGCATTTCAATGCACCCCTGGTCCAAAACAATTTTGATAGGGAGTTGATTTAAATAGTCTCTCCCCAGCAAACAGCCGCCAATATTTATCCCCTGGGCAGCCCGATATCCACCTCTGTCTTGACGTCTTCCTCTTTTTTCTGTGTTCCCAGAAATCCCTCCAGTCCTTGATGATATTAGGGTTCTGCTATTTGCGTGACCATATGTTATGGCCTCATCATCTCTTCAAGAGTCGGTCCTCTTCCGTGACCTCCAAAACTATTGTTAAAGCCTGTGTCAGCGCTAACATATGGCCAGACACCATAAAGTCCAAGGCCCCCACGTCCAGGTCCAGCAAAGCCGCTTCTGCTAGAGCCATGACTGTGCTCCTGTAGGACAAGGCTGACTCCCTCTCTTACCTCCGATGGTTCTGAAATTGTCTTTTCACGCTGGATGATGGTTCAAAAATCTCTGCCATCTTTCCATAAGCAGCTTACAGGGTCTTCGTTTTCTCCACCGGAATTGAGGAATATATAATTAACGCATTGTAGAGAGAGCCTTCCGTGCTTCAGGCTCTGTCCACTCGACATATGTATAGGCCACCTCGAATAGGCAAACAAATGCTCCTCAGTCCCGCCTTTAGTTACAACCTTATCAAGAAGGCTAAACCTACGTGGGCCATCAGCTCCCTCTCTTCCTCCAGATGAATACATTTCCGCAACTTGGGCTGTGGCGGCTATGTGCGCTTTGGACTGTTGTCCTAGTACTCTCTGCATGGCTCCAACGCTATGCCGTTAGGGCTCGGAGGGCCATTACCGCTGTGCCTGGCATATTTTGCACCAATTCTGCTCCTATGGCGGCTATGGGTGTCATTCCTGCCAAATGCATTTCTACTTGCTCTGGAGGTTGCCCTACTGTCCCTTTGTTTTTTCTGCCCATTTTGCAGCCTCCAATAGGCTGGCCAGCCCTGGGAGGGTGGATCGTGTCAGTCGTGGTGCCGCGCTCTCACCCTGGATCCTGTCAGTCGTGGTGCCGCGCTCTCACCCTGGATCCTGTCAGTCGTGGTGCCGCGCTCTCACCCTGGATCCTGTCAGTCGTGGTACCGCGCTCTCACCCATCAACAGCGCTGGCTTCTCCATCCCTGGCGCCAATGTCTCCCGTGCTCCTTGATGGGCAGCGACCATCTCAGCCATCGCTGTTGCTGAGAAGAAGGAGGTTGAAGAGGAGGAGCTGCCGCGGATGCCAAGGGCACCGTCGTCTGGCAAGCAACCATCTTGTCTTCCTGCAACTGTTGCAGGAGCAGAGTTACTGCCTCCTTGAGGTCATTTATTTGTCCCAGGGCCTCCTTCTCTTGCGGGGTGGAGGGCTCTCAGAAAAGTCACTCCTTGACTTTCGCATCTTCTTATGGTTCAAGCAGCCATCCTGACTCCATCTTTAGACCCTGCTGTCTCCAGATCACAGCTGTCTAGGGCGCTGGGGAGTGAAGCTGCATGTTTCTCTTTCTTTGCTGGGGTCTCGGCTGAGGTCCTTTCGGTTACAGTGTTGAGGCACCTTCACGATCCCACCGCTTCCACCAGTTGTAAAGAGTCCACCAGACGAAGATTGAGACGACACACTCCCGTTTCTTTTCGACACGATCTCACGCCACGTGCAGCCACTACACTCCGAATCCCACCAGGAAGCGCTCCGATCGCCCTGCCTCGTTCAGTGATGTCACCACTCTCTCCCGAGGCGTTCCCTCTCCCTCACGCCCTGCCTTCTCTTTCCTTTCCTTCGTGACGTCATCGTAACAGTAACCTGGGATCCCGTGGGTATCTCTACCCCCGGATGGCATAAGTATTAGCACTACATATGTATGCTCAACTTATTTTCCACCTTCCATAGCCAACCGAGCTAATTGAAGGTCATGAGTACTGATTTATTAACGTTCAGTTTACATTTCGCTTGAACGCAATTGGCTAACTACTCGCACTTTTTGATTGACGAAATAGATTTTCCGCGTTAATAAAATTTCACGTGGCACGCGTCACGAGATCGTCAAAGGAGAAGCCACCCAGGAGGCTGTGTCATTTTTCCGTTCCAGGACATCCATGCCAAAAGCTTCATATTTCATCAGATTCCTCCTCCTTCAGTCTAAATACAGGTTCTGCTTAGAAGAAACACGCGGTGCACGCAGCACAGCTGGTAAAAATATAGCTGCAGGCCCCCATGCACCCCTTTGATGCCGTAGGATGCATATAGATCAATCGGTCTCCGCCCGCTAAGCGAAAAATTGTACCATTATGCAAACAAATCGGTCTGAATTCAAATTGCTCGTTATAGCAAAGTCTCGTAGAAAAATGTTCATTAAGCAAGACATGCCTGTATGTATATTGAACTTCTTTGGTGCCATATGCAGCGAAATGTGCTAATCAAAGATGTGGGGGAAGGACAACGAGCTAAACACAGAAAGTAGTTCTAACAAAATAGGTGTGTCAATCTAGACGATGATTTAAAAGGGCGTAGCTCCAGTGGCTTCCTAATATCAGAAGCAAGAGAGTTCCAAATGGCCGCAGAAGTGCATCTGAAAGTGCTACGTGATGCAGTGACTGTCTTTGTTTTATCGCTAACCAAAATTGGGGTCTATAGTGTGTATAGTAGTATAGTATATAGTAGTGTGGTGTATAGTAGTGTTCTTATAATAATTATGTGCTTAATTATTCATGTTTGTATTGTGAAAATAAATATAGGTGTAGTATTTCTTTTTAGGTTAGGGGTAGAGAAACAGTCATATTTTTAGTACAAAATTAATAGGAAAATCTTGACTTAAAGCTTTCGTGACTGCAGGAATTCATATTCTTTGGGTCTTTCGGTAAAGTCACGTAGCTATAACAATAACATAATAAAAATACAAATGAATCAAAACTAATAAAAAAAATATCACTATGTTTCGATCGAAACACAAGCAATCGTCATCAGGAGAAAAAAAGGGGGGGGGGGAGCTGCTGAGGCAGGCTGTTTTAAAGGTTTGAAATGGGTGTAGCCCAAGGGTCATACACGAAGTGGGCATAGCTAGTGATGTTAAAGTGAGACAGATTAGAATGTCAATGTAAGAGATCATCATGTCAATGTAAACGGCGGCTGTGTTAGTGTGAACCTGTTAATGTAAAATCAGAGAGTCGAAAATAGCTGCTAACATCAGAAGGTAGGATGGGAACATCACAGCTACTGTAGTTATGACCTAAACTGGTTAATAGCGTCCTTCTAATGATTGCTCAGTTTGTACCCATCTTCTCGGTTGAAATTGTGTCTGTGTCGAAATATATGGATAGCTTCATGAACGAATCTTTGTTGATAGCCAGTTGGTTTTCAGAGTACCTTCGTCTTGGAGAAATCAATTTCGTGTGAGCCCACCGCATTAAAGCAATGATCAGCTATGGCTGAGGTATTGGTCCTACCGTGTTTCCAATCTGCCTTATGTTCACGAACACGGTCCGAGACATGTCGCTTAGTTTCCGCACTGTAACTGCTGCCGCAGACACAGCTTAGTTTGTAGACACCGGGGTATTGCATGTCAGGGATTACATCCTTCACAGATTGGATCAGATCACGAATTTTATGTAGTGTTAAATCGAACCTGGATCTCGTGTTTGCTCGTGATTTTCGAAAACTCTTTGGTGACCCCTGCTATGTATGGTAAGGTGATGGTTTTGATTGAGTCCTCAGATGGTTATTTCCCAATGTTTGGGGTGATAGCTTTACGGATTGTGTAGTCTGAATATCCATTCATCTTGAGGGCTTGGTGTACATGTTCCAGTTCACTGGCTAGGTGGTGATGGTCATAAATACAACAAGCTCTATGGTGTAGAGTTTTGATGAGGGAATTATTCTGGGATGGATGGTGGTGGGAGTAAGGTTTTAGGTAGGCATCCTTATGGGTGGCTTTCCTGTAGACAGAGTGTCCCATTGAGCCATCTGGTCTCTTTTGATTAAAACATCCAAGAATGGTAACTTGCCATCCTTTTCCAACTCCATGGTGAATTTGATGGCTGGGTGTATGGAATTGATGTGGTTGAGGAATTGGTTCAGAGCTGGTAGGCCATGTGGCCAGATGACGAACGTGTCATCTACATACCTCTTCCACAAGGACGGACGTAGAGTAGATGCCTGGATGGCATCTGTCTCAAATTTTTTAATGAAAATACTGGCTACAACTGGAGATAAGGGAAAACCCATTGGGGTACCTTCAACTTGTTTGTAGAATGTTCCAATTCAAGTGAAGTATTGATGAGGCAGTGTCTAACCAGGTCCTTGTTGGACAAAATCTTCAATTATTGCAATGGTGTCAGGCACATAAACTTTGGTAAACAAAGATACTACATTGACATTATTTTTATTATTTAAATTCAATTTTACGCGTGCTTTTTAAGGACACATCCCATTAGTAAATCGAGGAATTGTTGGAATCTTTATTAATCGTAATAGTAAAAAAATGTACTACTTATAACACTGTCAGGGTCGGACCAAAGACCGGAGTTTATTAATTAAAGTCATATGGGTCTCAACAAGTGTACCGAGCCATTATTGTAAGGCTTTTATCTAACTGGTATATTAACGCATCCAAAATCAGAATCAGAATAATTATTTAGACTGGAAGAATCCGATGGGATGTAAAAAAATGTTCAGAGATGTCCAATCGGTGCCAGTAAATGTTACAACAACAAACAATACAACCACACGATAGAAGTGCAAAACATAGGTACATTAAACAAATTGCTTTAAAATATACGAATGCTAAATTATGTTTAATCTTATCAGATAAATTCCGGTCACGATAGACTTACAGAGAGACACATAGACTCACATAGAGACCCATAGACTCGCATATAAACAGCGGTTTAAATTCCAAAATTCATCATTGCCAGAGGAGAGGAGATGCCTGTGCGTCTGAGATCTCTCATTTGAACAGGGCAGAGAGTGTAAGTGATATTATGTTGTCATAACTTAACACTGCAATAAGATCTAATAAATGCTTAGAAACATGAATATAAAGTCACTGTTCTGTTGCAAATGGACATGATTATGCTAAAGATAGTGCCGCGCTAGCTGGCTGCTGTCCGACTGCTCCAGCGTCGCGTCTCCTTCCCATCCAGCTTAATTATCCAGTCCCCCCCTTCTCTTTCTCTCATCTACACGCCCGTCCCCAGTATTTATTTACCTGTTTCATTTTCATCTTCTGTTTATTAATTTATGTTATCATTTTCTCGGCCTCACGCAGCTGCTGGCCTTGGCATCCAGGTTTGGAGTCCATCCTGGCTGCTGGCATCTTTGTTCAGCCTGCAGTCCGTGTGCTGCTAGCATCAACCGCTGGCCAGCGTGGTCAGCATACCTGGGCGAATCGACGAGGCCCGACCGCCCATGGATCCGGGTTTCCACTGTCTCCGTGCTGGCAAGTGGCGACATCTACTGCTGCATCGCCGCCACTACGCGCGACCCCAAGTGCTGATTCCAACAAACTGTTGACATGGCAGCTCTGCCCATGTTGCGGCCTTCTTCCTCCTCAACAGGGGTTGCGCCTGTCGTCGCCGTCGCCTCATGACTGTCTCTAGTGCCAACTTCGTGGGTTGGATTGCGCAGGCATGCAATGCAGGCATTCAACCCACCGCGCGCGAGCTGTTCACCAGACGGACTTCACACACCGATACTACAGTTGGAGCTGTAACCGTCGGTGCTGTCACCTGCCGCTGATTCCGTGGCTCACATAGAGTTCTGTCTGGCATGGCTCTTGACTGTCGCAAGCATCACTCACTCTGGGCACCTTGCGCAAGTGCTGCTTCCTTCTGCCTTGCTGCATCTGTCTATGGTTTCTATCTGCAACGATCTAAACCCACCACTCTCTCTGACCTGCGTCTACTCTTTGGCCTCCACTGTCGTTGTCGGCTCCATGCTTGTCGTAGTGGCAGGGGACACACCAACATCTGACCGATCATACAGAGTCAACCGCCATTTCTTCGTCCACTCAGACTGACGACTGAGATACCAGCCATCGTCCTGGGTCTCCTCAACTCTCGCTCCATCACTAACAAGTCTGCCGTCATTCATGACACCATCTTGGACCATAGCCCAGACTTCCTTTTCATCACCGAAACCTAGTCCAGGCCTGACAATCTTCCTGCGATTACAGCTGAAGTTGCCCCTATAGCTACAATGTTCTCCACGTTCCTCGTGTAGTGACTTACTCGGAATCGATTAATCTTGGAGGAACTTTTATTTAACGAGCACCCTTGGCACAATACACACCCTACGCTGGTACACACTCTTCTGTCGCTGGCTTATACACAACTCTTTTATATACTCTGCAAGCCTACTGGCTATCAATAAAGATTCGTTCATGAAGCCATCCATATATACAGACACAATTTCAACCGAGAGGATGGTTAGAAACTCAGCAATCATTGGAAAATGTTATCAACCACTTTGGGTCATGACTTGATTTGTGTTTTATTGTCAACCTCCACCGTCAGCAGTGTGGGTGTGTGGAGCTAGGTACAATTTTAGTGACATCACAGATGTCACTACAATTGCAGATGTCACTGTGTAATGCCGGCCCTAGAGAGGCACGGCGTGCGATGTATTGACATCGCGGGCACCACGTATATGTGAGTGCAGTACCGGCCCTAGAGGGGCTCGGTGAGCGCTGATTGGCATTGCTGGATGGTACCACGCTCTACGTGTAGTTGCCGACCCCTACAGGATATGGTGTGAGAGTGCCGGCCATGGGAATGGGGTTACTAAGGGTCAATGACTCTGGTTGACCCCGAAGAACACGTGACTGGTAAAGTCTACATAGGGCCCCGAGGTGGGGGCATGGGGTGGTCACGAGTCAGGGTTGAGATCCTGCTCGAGGATTCTAGGAGGTGGTCGTGGCTAAGGGCGGAGCCATCCATGGCACAGAGGATATAAGCCAGGTCCCCGAGAGGGACCGGCTGCTGTTGTTCATCCTGAAGAATCTACGTTTTACGTCCTACAGAGTCACCAACACGTGGACCGGGACTCAAGCTGTGGTCCGGTCCGTCGTAGCTATTTACGGTGTAATTAGTGTAGTCAGCCTGGTGGTCCACCACCATAGGTTGTTATCTGATTAAGGGGCTATTACTCATTTGTGTTGGTATTCATAAATGTATTGCCTCCAAAGCGTACTTCTATGACTCGGTTGAACTCACTCCACAATGACTCAGTTGAACTCACTCCGCATTTTCCATCAATATGCTTAATTCTGGTGTTGATATGTAAACTCCTTTGTCAAGGCGCTCTCCTCCCCCCGACCCAGCTTAAATATACGCTGCCAAGCTTGGCGGTGTTCATTGGGACGCTGTCTTTCTGACAGCTCTGTTTCTTCACATGAGGACGGCTGCTTGTGTTGTGGCTGAAACGTGAGAATTTAAATTTTATTATGTTTTAATTGTATTATTTTATTATTTCCCTTCTACGTGACTTTAACGAAAAAATCAAGAAGATGAATCCCTGCAGTGACGAAAGCTTTAGATAGAAACCAGGCTACAGTCTACATTATAGACTGCCAGTGAACTCACTCCGATTTAGAACCAGGCTGCATTCTACATTAGTGTTTTTTGGCTTTTTATTATTTTATTATTTTTTCATGATTTTTCTTTTTATTATTATTTATCTATTTACGGGAATTTTTCCGATTAAATCAACTCAACGTGGATTGCTAGCCTATACACAGCACTAACCGTCTAACACTGACGTTGCTGAACCGAGACAGCCAACAACCGTCTAGCAGCGCAATATCGAGTGCAGATGCCAGAGACGATGGCGATGAGACAGCGACGATCGTGACCATCTTCAACAGCACGACGGGGATCCCACTCCACACAACAACCCTGAGCTCTCGCATGGCCTCGATCCGTCCTGGCCACGCCCTCTCTCTAGAACCTACCATCGGGTTCCTGTGGCTTCCCCTATGTGCCTCTACTGTGACCTTTCCTCCAGATATCCCCCTCTGGTGTATAGCCTTGCCTGCTGACGTCAGGGCTGCTGTAAGCCACAGATCCCCTTCCCTGCCAGCAGCCAGCGCTATGCTGCTACATTACTTATTCTGTGCCACTACACCCGTACAACGCATAATCGTGGTGGTGGCCTGGCACTCATCTACGCTACAAACCTCAATATTAAACCACTTTTATTACCAGGTGTTCCTTCCACTTTTGAGATGAGTCCATGTTACTTGTCAGCCAGTCTTCCACTTTCATCCTCATCATTATTTACCACCCTCCTGATAGCAGTATCGCCAACTGCCTTGTCGACCTATCGGAACTTTCATATACATTCCCATTTCATCCCACGGGTTCGTGCTTACCGGTGATTTCAACTGTCCTGGCACGACCCAATCAACCATTGTTGGTTGCCTTGCCAACACTATCTACTCCCATAACTTGGAAGTTGACAACCTGGGCCCTAACTGTATCTATTCCACTGGCAGCGAGAACATGCTTGACCTCATTATGAAGCTGGATTATGATCGTAGCATTTGTTGTTCGGTCAATTTCTAGTTTAGCTATTCCGACCATAGCCTCATCATCACCTCCATTAAGTCTCTCAAGGCACTCCTCCCCAAGATCACCCATTATTCACGAAATTGTTATTTAATCAATTTCACCACTCTTTGAAGCCTACTCGCAAACTCAATCTCCAACATTTCACCTTTACCTGACCCCAATATCTGCATTGAGCAGTTAGATATTGACCTTAGGGCTGCACACGACAAGCTCGTGCTCCTAAAATCTTGAACCACTCCACTACCTTCACTTGATTTTTGCTAGCTTTCGCCTGCTGCCATCCCCACCAAGCAAACCAGAAGGCGGCTCAAAAGGACTCTCACACATAGTCCGCGACCTGTTGACCGGACTCTTTACCATGATGAGTGCAAAACAGCTTAAGCATAAATTCTCAACTGACACTGCGTACATCTCCGAATGAATCCAAACTGCCTCTTGCAATCCTCGGACGCTATGGAAAGTCCTCAAGGCTCTGCTCCACCCAGGATAATATTTTTCTACAATAACCAGCTGACATCACTCAACCTTGCCACTTCCTTCAGCATTCACTTCACTAATAAGCTCGCCACTATTGCGGACTCCATCAAGTCATCCCTCATCGATCACCGTTCATACGTCAGCACCCCGCCCTCCACCCCTCCCCAACTTTCTTCTTGTCTTCACTCACACCAGTTTCTTCACGTGATATATTGGCCCTAATACGTTCACTCCACATCAATACATCCCCTCTGGATATTCTCCCTGACCGTCTGTTTGATCACTGCACAATGGAACTTGCAAATATCATTACCGACATTGCTAATGCTTCATTTTCCAAGCGTTGTTTTCTCCCTGCCTTAAAGGTTGGCCAAATTTCCCTGCTGCTCAAAAAAAACCTGCCTTGGACCCTGCAATCCTGTCTACCTATCATCTGATCACCAACCTCACTACTACCTCCAACCTTCTTGAACGTCTCGCCCTCACCCAACTCATGCCTCAGATCACATCATCATCGAAGTTTTGCCCCTTTCAATTGGCTTATCACAAGTATTATTCAACAGAGACAGCTCTAACTAGGATCTTGTATAACATTATTGCCATTATCGATTCAACTTCCATTGCTTTACTCGTCAGCCTTGATATTTCCTCAGCCTTCGACACCATGAACCACAAACGCATAATCAATCGCCTTTAAGTCCGACTTCGGGATCAATGGGACTGTACTAAACTGGATTTCCTCATTTCTCTCTGGCAGGTATTTCACCGTCAAAGTGGGAAGCCACTTCTTATAACGCAATTTTCTTAACATGCGGAGTACCTCAGGGCTCAGTCTTGGGCCCCCCGCTGTTTGTTTGCCTATTCACCTCCATTTGGCCAACTGATCAAAAGCTTTGACATCCGCTACCACTCCTTCACTGACGACACTCTTATCCTCGTCTCGTTTAAATCTTCCAGCAACTGAGGTGTCGACCGTTTTTCTGCTTACAGGACTGCATTAGAGCGCTGGTTTCAAGATCACGACCTCTCCCTAACCCCTTAGAAAATCCGAGGCTATTTTAATTGGCACTCAGAAAAGACTAGTTTCACTCCCACTCCCCTCGGGAATTTCAAACGCTGGTTCCTTCGTTCTATTCTCTGACAATCTAACATTTCTCGGCGTCACTTTCGATCCCAATCTCTCCTTTGACACCCATGTCAACCTCGTTCTCAAGTCCTGCAACTGCCACGCCAGGGCTCTCCGCCATCTACGCCCGCTCATCACCTCCAACATCACAAATACTCTTGCCTGCAGCATCGTTGGGTCGCGGCTCAACTATTGTAACTCAATTCTCATCCAGTCCTCTCTAGGCAACCAAAATAATTGCTGCAACGCCTCCAAATCACATTGCCTGAGTTCTAGATTTGAAGCTTTCGTGACTGCAAGGATTCATACTCTTAAGTTTTTTCGGTAAAGTCACGTAGGTAAAAAAAAATTAATTAATAAAAGTTAAATAAAACAAATTAAAAAATTCACGACGTTTCGGAGGCAACACAAGCCTCCGTCTTCAGGTGGAACCGTCACAGCCACGACAGCTGTATCAAGTAAATGAGAGATTGCAAGAGCTACCACTCCGTATATATAATGGTTGGAGAGGGGGGAAGAGCCAAGTACGGCACACTTTTTAAATCCTTTATATTAAGTTCACTTGCTTGCTTGCTTGCGCGCTTACGACCGTGCAAATCTTTCGGTCGTTTTTTAACCCACTTCCCGTGATTCAATCGCGCTGACATTTTGCACACAGACTCGTTGTACGTGACAATTTATTTTCGTGAAAATTTTTTCCCGAAATTTTACACTTTTTGGGAAAAAATAAATTATATTTAATTACCAATTGCTTAATGGTGGCAGGCAATCATCTGACCCATAGGTGGCAGCCATCTCAAGCCAGAGGACGAGAGGACTCTAGCCGCCACGCACATAAAGGATTTATAGTGAAAAACTTTGTTTTTACGGGTTCATTTTTATTCATATGGTAAGGTGAGGCTTAAGAGGGTGAGCCTTTGTTATGGAGAGGTGCGGTTTGTAACTCACACATGGCAAACATGACAAACGTGTGAAAAAAGAAAAGCAAGTAAAAAACTAAAAACTGGTAAAACAACAAACTGGCTGTCTATTAATTACCTGTAATAGTTGTCTGTCAAATAAGATGGTCCAAATAAGTGTAGTTACATCTTTTTTGCATGGTTAATCACATCTTTCCAATGATTACTCAGTTTGTAACCCTCATCACGGTTGAAATTATGTCTGTGTTTGTATATCTGTATGGCTTCGTGTACAAACCTTTAATGGTAGCCAGTAGGTTTGCAGAGCACCTTGGTCTCGGAAAAGACAATTTCATGAGAGCCCACAGAGTTGTAGCAATGATCGGCAACAGCCAAAGAATCAGAATTGATTCTTCGGCCGAAGAATAAAAAGTGTGCCGTAGTTGGCCCTTCCCCCCTCTCCAACCATTATATATACGGAGTGGTAGCTCTTGCAATCTCTCATTTACTTGATACAGCTGTCGTGGCTGTGACGGTTCCACCTGAAGACGCTTGTGTCGCCTCCGGAACGTCGTGAATTTTTTAATTTGTTTTATCTTACTTTAATTAATTAAAAAATTTTACCTACGTGACTTTACTGGAAAAAACCTAAGAGTATTGCCTGAGTTGTTCATGGCCCCCGCAACCCTAGCCCTGACTCCCTGTCCATCCTTCGGGCCAGTCATTGGTTGCCCATTTCGACCAGAATTACCTTCAAGATCGCTTGCCTCTGCCACCGTACCCAAAAATCCTTGTACTTCAATTAAGCGTCGAAACCTTCGCAGTGCATCGTAGAACTCCTTGAAACTCGAAGGACAAGGACTGTAATCGCTTCTCGTCGTTTCTCCGTCGCAGCACTCGTCATCTGGAATGCTATCTCTATTCACATTCGTAAAGATCAATAATTTTGTTTGTTCAAAAATAATATAAAGGCACATATCTTGAGCTCGACATTTAACTGAGTCTCCCTGGAACCACACAACGTGATCTGACACTGAGCTTGGCTACGTGCCTCAGAATTACGTCTTTGGTCCGCAGCATTGCTCGCGTTATAAATTGCATTATTATGTACCTCTGTGTTAATAGCCTAAATCAATGTAAACATTCACACCGAGAGAAGGGACGTGTTTAGGGAAAGTGTTGGTATTCATTTTAATCAACATGTTCTGTAGTGTAGACTGCGACCATCCAGTCCATAACGAAGTGAACTGCCTTATTGATACTCTTTGGTTTTTTCGGTAAAGTCACGTAGGTAGAAACATTTAATTCAAATAATATATCACGACACGACGTTTCGATCACAACACAAGCGGTCGTCTTCAGGCGTAAAAAATAATCCAGCAGTGGAACTGCTGAACCAGGAAGAACACAGCGAGAGAGCTGTTACAACAAGAGGTCATATATGTGGCGAAGGGCAAGCAGGCGGGGTCTGAGCTAGAAAGGAATTCCATCCCCGCACGCAAGCAAGTCAGTTGTGTTAATGGGGGAGATGATGGAGAGAGATTAGGGAGAGAGATTAGCATGAAATGAGCTTCCGTCGCCTCATTAACAACAGCAGTGTTAATGGGAGATTAGCACTATGTTGATGGGAGAGATTACGCAGAGAGATTAGGGGGATTAGCAAGTTAATGTCATGTCTATGTGTAACACAAGCTGCGGTGCTACGGTGGTCGCGCCAGTGAGACACACAGCCCATCACAGAGCCAGAACCATCGATCATTGTTATAACACAGTGGGCTCGCACGATATTGTTCAACATACATACATATAGGTTGTTGTTGGCGGTTTGTAGACGTTGTATAAGATGAGACCAGCGATTATTGTCCCAATTGTGAAGTTGTTGTATATCTGTATGTCTTCTGTTGCGTCTTTGATGTGATGCATGACGTAAGACCCCATATAAATCTCAATAAACTAAAGACATTATATTCTTAGGTTTTTTCGGTAAAGTCACGTAGGTAAAAAATTAAAATTGATAAAAGTAAAATAGAAAATTAAATAAAAATCACGACGTTTCGGAGGCAACACAAGCCCGTGTTTGTCCACTTCATTTGAGTGATTCTTGTACGACATGAACATAATGTCTTTAATTCTAGATTTGAAGCTTTCGTGACTGCAAGGATTCATATTCTTAGGTTTTTTCGGTAAAGTCACGTAGGTAAAAATTTTAAATTAATAAAACAAGCTTGTGTTGCCTCCGAAACGTCGTGATTTTTATTTTATTTTACTTTTATTATTATTTTTTTACCTATGTGACTTTACCGAAAAAACCTAAAAATATGAATCCTTGCAGTCACGAAAGCTTCAAATCTAGAATTAAAGACATTATGTTCAGATCGTGCAAGAATCACTCAAATGAAGTGGACAAACACGAGCGAAGTGTCAATCACATATAGGATTTTCAATGTATATTATAGTCCGTTGTGTATATTTGTCCATGACGTATTGCGTTTAAATATTACATGTATTCTGCGACCACTTTCTTCCTGCATAATTATCTCAAATGCCCCTTTGTTCTATCACCCCGAGTCGCAATGCATTGGAGACGCGGTATCAATCAGAAGTGATGATGATGGTGGTGATAGTGATGATGATGGTGGTGATGATGGCGATGATGGTAGTGGTAGTGAATCGGAATTAGAATATTTATTCTAGAGGAATCCGATGAACTATGAAACTCTATCGATTTAAAGCTTTCGTGACTGCAGGGATTCGTATTCTTGGTTCTTTCGGTAAAGTCACGTATAAGGCAGCGTATTTTAAACTCCCACCCAGATTAAAATACGCTGCCAAGCTTAGCAGTGTTCATTAGGACGCTGTCTTTCCGACAGCTCTGTTCTTTACCTAAGGACGGCTGCTTGCGTTGTGGCCGAAACGTCGTGATAATCTAATTTTATTATGTTTTAATTTTATTATTTTATTATTTCCCTTCTACGTGACTTTACCGAAAGAACCAAGAAGATGAATCCCTGCAGTCACGAAAGCTTTAAATCAAAATGTATTTTTGGTGGTTAACAACTTTCATTGTTCTTGTTGTGTTGTTGACAGCCGGGTCGGCTGGATGCTACGAAGGGGGAGGGGGGTAATGTAGCGCTGTAGATGGGCTGCACTTACCTGCAGTGGTAGACAGAGCCCATCAGGGGCGGTACCTTGTACTGACAGGGGGGTCACTGCATTCCACAGCCAAAAAGCAGGAGGGGGCTGCGGGGTGTTCTGGGATCCCGACCTCTCCAGAGATTCAGGGCCATTCCAAGAAAAAAGCCAGAAGACCAGTCAGCCTAGGACCCTTGGACCCCTAGCACCGCTGTCCTTGTAAGGGCCGGGGCTCTGTGGGCCAGTGGTGAGACACTGGGACTCCTGGCGTGATGTCCTTGTAAGGGCCGGGTCTGAGGAAGCCAGTGGTCGGGTCAGGTAGCCTCCCCGAGGTAGCTTTTAGCCAGATGACCTGAGAGAGTAGCCGGTGTTAGTCACGTTGGGATTGGAGGCTGTGTTCCTAGGCTGTACAGAGGGCTGTTGCTGTTGTGCGTTATATATAATAAATATGTGGCCTCTACGGGGGTCTCCAATAACTCACTACACCTACATAGCACTGAGACGGCTCTAGTTAAAGTCGTTAATGATCTAAGAATGATCACTGATGATTAAAAGCCTTCTGTGGTTATCTTCTTAGACCTGAGAGCAGTGTTTGATGCATTTAATCGCAACATCCTGATTGATAGACTGCAGAAGTGGGTTGGCCTCTCTGGGACAGTAGTTAATTAGTTTAGGACCTATCTGACTGGTAGAGAGTATTTAGTTTCACTTGGTGATCTTCCCTTAAAGATAGACCTCGCATGTGGCATTCTGCAAGGCTCTTTTCTGAGCCCTGTTTATTCAGGCTTTATATGCTGCCACTGGGCAACATCATCAGGAGGCATGGAATTATTTTGTATGGCTATGCTGATGACACACAACTGTACATTTCAGTACCATCGATAACCTGATTAAGTGTATTGAGGATATCAACACGTGGATGTCACGTACTGTTCTGCAGCTGAACAAAGACAAAACTGATTTGTTGGTTATTGGAGCAAAAGCCCAGAGAGAGAAACTGTTCACATATTTAAGCTCGCTGGCACTAAACGCCAAACATCAGGTAAATATCTTAGGTGATTTTAGACCCGGATTTGAACTTGGTTATTTCGGTAAAATCACGTATATATACAATTAATAGATCACGATGTTTCGATCGCAACACAAGCGATCGTCATCACGTTTTGATCGCAACGTCAGCAGTTCTCCAGCTGTGTTTGTTTCATCTGATGACGGTTACTTGTGTTGAGATCGAAACGTCGTGATTTATTAATTTTCTATCTACGTCACTTTACCAAACAACCAAAGAGTATGGTTCCTACAGTCACGTAAGCTTCAAATCAAGATGGAAGCCCACATTAGAGATGTTACCAAAACGGCTTTATATCACCTCAAAAATATTGCAAAATTGCAGCTTTTATTCTCTCAGGCCATTATTGAGAGACTGATGCGTGCTTTTATCACAAGCAGGCTTTACTTCTGCAATGCTGTCCTGTCTGGTCTTCGATAAGAAAGCAATATGTAAACTGAAACTCATTCAGAATGCTGCAGCATGAGTGCTGACCAAGACCAGAAGGAGAGCACACATTACACCTGTTTTAAAGTCTCTACACTGGCAGCCTTTCAACTTTAGAACTGATTTCAATGTTATTTTATTGTTTTTTAAGTCCCTAAATTGACTGGCACCTGAATAAATGTGTAAGGATGGCTTGGATGCACTTGTCTTGGTTTATTTTATTAAGGAGCCGCGTGCTCACACTTAGATAGGCGGAGACCCCACTTCAGCAGCCCTGAGTCTCCCGCCTATGCCCCTTATATACAGTGCGTGGGCATGCCCCTGTCCAGTGGCCACGCCCCAATTCCCGAACTTTCTTGCTAGCCCTAGACCACATCTCCTACGTCACCTGTCCATGCCCCTATTCTAGATCATTCTCGTGGCCACTAGTCAATTGGCACTGCAGGCTGACTCCCCTGTCATTACCTCCCGTGACCACTAGTCCACTTGCATCGTAGGTTGACTCTTGATCAATACTCCCTCATGGTTAACAAACTATGAGACTTCTAATGAGGCAGGGGTATCCCAGTTTGTTTCCTCGTGACATTGCAAGGTTAACAGAGTGATATCATCCATCTGCAACTGCCCCATTCTGCATGCGTGTGCCCCATTGTGCTGTCTTTGAGCATGTCCACCATAGTAGGTTCTTCACCCTGAAGCGAAGCCACGAGCACTGGCGACACAGACGGAGCTGGTTGACACTGGCCAGCGCCCAACGTGAACACACACGGTTCCAATGAGGTAATCGAGACAGCGCATTCTCGTTATTGTGGCTCGCACCCTATCTATATACAACCTGGAAGGAGTACTCCTGTAGCATCGCGAACATGCACCGACTACTGAAGTGTGCTCTTGGTGCTGGCGAAGGCCGCATTCCCAAAAATGGACCACGACGGCCTTGACTCCTTGGTCATCGAAAAGATGTGGGGACTCACCAAAGACCTCCGTACTGTGCTCCAAGCTGAGGATGGTGACGTGTCTTCACTCAAGATCGTGAGGTGTATACAGGCGCAGCAAACCCTGCAACGTGAAAGGGTGTTGGTGGCATGTTCTGCATCTTCTTGCAGAGCCCAGTGCTCACGCGGACGAGGAGCCTGCTCCTGTGTGCTCGCTGCACCAGCGGAGCAGTGATCATCGGGGTGACGACGATCGGCGGCGGGACGACCGGTGGCAGGCAAGGTCTGCATCATCCCAGTCCTGCAGTGGACGAGTCGCCTGCTACAACTGCGGCCTACCAGGGCACGTCCAATCGGGCTGCCGGGTTCCTCGACGGCGGCCCCCGGGACGTCCGCCTTCCAAAGACTCCTTGCTTCCTAAGGCGAGTCCCGGCGCACCCCACTTTCGGCTCCGGGGTTCACTTCACCAATTGGGGGGGTCCGATTTGCGTCATGGTCTTGCGTGGTTTCGGGGGGAGTTGGTGCATGTTCGCGATGCACGGTCACTTTGACCGGATTAGTAGTCGGAGCTGGCATATCGAGTGGTTGTGGCGGCCGCAGGGTCATCGGCTGTGCTTGGGTTCATTGAGGGGGTTGAAATTTGCATGTTAGTTGACATCCGCGCGTCTTAAACTATTATTTCGGACCTCATTTACAATATTTTGCCCCCCGATGTCGGGTTTTGGAGCCGGTGGATGCTCCGTGTTTCGCTGCCAATGGAAAATCGTTGGGGATAATCGGTCAGATAACTGTTGAGTTGCGCATTGCCAATGTCACATTGTCGGGCCATGTTTTGGTTTCTATGGCCCTGGCTGTTCTGTGCTTCCTGGGGACTGATTTCCTCGGCAAAATGCCCCTGAAGATTTGTATCAACCAGGCCTGTTTGTAATTGCCGTCGGGACAGCGTATGGCATTTCTCCCGTCACCGACCCGCATGTGTTCTGCTAACGCCACGGTGCAAGCGCTTGTGTGCCGAACGGTGCGGATTCTGCCCGGTGCGCAAATGTTGTTGCAACTTCAATTGCGTAAACCGCTCGATGTGCGCGCTGTGGGGGACGGTAATGTGTTGGGTCCCTCAAATAAGCTTAGTCGGGGGATGTCACTCGTAGCAGCTCAGACGCTGGTGTTCCGGGACCAGGCATCTTTCATGTAAGTCCTTAATGCCGGGTCGGACACGACGGTCATTCAGGAGGGTTTCGTGATTGCACATGCGTCTCCGGCGTGTCCAGAGGCGGTGTCAGCGTTCGGGCTCATGGACTTCGGAATGTGGATGAGGGCTGGATGGATAGACTGTGCTCTGAATGCGGCGATTCATCTTCGGTACAAATGGGGAAACTGAGAGTGCTCCTGTGGGAGTTTTCCGAAATTTTTAGTAAAAGTAAATTTGATATCGGTCACATGTCCCTTTTGAGCCACCATATTGACACAGAAATTGCCGCCCCCATTCAGCAGAATCCTTACCGCCTGAGCCCGGCCGAAAACGAACACGTATGGGCGGCAGTTGATGAGATGTTGGCCGCAGATATCATCTCGCCATCCACCAGTCCATGGGGTGCTCCAATTGTACTTGTTACAAGGCAAGGGGTATGCGGATCGTATGGACGATTCGTTGGACGCTTTGGCGGGCGCACGATTCTTTTCAACCCTTGACCTTCTGTCGGGCTTTTGGCAGCTGCCGCTTGACAGGCTTCAAGGCCCAAGACGGCTTTTCGAACACCATAAGGGTTGTTTGAGTTTAACCGGCTTCCGATGGGACTCCACTCCACACCGGCCACCTTTCAGCGTTTGATGGAGTTGTTTTAGCAGGCCTCCAGTGGGATTCTTGCCTAATATATTTGGATGACGTCATTGTTTTCGGTCGCACGTTTGATGAACATTTGGACCGCCTGCGGGCTGTTTTCATTAAGATGCGTGCGGCCGACCTGACATTCAAGCCCCAAAAATGTCACCTACTCCAAAAATCGGTTCAATACTTGGGCCATATAGTCAGCGAATCGGGCCATATAGTCAGTGAATCGGGAATCGCGACAGACCCAGAGAAAACTGCTTGCATTCGGACGTGGCCGACCCTCACCTCGGCCAGCGAGGTGTGCAGTTTTATCGGCTTTGCCTCTTGCTATTTCTGATTTGTCGCAAGGTTCGCATCTATTGCAATACCTCTCCAAAAATGTCATTGGGGGGAGGAGGAGGAAGCTGCATTCCGCTCCATTCGTAATCGGCTGGTTAATGCCCCTCCCCTGCGTTATCCAGACTTTTCATTGCCATTCGTGTTGGACACGGACGCCAGTAATATCGGCATTGGTGGGGTGTTATCCCAAATTGTAAATGGTGTGGAATGTCTCCCATACTTATACGGGAGACATTTCGAGGTGTGCTCTGATTATGCAGTGCTCCAATACATGCTGCGTGTGGATCAGCCCTCAGGTCAATTGTCACGCTGGCTCGAGATCCTGCAGGATTTTTGGTTCAAAGTTACGTATCGTAAGGGTTCTCGCCATTTGAACGCCGACGCCCTATCGCGATTGCCAGCGGGCGGGGAGCGTGCTTGTTTTTCAGGTTCCGGTCATTGTCGACCGGCTGGCTCGACCTCCTACTCCCTTCTCGTTGTGTCTACCGCAGACTCGATGGGTGGGACGGGCGACGTTCCTGCCACACGGGATGCGATTTTGGGGTATGACTACTTGGTGTGGGACGCGTCCCTCCTTAAGTTGTGCCGGCATGTCAGGGAGACCGCCAATGGCACAGCTCCGCAAGGTTTCGCCTTGTTTGTCCTGCGGGGCAGGCTGCTCATGTATTTGGATGGAGGGTTGCGCTGTTATGCTATTGTTATCCCAATTGCAATATGCCCGGCAGAAGCCGCCAGCGAGATCCTGTTACCCTCTGATGCAATCCATCCAGGTGTCGCGTGTTAATGAAATTGTTGCCCTCAATATTCTCGGCCATTTCCTACTTCCGCGCGTGGAAATAGGTACTTGCTTGTGGGCGTTGAATATTTCTCACGCTGGCCTATGACCTGGCCGATTTCGAATAAATCGGCTCTGACTATTACCGAGGCGTTCCTCAATGGCTATTTTCTGAATAAGAGTGCCCCGAGCACCTCTTGACAGAGCTTCTGAGTCTGCACCCTCATGGTTAGTCGTTAGCCGCTGCTGCTGCTGGTCCTATGCAATGCTCGCTTGGTCGATGCTTGGCGCATTCTGCCTTTTCTCCAGGTTGATTGCTTGTCGTTGCTCATCACTTTTTCTTTCTCTTTCTCTCTTGCTGCAGCTGTTGGTGGGAGCTGGCACTCAATGTAGAATACAACTTTTAGCAATACTTCATCTGTCAGCGCCGAACTCACTCTCGGCGACACATTGCTCTTCTGCAAGCCTCGTCATCTATTGTCAATTGCGGGGCCCACCCCGGAGCTTGCCGCAGCAAGACTGATATACGTGGTTATTGCTCGTCGTTATATTTGAAATTCTCCCACCTCGGCTCGCCTCCTCACAAGCAACCGGAATTATATTCTTAGGTTTTTTCGGTAAAGTCACGTAGGTAAAACATCAAAATTAATAAAAATAAAATAAAATAAAGATCACGACGTTTCGGAGGCAACACAAGTCTCCGTCATCAGGTGGGACCGTCACAGCCAGATTAGCTGCATCAAGTGAGGCAATGATTCAAGATGTAATCCCTTAAAAGCGAGTTGAGGGGGGAGGAGAGGGGGGGGGAGCTCATCAGAATGTGGTAGCCAATGAATGGAACGTATCGGGAGGGAGGGGGGCGGGGCCAAAAGGGTGGGCGACGGCGTGGAAGCGATTGTGCGCAAGAGACAAACTGCTGCACACGCCAACGCATTGGACAGAGAGGGGGGGAGGGGGAGGCCTGATACACATGATACAAAAGAACGGAACTGCCATTGTTAATACCAATGCTGGCTGAACAATGAAGAGATTACTGTTAAACACTCGGTAAAGTAAAGTAAAATAGTGCCTGTCAGATAAGATGGTCCAAAAAAGTGTAATTAAGTCTTTTTTGCGTGGTTAATAACATCTTTTCCAATGATTACTAAGTTTGGCGGTTGCCGATCATTGCTACAACTCGGTGGGCTCTCATGAAATTGTCTTTTCCGAGACCAAGGTTCTCTGCAAACCTCCCGGCTACCATCAAAGGTTTGTACACGAAGCCATACAAATATACAAGCACAGACATAATTTCAACCGTGATGATGGGTACAAACTTAGTAATCATTGGAAAGATGTTATTAACCACGCAAAAAAGACTTAATTACACTTTTTTGGACCATCTTATCTGACAGGCACTATTTTACTTTACTTTACCGAGTGTTTAACAGTAATCTCTTCATTGTTCAGCCAGCATTGGTATAAACAATGGCAGTTCCGTTCTTTTGTATCATGTGTATCAGGCCTCCCCCTCCCCCCCTCTCTGTCCAATGCGTTGGCGTGTGCAGCAGTTTGTCTCTTGCGCACAATCGCTTCCACGCCGTCGCCCACCCTTTTGGCCCCGCCCCCCTCCCTCCCGATACGTTCCATTCATTGGCTACCACATTCTGATGAGCTCCCCCCCCCTCTCCTCCCCCCTCAACTCGCTTTTAAGGGATTACATCTTGAATCATTGCCTCACTTGATGCAGCTAATCTGGCTGTGACGGTCCCACCTGATGACGGAGACTTGTGTTGCCTCCGAAACGTCGTGATCTTAATTTTATTTTATTTTTATTAATTTTGATGTTTTACCTACGTGACTTTACCGAAAAAACCTAAGAATATGAATCCTTGCATTCACGAAAGCTTCAAATCTAGAACCGGAATTATTTTGATTTGATCTGAGCCTATGGAAACAGCTGTTCAGTTGTCCCTCAGAGTAGGGCGACTGGTTTAAGACCTTCCACAATAATTAATCTGGACGGACGGGGGTTCCTTTTGGCCTTATGTCCGGCTGCATTATCCCCCCCCCCCCCCTCTTCCCACACGGTTGGGGTGTTACATTTTCTTGTTGTCTCTCACAAAGCGGGGCACTGTGGCCTTTGAAGTCATTGTGATTTCCCCAGAATCTCATTATCCCCCTCTTGCACTGGGTTTTTTTTAAATTACATTGTATGACCTCCCTCCAGCTGCCTTCGTGGCGAGTCAGGAGGCAGGGGGGTTGTGAGGGGTGGGGGTGTAACTCACCCTTCCATGCCCCATGCTACATCCAGATCGATAAAACACTTTTTTTTTGGGGCAGAATCTTTCTTAATATAAATTTGTGGAAAAAGGCGCATATACAACGACTCCCCACTGACCGAGCTGTAGAGGCATCACTTGACATGGGATAACCCGTCCATGCCACCACTCGAGGCTGCCAGTTCATCCCCTCGTGCACTTGCAGATACCGGGCTACCCACAGGGAGGTCTGCACCTCCTTCTCCACGATCAGCAGTATGACCTCCATCTCCTGCGGAAACCCCAGCATCTTCTCCATGACGAGAGAGTCCTGTGCCATCTCGTTCAGCCGTGGATATGCTACTTGGTCAAGTTCCATCAATGCCCTACGATAGGCCAGGGGCGTCTCGGCCTCCACCCGCTTAAGTTGCAGAAATTTTCCCCGCGTGTTCGATGGGGTATTCAACACGATCACCATCTCACCATACGCCTTTTGTAGTGTGGCCCTTCGCTCCTCCAGCACAGCTTGAAACACCGCGAGAGCATCATCATCAAGGTTGGTATACAGGACATTCCGCACTTCCTCCTCTGTAAACTCGATGGCCAAATATTCTGCCTCGAATCTTCTGGTGAAGGCGCCCCAGTCACCTTCCACTGCTACAAACTCTTTTACGGGAGTCATCCGCCGTGGACGGTCAGGTGCTTTCTCCCATGCCGCCGGAGCTGTAGTTAACTCGGTCGCCATTTGGTTCCCCCATAAAATGGTGTCTATCGACTGAGCCGCTTCCACTGTGGGGACCTCCACCGCACTCTCTGCTGCTTCCCCTCTTGCCACAGCTGTGACGAGCTGCACGGTGAGCTGAGAAACCGCCACAAACAACCGGTCCAGCCGTTACCCTATTTCGTTCCATCCTTCTGTTCCTTGCTGCTGTCGGCCGGCCTCCTCCCTCCTTGTTACCGTCGCAGCTTCCTCCTCACCTGTGGGGTTGTTCACCGGGTCCCCACCACCTGGGGCTTGCTGCAGGGGGTCTCCTCCACCTCATCAGAAGTCGTCTCCAGTGGGTTCTCTCTGCGGCTATACCACGACATGATGATAACCCCACTTTACTGACACCAGTTGTAAAAAACGACGTGGATGCACTTGTCTTGAGATGGTTTATTTTATTAGAGAGCCACGTACTCACACTTTGAAAGGCGGAGACCCCACTTCAGAAGCCCTGAGTCTCACGCCTATGCCCCTCATATACTGTGCGTGGCCATGCCCCTGTCCCATGGCCATGCCCCCATTCCCGAATCTTCTTGCTAGTCCTAGACCACTCGCTCTACCCCTGTCCTCCTACGCCACCTGGCCACGCCCCTAATCTCGATCATTCCCGTGGCCACCTAGTCCATTGGCATTGCAGGCTGACTCCCCTGTCATTACCTCCCATGGCCACTAGTCCACTTGCACCGTAGGTTGACTCTACTGTCTTCCCACATGTCTGACTTTTTTAAAGGTATGAACCTAGTAGATCCCTCAGGTCCTCTGACACTGGTCTCTTGGTTGTGCAAAAGGCCAGGAAGACTTATGGGGAGGAAGCCTTAAGCTTATATGGACTTTGGAACAGCTTTCCTGAAGATCTGAAAGCATCAGAATCAGTGAATGTTTTTAAATGAAATCTTATAACATACCATTTATATTGGCTTTTATTATGCATTTTATTATACTTTTAGTGGATTGTGATGTTTTATTTGTTATAATGTATCATTCTTATTGTTGTTCAAATTGAGTCAGTCCCTTAATCGAGTTCTGTAAAGCACTTTGTATTCCATTATTTGCACAAATCGTGCTATATAAGTAAAGTTTGATTTGGTTTATGTCAGCGTTTGAGTCTCTATGTGAATTTGTGGGACTATGTAAATATATGGGTGTCTTTGTGAATCTATGGATCTCTGGATCTCTTGAGGCACGTTGCAAAATGAATTAACATCAAGCTACCACGTGTTCTGGGAGGCTCAACCGTGACACGTGGTAAGCTGGTAACCACTCCCTCAGCTATGCCTACACAGTGGAGGTCTCGCATTTTACTTCTCGAATTTCAGACTCCTCGAGGAAGGTCCAGGCCAAACCAAGACGTTTAGTAACTTTTGTTAACTCAACGAGGCATAGCAGTTAACCTGTGCATCCCTTTGTTGCCGGTGTCTTGATTATTGGCTCTATTAGGGTTGATTTCCAGCAGTTTTTAGTTGAGGGGCACAACTTGCTGCATTCTTTAAATTTGCTTGGAACTGGGTTAGATACTGCTGGTGGAAGTATGGAACGTTGGTGCTTGCTGCCACTCCACGCTATTTTTCTTTTTTAATCTTTACTTACTTTATATTTCAGTTGGGTTTTTTTATTACTTAAGTTAGCGGTTGTTATTCTTATTAGGTTTTCTTTTTGTATCACCATTCAGCTGCTTTCTCTTCCCGTGGTGTCGGCACAATTATACGTACATTATGCTAACATGATACATTCATATACTCACCTTAACTTTAGCACTTTAGTTTCAAGCATACATTAAATGCACTACACATCATAGCAAGGCGGTAATTATAATATATATTGGGGGGGAAACATCCCCCCCAATAAATATTAAAATATGCTCAAAATGTCAGCCCCAATATATTGCTATAAAATAGATTTCTGTTTATATGATTGTGGTTATAGTTGTGCTTTAATAATCCCGAATCTCTGCCATTACATACAATGAAACAAGAAAAGGTAAAAAAGAAAAAACTGAAATGTAATACAATACACTATTAGACATTATTGTAAAACATAAATAAAAAGTCCATCCTATGTGTTAGTGAATGTTTTAATATTTTAGGCAGGAAATGACAGGAAATGAGTTTTCAAATTTAGATTTTTTTTCTTGGGGTGGGACCCCGAGACCCCCTGGAAGATTCCCCCCCCCCCCCCCCCCAATGTTGACTCCATGGCTACGGCCTTGCATTATAGCACATACATTACTTTCATATCACATACATTATCACCTGCTCTTGCATTATAAGCATATTTATTAACTATGTCACCACATCGCTTGTGCCAGGCTATGTGCATGTTGAGGCCAAGTGAAGTGTTGAATGCCCGCTGCCTAGTCACGGGGCAGACCCTGGTGGCATAGGTCGACTGACTGAGATGACTGGCCGATGCACCACCTGTGCCCCCTACTGTGCCAACACACATTAACACATGCATCCTTACATTCAAGCAGACTTAATATGTACTCTATGTACACATTAACACTTGTAAATTGATTACGAAAAACGTTATTCACATTGAGACAGGGATTTCCCCTAATAGCCGATACAGCATGTGCTTATACACACACATTAACATTATGGCACACTCCTTAACACTGGTACACGTAATTTGTTTTACTCTTTTTACATACACAACACTCACGCAATTGCACAGTAAACCAATCACCGTCACATTAAATTATACATCAACACATGTACATATCTTATAACACACACTGATTCGGACAGAAGCACACAGAGGCAGTGGAGGGTTTTATTTTTTTCTTATTTTTCCTACCGACTTGTTGCTGGTCCGGGCACTGCTAATGTCGACTAGGCTCTGGGTTGGGTCTGGTGTTTGTCACTGCAGATGCGGGTGTTGCGCAGGTCTTCTTCTTCAACTGTTTCTCCGCAGGCTCTGATGTGACCTGCCCAGCTGTGGCATTCATTTTGGGAGGCTAACAGAGTGGCGCATGTCCGAGTAACGTGGCCATGCGGTTGTTTGCCTCGTTGGCTGGCCTGTTATGACATTGACCATCACTATGTACTGCCTGGGTCATCCACCCTCTCACCATCTGGATAAAGTGCCTACTGCCACATTACCGGCGGTGCCTGCCATTTTACGCTAACCAGCACATGGCTTGGCTCGTTGTGGCCTGCACTGCTGCTGCCACTTTCATCTATGCCGCCGGGCTTGGTATCCTGATTGGCTGTGGTGATTACCAGCTTACTACTACGGCTGACAATCAGGCTGTGCCTACCTGGCTTGTTTGAGCCATTTGGTCCTGTTGTTGCAAGTGTGCAGCTGCTGCCTCCACCACCGCTGCTGTCTTCACCCGGGCTTTGACCTCCACGCTGCTTTGGTCATCATGCTGCTATCCTGCTGGTCTGGCTGCTGCATCTGCGTCGGCATTAGTGGAGCCATATAAGGACGGCATCCGCAAGTGGTTCAGCTAGGGCCCTGTTTTTGTATGGCCATGCCATTGCCTGCTTCGGCTGTGCTGCTTGCTGCGGTCATTCTCTGGCCTGTCCTGGCCTGCAATGCGGCATTGGACGCCATTCTTGGCCCCCAGTGACTGCCACTACTGTGACTGACTGGTCAGCTTGGGGCTGCTTGGTTGTCGTGTTTCATCACTCAAAAAATCCGCGATTGTTGCACCCTGTGGCTGTGATTTCCGCCTCCGATTGGCCCATCTCAGCTGATGGCAGGTTGGCCACATAATTTTTTGCAGACTTTACAAATCTGTGGTCGTTTTTCTTTACGATGGCTACATACCCTAGAAATGTATTATTGAGTTTGTGCTCTGTTTTCGATTGCGTGATGCACAGTTGTCCAGACTGTTAATCCCTGGGTATTTTCAGGCGATCACCCTATGTTCATCATCGGTGCCGGTCGTAGCAAAACCATAATTTCACTCAGAAATCCGGTTGTAACATCAGATCTGTTTTGTCATAGCTCCACCATTTCCATTTGTTACCTGCTCAACAATCACCGTTAAAGGGCTCCATATCTGGTTGTACTCATTTAGCATAACTTAATGTACGTTCCATCTCAATTAGGGCATTTTGTGGTGAACGAACTTATCACAGACCGGCTTTATTTAATGCAAATTTTGAATTCATTTAACCTGTCCCATTGCCAGCGATCCAGCAGCCGACGGCTGCTTGCGTTGTGGCCGAAACGTCGTGAGAATTGTTTTATTATGTTTTATTTTTATTATTTTATTACTTCCCTTCTACGTGACTTTACCGAAAGAACCAAGAAGATGAATCCCTGCAGTCACGAAAGCTTTAAATCGAAACTTCATACTTACCATAAAAACATTGCCTTGGCAAAAATTCCGACATTGCTGGTCGCATTTCAAATAGTGATAACAATCCTCAAACCGTATTTATCTGTATCAGTGAACTTTTGAATAAAAAACCACGTGTAATCTCCCATTCCTCCACTGATTTATGTACTAAAATTCACAGCTTTTTCACGATAAAATTTCAATTTTTCGGTCCGAATTAAAGTATCTTCCCTCTGTTCTCTCTCTTTGCTACTTTCCTCCAGCTCAGTTAGAGGGCACATTGTTAACCGAGTTTCCCACTGCACCCGCTCCACACACCACACTGCTGACGGTGGAGAGGTTGATTGACAAGAAAACACAAGTCAATTCATGACCAAAAGTGGTTGATGACATCTTTACAATAATTTCTGAGTCTATAACCATCCTTTCGGTTGACATTGTGTTTTCTTGTCAATCAACCTCCACCGTCAGCAGTGTGGTGTGTAGAGTGGGGTGCAGTGATTTCCTGGCGGCCCTTTGCTGCATTGGCATTGCTGCTGAATTGGCATTGCTGCTGCATTGGCATTGCTGCTGCATTGGCATTGCTGCCCCGCTCATGCTGCTGGTGCTGTTGATGCACTTGGGCTACGCCCATCTCCAAACCTTTATAAATAGTTTGCCTTTGGAAGCTAACCCCTTTTCCAGATGACAACCGCTTGTGTTGCAATCGAAATCTTGTGGTATTTTTATTCACTTATCTAAGTGACTTTACCGAAAGAACCAACGAATATAGATACTACTATAATCAGTATATACTACTGTATATACTTACTATAGTAGTATATTGTTACTGTAGGGTTACTTGATACTGCTATGGAGTACTATTATAGAGTAGGTAGATACTACCACAGTCAGTAGATACTACTATAGTCAGTATATAGTGCTATCAAGTCGGTAGATACTACTATTGAGTCACTATATACTACTGTAGAGTTTGTAGATACAGCTATAGGATCGATATATACTAGTATAGAGTCGGTAGATACTACTACAGTCAGAAGACTAGTGTAGTCACTAGATACTACTAAAGAGTCAATTGTTACTACTATAAAGTCAGTAGTTATTACCATAGTCAGTATATACTACTGTAGAGTTAGTAGATCCTGCTATCGAGTTGGTAGATACTACTATACAGATCGTAGATACTACTATAGTCAGTATATACTACTGTAGCGTTATAGCTACTGTGATAAAGTCAATATATACTATTATTCTCATGTGTTGGTACCGGCAACATAGGTCCCATGATGTAGATGCTCAGCCCGAGCTCTCATTACTCTGATAATGCTTGTCTTTGTGCTGTACACTTTTTGGCGTCCTCTGGTCTAACACCGTTTTGAGACTAGGCTCAAAAGAAAGCTGTCTCTGGTGTTAACCAATCAGTTTCAAAGACAATGCATATATTATCAGAGTATGTTTTTTTGATTGCATTCTCACCAGAAGTATTGTGGTTAATGCAGACATGATTCCTTGTAAATGGTTTCAGTTTGGTGTTTTAACATCTTAACACCTCTTCTTGGTTCTTTCGGTAAAGTCACGTAGAAGGGAAGTAATAAAATAATAAAAATAAAACATAATAAAACAATTCTCACGACGTTTCGGCCACAACGCAAGCAGCCCTCCTCAGGTGAAAAACCAGGTCCGTCGAGGCGACTTTACCGAAAGAACCAAGAAGATGAATCCCTGCAGTCACGAAAGCTTTAAATCGAAATCTTAACACCTGTTTTGTTGACGTAAAAAGGGGAAAACCTATTCTCATATTTTGTTACTGGCAAAGGAAGTCCCATGATGATGATATATTTTAGAGTTGGTAAATACTACTGCAGTCAGTAGAAACTACTGTAGAGTCACTAGATACTATAGAGTCAGTAGTTGGGACTATATAGCCGGTACACACTACTATAGAGTTAGTAGCTCCTACTGTAGTCAGTATATACTACTGTAGAGTTAGTAGATAGTAGATACTGCTATAGAGTCAATAGATACTATTAGATACTACTAAAGTCAGGAAATACTACTGTAGGATTACTAGACACTACTATAGAGTCAGTTATGACTATCGAGTCGGTAAATACTACTGTAGAGTCGATAGATAAGACTATAGAGTCGGTAGATACTACTGTAGAGTTAGTAGATACTGATATAGGGTAAGCAGATACTGCTATAGAGTCAGCAGATACTGCTACAGAGTCTGCAGATACTACTATAGTCTGCAGATACTACTATAGAGTCTGCAGATAATGATATAGAGTTAGTAGATACTACTATAGTCAGTGGATACTACTATAGTCAGTAGATACTACTATATAGTCAGTACATACTACTACAGTCAGTATATACTGCTGTAGAGTCAGTAGATACGACTATAGAGTCAGGTACTGCTATAGAGTCATTAGATACTGCTATAGTCAGCAGATACGACTATAAAGTTAGTAGTTACTACTTTAGTCAGTGGATACTACTGTAATGAGATAGTGATATCTATTGGTTAGAAAAAAAAGCACGGGTACAGGCACCACTATAAACATTATCCAATCCCCAAAGGGAGAGGTGTCTGGGCCAAAGGTGAAGGGTGGGGCCGGCCGAGAAACTCAGAGGGCCGGCTACAAAGTTCCATGAGAGGGCGTGGCCGGAGGTGGAGCCTAGACGTGCCTGCGGCAATATAAGCGGAGGCCAAGGAGGACTCGGGGTTGGTGTGGGGAGTCTTGGGTTCAGACTGCGTCGCTGCTCGCCGTTATCTCTCTCCATCGTTCAGTCACATTGAGGATCTCTTGTGGTGCTCCACCGTCCTCCCCGGCATGCCGTCAGCCAGCGGCGAGACCAGGATTGGACTGGCGGAACCCGCCGTGTGATCAACTGTGTGTGTGGTCTGTAGAAAGGATCTCTTGTGGCGCTCCACCGCCCTCCCCGGCATGCCGTCATCCAGCAGCGAGACCGGGAGTGGACGGGCGGAACCCGCCGTGTGATCAACTGTGTGTGTAGTCTATAGAACGTAATAGCTAAGTGTGTACTTTGAGAGGAAGCTGATACTGTTGGCCTGTGCTGTGCCCATACGTGGAATAAAGAAGAGTACTCTCTACACGACGTGTCGCAGAATTCGTTAATTACATTGTATTCAGAGGTAGTTAAATACAAGGAATATAGTTGACAGAATATGTCTACACATCAGAAGAAGCGTAACCCACCTGTGGCATCTTCTGACAAAGATCATGAAAATGGTAACCAAGACCTACCGGCCCTGGGAGCCGTGGTCCCAGTTATGGAAACCATGGCGGGAGAGGTCGCTGTGCCAGAGACGGTCGGCGCGAACGCAACGCCTCTGCACGAGCAGCCCGAAGACGATTGGAGGAGGGTGACAGAGCAACTGGACTCATTGCAGGCGGTGGTTGTGCAGCTGGTGTCGCTCCTCACCGCTTCTACGGTGGCGGGGCGCTCAACACACGCATCGCCGGGAGGTAGCGACCGGGAATCCAGAGTTAAAGTTTTGGCAGGTTCATCTACAGGTGTGACGGCTGCCATTACGCGTGCAGAGGGAAGCACGCAGTCAGACGCTGCCATTTTAAGCGGTGCGGGAGAGTCACGGACAGAGTCCGCCATTTTACAAATGACGCGTGGTGCGCAAGACACGGTGGCCGCCGCTAAGGATGGGCAGAGCGTAACTGATTGATCTCGAAGACTTCCTCAAGTTAAATAATTCATCGCGGCAGGCGGCGACTGGAGCGCCTTCACTTGACGATTCGAGGCAGCTTTCAGTTCAGTACATTGGATGGAGGAGGCGCTGGTCGCTCTGACAACTGTTTTAGATGACGACGCTCTTGCGGTCTTCAGAGCTATTCCTGCTGAGACGGGGAACCGACGGGATGGTCGCCGAGCAAGGTGGTGGTGGTGCTGGCCGGCGATGCGTCTTCGGTGGGGGATGTCACTTCTGCTGTTCCCCCCAGGAATCGGAGTAAAAAAATGCTGCACACCATCGATGGAGCTGGAGACCACGTCAACGTGGGGATTGGGGGGGCGCAGAGGCCACCTTTGGTCTGTTTCCGCTGCGGCCATCCGGGGCACTTCGATAGAATCGCCCTCAAACACTGACTGCTGCTCCGGCGCCTGCTGCCCCTCCGACGGCTCAACTTCAATCCCAACGGGCGAGTCGGTAAGCATCAGACACCCGGCCCATTTTACAATCTCAGACATCTGAATATTCGGGTTTCATTTTGATTTAAAGCTTTCGTGACTGCAGGGATTCATCTTCTTGGTTCTTTTGGTAAAGTCACGTAGAAGGGAAGTAATAAAATAATAAAAATAAAACATAATAAAATTATTCTCACGACGTTTCGGCCACAACGCAAGCAGCCGTCCTCAGGTGAAAACCAGGTCCGTCGAGGCGACAGAGTCTGAATGAAACAGCACACGAACTTGGAGCATATATATAAGCTGGGCGCCTTGACAAAGGAATTTGCATATCAAGAGGAATTTAGCATATTTATGGGAAATGCAGGAATGTGATTAGTACTACATATGCATGTGCATTATGCAGGATTAACAGCATCAAAGGGAGCTGCAGTTGCTGCTGCTGCAGTTGCTGCTGCTGCTGCAGTTGCTGCTGCTGCAGTTGCTGCTGCTGCAGTTGCTGCTGCTGCTGCAGTTTCTGCTGCTGCTGCAGTTGCTGCTGCTGCAGTTGCTGCTGCTGCAGTTGCTGCCTTATCCATTTTAATATAACACTATGTATTATTCTACCCACCCTAATGTGTATCACACTGCTATATATTTACTATACAATTACGACACCATACATTACTCTGCACACTGCACCATGCCAGTGAGTGGAACGCGGTCTGAAAGTCACCGTAAACGTGAACACAATCAGTTAAGATCCGAAATGGTTTATTACGTCCTTCCAATGATTGCTAAGCCAGAATCCATCTTCTCGGTTGAAATTGTCTCTGTGTTTGTATATGTGGATCGCCTCATGAACGAATCTCTCATGATAGCCAGATGGCTTGCAGAGAACCTCTGTCTTGGAAAAGTCAATGTCATGTGAGCCCACTGAATTGTAACAGTGATCTGCCACGGCTGAAGAGTTTGTCCTACCGTGTTTCAGGTCTGCTTTATGTTCACGGATGCGGTCCGAGACATGTCGTTTGGTTTCTCCAATGTAACTGCTACCACAGAGGCAACTTAGTTTGTAGACGCCAGGGTACTGTATGTCTGGAACCACATCTTTTACAGACGGGACCAGATCACGGATTTTATGTACTGTGTTGAATCGGACCTGGATCTTGTGTTTAATCAGGATTTTGGAGATCTTTTTTGTGACCCCAGCAATGTAGGGTAAGGTGATGGTCTTGAAAGGCTCCTCAACAGGATCCTTCTTGATGGTTGGAGTGATGGCCTTGCGGATTGTGTAGTCGGAGTAACCATTAGCCTTAAGAGCTTGGCGTACGTGTTTGAGTTCACTGCCAATGTGTTCCTGGTCGGAAATGCATTGGGCTCTATGGTATAGAGTCTTGATGAGGGAATTCTTCTGGGATGGATGGTGGTGGGAATCCGGTTTTAGGTAAGCATCCGTATGGGTGGCTTTCCTGTAGACAGAGTGGCTCATTGAACCATCAGGTCTCCTTTTAATTAAGACATCCAAAAAGGGTACCTTGCCATCTTTTTCGACTTCCATGGTGAATCTGATGGCTGGGTGTATGGAATTTATGTGGTCGAGAAATTGGTCTAGAGCAGGCCGGCCATGTGGCCAGATGACAAAAGTGTCATCTACGTACCTCTTCCATAAGGTCGGGCGTAGAGTGGCAGTCTTGATGGCGTCAGTCTCAAATTTCTCCATGAAGATGTTGGCTACAACCGGAGATAGGGGGGAGCCCATTTGGGTGCCCTCAGTTTGCTTGTAGAAAGTTCAATTCCAGGTGAAGTATGTATTGGTTAAGCAGTGTCTCACCAGGGGGGGTACCCCAGAATTCAGTCCTTGATGAACCAAGTCTTCAATGATTGCGATGGTTTCAGGTACAGGAACTTTGGTGAATAAGGAAACCACATCAAAACTGACAAGCAGGTCGTCTGGGGACAGGGCAATCCCCTTGATTGTCGATACCAGGTCAGTAGAGTTTAGTACCGCAGAGGTGGTTTTTCCAGTGAAAGGCCGTAGGATTTCAGACAAAAAACGAGCCAGTTTATAGGTGGGGGAGTTGATAGTAGAGACAATGGGACGAAGAGGTGTATCTTCTTTATGTATATTTGGCAAGCCGTATAATCTTGGTAGCCTTGCTGCAGAAGGTTTCAACGAGAACTGTTTGGTCTGATCAATTAATGCGGTTGAATCAGAAATGATTTTCTTGGTTTTAGAGACGAGGCTGTTGGTGGGGTCTCTTTTTATTTTTGTATAGCTGCCATCGTTGAGTAGTTCTTGGATTTTGTTGTTGTATTCTGTTTTGTCCATGATGACAGTGGCATTGCCTTTGTCGGCTGAGAGGATGACAATGTCATCCCTCTATCGCTCTCCAAAACCGATGTTCCCGTGGCTGTTGTTACAACTTTTTTATACTGAGCCCTAGATGTTGGCCCAATTTGCCCTGTTGTGTCACTGTGGGTAACCGCGATCGAGTGGTGTGCTGGTGACAATAGTGATGAGGGTTTTGGAAATGAGGTGTATGTGTGATCTGGCTGGGTGTCTGGGGCATCACGACTGGCCTGGGTCTTTCTTGGTAAGTCCCGCAAAGTTTCCCAGAGCTGACTTGGTTGTCTCGGATTGACTTCTCAGCATCCTCTCGCGATGTAGCCCGGCCTCCCGCAGCGGTAGCAGCAGATCACCGCTTGGTCCCGAATTCTTCCGTGGTTCTGCCGTGGTTGCAGCCGTAGTTGATGCCCTGGATCGCTGAACTCCCAGATGGCCACTGCCATCCCCTCCAAGGTCGGCCGAAGGCCACTCTCCATGATGGGCTTGGCGGCAGTCTCTGCTGTCACTGTTCCCATCGGCTCCATGGGTCCTCTTGCTCCTCCATTCTCTGTCATCCTTGACACCTGTGCCACTACTACAAATAGTGTCCTGGTTTCTTCGTGTGCCCAGAGACATCTCGCGAACCACATCGACGTTTGGTCACTCTCTGGCACGATCGGCAATGTAATGCAATTCTGATAGAGGAGGCTTCATAACCGCTCCATCACTAGCCCATCCCGGGCCACCTTGTCCATCCTTGGGCGTGCCACAACTGCAAGCACGAACAAGGCGCTTCTATAAGCCATCGGTAGCTCACTCTTTCCCCTTCTCCGGGCCGAGAATTGCTGCCTTGTGCTGGACGGAGGGCAAAAAATCTCGGCTATGCCTTCGCAAGCTTGTTTAAGTGTGGCGCGTTGATTTTCCTGGATTGTAAAAAAGGCTGTTAGCGCTCCGTCATCCAACACCATAGGTAGCGCACATAGCACTTCTTCATCACTCCATCAGGTGACTCTCACGGCTGCTTCAAATCTTTAAATGAACGCCGTCCAGTCGCCTCCCTTAGCTGTACATTATTTTACGTGTCCCAGCATCCTTGTATTCTCTTTCAAGGTGGTCGGGGTCTGCAGCATAGTTTTCAATTACAGTTTAGCCGTTTGATCGCTTCCCGCCTGCTGCTTGATGAGTGGAAGCAGCAGTTGCTGCCCTTTGATGTTTTCTCCTCACCGCGTGGTCAATATCGGCGGCAGCTCCGTCTTCTACTTCCCTTCCCGAACCTTCCCTCGTACAGTACCCTGCACCTGTGTAGACCCATATCCACTGACCCCTCTATAACCCTTGGCATGTAGTGTACCCTACACAGGTGTAATATAAATATTGGGATAATAAAGAAACAGGTGTAACACAAATACTTGAGTAACAGAGATACAGGAATAACAGAGATAATGGGTTAACATATATACCGTGTAACAGATATTGTGTTAACATGAATACTGGTGTGACAGAGATACTATGGTATCAGAGATACTGCTGTAACACGGATTTAGGTGTAAAACAGATACTGGGGTAATAGAGATACCGGTCTAATACAGATACTTGTGTAGCATAAACACTGGGGTAACATAGATACAGGTGTTAACAGAGACAATATACTGAGAAACTAGAGATACTCGTGTAACAGAGCTACTGGGGGAACATAGATACTGGGGCAACATGGATACTGGTGTGACAGAGACAGGATAGTGTGATAACAAAGATACAGGTATAAGAGAGATACATGAGTAACTACGATACTGGAGTAACAACGTTACAGGTCTACAAGAGATACTATGGTAACAGAGTAACTGTGGTAACAGATATACTGGTGTAACAGGGATACAGAAGTAACTGAGATACTTGGGTAATAGAGATACTGGAGTAACAGTGATACTAGTGGAACAGAGATACATGTCTAATACAGATACTAGTGTAACATAAATGCTGGGGTAACAGAGATACATATTTTAACAAAGATAATGTAGTAACATATATACTGGAGAACTATAGATACTGAAGTAACAGATGCTGGGGTAACAGAGATACAAGTGTAACAGAGATACAGGTCTAATACAGATACTGGGGTAACAGAAATACTGGGGTAACAGTGATACATATGTAGGGTCAGGGCGGAGAGAGAGACAGGGCATGTGTGGAGACAGTACGTGGAGAGGAGATTGTGAGTGTGATGAGGCATTTCGGGTGCAGGGACAGTGCATGGCCACGTGGTCACAAGCGATAATTACAGGAGGGAACTATCAGGGAAGATCGGGAGACAATTTGAGAAACGGGGTGTGGCCTGGGGCGGAGCGAGGCCACGCCGGGGGAATAATAGGCGGCGGGCGAGGGAGCTCTAGGCTACCGGGTCGAATGTCTCCATGCCTTCGCTGTCTTCGGACCGTCGTTTTCTCCGCGTCGTAGCTGTCTTCGCGTCTTCGCTACTTGTGTGCCATCCCTGGCCCAAGTCACCTGTGTGTTATCCTAGCCCAAGGTTCTGTATGTTATCCTAGCCCAAGTATATGTATGTTATTCCTAGCCCAAGTATCTGTAGGATATGAGACAACGTTATATGTGCAATGCGCCTTAATAAATAAATAACAAAGACTACAGAAGCTGTCCGAGACTCATTACAACTGGTGTCATAAGATGTCCAGATACTCAAGGAAAAATAACCCACCTACTTTGACCTCGGACGAGGGTGAAGACGAGGAGGAGACCCCTCCCCAGGCAGCCCCAAAAACAGCGGCCCCAGTGTACGAGCCACTGGGCACTGCGGGAGCGACGTTGGGGGCGGAGAAGGAGGGGGCTGCTGCCAAGCAACCTCGGGCTACGGAGGGGTGTCGAGAGGTGGCAGCTGGACCTACCCCTCACGGCCATCACGCAGCTCTCCTTGCTGCTGGGCGCAACAGTGGTGCAAGCAGGAGCCATGAAGAGCACGTGACGGGGGCCCGTCGAGGAGACTGGGCAGACAACGGCCACCGTCCCTGCGTGGCGGAGCCTGCGCGGTCGGCAGGCGCTGTCTCCCACGCGGCGGAGACTGCGCAGTCAATGGCCGCCATTTCCCCTGCAGGGGAGGGGGTGCGATTGACGGCCGCCATTTCGCTGCCGGCCCAAGGCCTGCGGCTTCAGCTCCGTCCCCGACGGCGCAGGGAGGAGCAACGGGCAGACCAAGGAGGCTGCCTCCCATCAGGGAGTTCATGGCAGAAGGAGGCGACTGGGCTGGCTTTATCCGTCACTTTGAGGCAGAGTTCTCATCTGTCACGTGGACATAAATGAGGCCCTGCGGGCCTTACTCATGGCCTTTGATGACGACGCTCTTTGGCATTCCGAGCCATCCACCTAGATAAGCATGCCACTTTTCGCCATGTGTACAGGGAGATGGCAGCTGTATTCCATCCTCCATCCAATGCGCAGAGGAATTTCCTGTAACGGGGGACAAGGGGAGACCGAGATGCCCCTGGCTTCGTGATGGCGGTGATTGACTCTCTAACGATGGAGAAGTTGTTGGGACTGGCGCAAGAGAAGGGGATTTTGCTGCCCGTCGTCGAGAAGGAGAGACAGACATTCCTGTCGGTGGCCAAATACCTGCAGGCCCTCGAAAATTAGCCTGGTTCAGGCGACAAGCCGACTGGCCGGGCAGCCGGGAGCAACCCAAGGCTGGCGGAGGAGAAGCTGGAGCTGGAGAGGGAGATGGCGGCGGTGATGCCGGGATAGCCTCGACGGCAATGGAACACATTCCGTGATGACCTCGGGGTTGGGTCCCCAGGGGAGAGTTAACCCCCCCACCATGAGGTTAGGTCCCCAGGGTAGAGGTAACCCCTCCACCACGAGGTTGGGTCCTCGGGAAAGAGGCAACCAATCTGCTGCATGGACCCTCCATCTCCTTCTTCCGGTGGGGATGACCGGGACACATCGCGCGGAGATACCCGGATGACATCTGACCATCAACGTCCTTCTCGACATCCCCTGTCCTGCCGATGACCCCTTCCCAGCCCCAACAGGCAAGTCATGGCACACCAGACACTTGGCCCATACCACCACCACCACCTCACGCATCCAGGTCGCCACGCATTCCGTCAGGCGCTGTCACCTTCCCTTCACCGGCTGGGGCACGCAAACAAGAGGGATCGGAACATTGATGGGTGGCCAAATTATTTTACTCAGTGGAGAAAATTGGCGCATCGAGCGATAGCAGCCATGGTAGGGTCATCAGCAATATTTGATTCCATTCAGGGGAAAGAGGTATGCGTCTTGGTTGACACAGGGGCCTTGGTTACCATTATTGCAGACGTCATTTATAATTTGTTGCCCTTGAGGAATCGTCACATTATGCCGGTGGGAAATGCGTGTGTTGTTGCTAATGGGGCGAAGATTGGCATTTTGGCATGGATAGAGGTATGCGTGAGAATAGGGGAAATAGCGATGTCAGGGCCCATGCTGGTTTCGAAGATGCTGGTGGTGCCTTGCCTCTTGGAACAGACTTTTTGGGCAGCATCCCCTTGAAAATCTTAACGAATCAATGCTGTTTTGAGATGCCATCGGGACAGCGATTGTTATTTTTAGATTTCCCGCATGGGAAACCCGTGGCGAATGTCACGGTTCAGGCCTTGGAAAAGGAATCTATACAGATTCCACCAGGCACGCAAATGTTGATTCCCCTGCGCTACTGCAAATGCCTCCAGCTGTCTGACCCCGAGGCGGGGGTCCTCCTTACCCCATCTAATACAGTGACCTGAGGGCTTGCGTTGGTGGGGGTGCAAACAATCATTCAGGGGAACCAGGAACCCTTTCCACAGGTCCTGAATGTGGGCCTGGGAGTGGCTGTAGGTTCAAGTGGTGGCCGTGTTAGCTCGCACAATGGCGGCATGCTGCGAGGCTGTTGACTCATGGGCAGGTAAGGTCATGGGCATGGTGCAATAGCGAGTAGAGTCAGATGGGACATGGATGGAGAAATTGTGTAGAGAAAACCCAGATTTTTCCCATGTGCAGCAGAATGAACTGCGTTCGTTGTTCTCTGATGTTTTCAGCCAAGGGAAATTTGATAGCAGGTGCACTAACTTGTTGCAACACCACATTGATACGGGCGATGCAGCTCCTATTCGGCAGAACTCATATCGGTTGAGTCCTATTGAAAAGGAACATGTACACGAGACAGTGGGGGATATGTTGGCTGCAGATATAATTTCATCTTCAACCAGCCCCTGGGAAGCCCCTGTGGTGTTGGTTAAGAAGCAGGATGGCAGCTTGCACTTTTGCGTTGAATTTCTTTCGCAAATTGAATAAGGTCTCAGTGGCAGACGCTTACCAACTGCCAAGTATGGACGACTCCCTGGACACGGTGGCGGGCGCTCATATTTTTTACACTTTGGACCTACTGTCGGGATTTGTCAACTTCCCTTTGACGAATTGTCCAAGTCGAAAACGGCATTCCGAACGCCCCAGGAACTGTTCCAGTTTAATTGCCTCCCAATGGGATTGCATTTGGCCCCGGCCACTTTCCATCACCTTATAGAATTGGTACCGCCAGGACTACAGTCATCTTTGGCCGCACATTCAACGAGCATTTGCAGAGGTTGTGGATTGTGCTCTCTAGGGTACGGTTGGCAAACCTTAAATTAAAACCTGCCAAGTTTAATTTGTGATGGACCCCTGTGCAGTATTTGGGCCACATTGTCAGTGCAAATGGTATTCATGCAATCTAACCCAAAAACCTATATTATGGATATTGGTCGCGAAAGCAGACGTGTTAAATTGACTCACCTCTATGGGGAGGATACTTTTTTTCAAACCAGAAAACTGGAGAAACTCCGAATTAAGTGGATAAAGCTGTTGTCTTCACTGGTGTTCCTCAAAAGAAGCAGAGATTCAAAGGTAATTCCACATGCAGCTAAAGTAACTCATCACGTTAAGTCACTTAAAGCTAATCAAATACTACATCAAGCTTGTGAGTTGTTGCTAAAATAGAGAATACAGCACAATATAAGTGAACTAAGTCACACTTCTAAATCACTCATGTCCTTACATGTAAAAATGAGTAACAGTGTCTCTACAGATCACTGGAATATAATCTACACAATTACACAGCAATCAGCTGATAATGTATTGAACAAAACTAACACTTCCCAAATTAACAAATTTGCGAGACTAACTAACAAACAACACTCAACAAGAAATTTACATTTCATAAACAAAACGGTTATCAACATAACTAACATTGAATTATCCAGCGATATGGTTTCATTCCTGTCTAAAGGTCTTAACTTTGCTGTTGCCTCTTGTACAATCCCTGTCGATGAGATCATTGCTGAAGTGGAATCAGCAGTTAGACATCTCCCCCGTAATCAAGCTGAGATGACGAGGCACGAGGTTGCTAACATTATTGAGAACAGCAAAGTGCCAAAAACAAATATTAACTTCAGTGAAGCAAAAGCCTTGAGAGAATTGAGAGCAAATAAATATATCCAAATTCTTGCTGCTGATAAGAGCCGATCAACTGTTGTGATGCCCCGTGAGGACTATGATAATAAAATCAAAGATCTACTCGATGAAGGTACCTGCCTTAAAATAAACAAGACCCAACCAGCACCTTGGAACGTAAAACAATGGCAATCATTGCCAAGTCATCAATTCCCAAGAAAGAGCAATACCTGATCAAACCAAGGGCTGAAAAGCCACCAAGACTTTATCGGCTACCAAAAATTCACAAAGCTGATGTCCCATTAAGACCCATAGCAAGTACAATACGCTCTGCCACGTGCAAATTAGCACAATACATAACGAAACATATACAGCCCGACATCGGTAGCACCTCTTCGTTCATCAAAAACTCTGAACATCTCGCAAATATAATTAAAGATATTAAGCGTAATCCTAGTATGATATTCTCATAAGTTTTGATGTGACCTCTCTGTTCATAAGGGTTCCGGTCAATGAGTCAATTAAATTATTCGACACTCTGGTAACGAACAAAAGTTTAGCCATAGACATCCCAAGACTCTCCTTTGTCTCCTGTGATACCGAATTTGTACATGGAAGATTTTGAAACAAAAGCAATAGCTTCAAGCACACTAAAACCATCTGCTTGGTTTAGATATGTGGATGACACACTGGTGTTCTGGCCACACCGCAAAGATACACTGAACGCATTTCTAAATCATCTCAACTCGCCAAATCGTTCCATCCAGTTCTCCGTGGAAGCTGACAGAACTCTACCATTTCTGGATATTGTGCTCGGACGGGGTAAAAATGGTAAAATAACACAGTGTTTACCGAAAGAAAACGCATACTGAGCGCCTATCTGAAAGCAGAATCACACCATCACCCCGCATAGAAATCTGCTCTTATCAAGACGCTCATTCATCCAGCTAAGAAAGTGTCAGATGGTGACACTCTGAGAAGTGAAATTCAACATGTTAAAGATGCGCTGAAAATGAACGATTACAATGATGCACAAATCAGCAGGGCATTGAATACCAAAACCAAATCAAATAACAAGGGCATCGAAACTGCCCAAGTAATTAAAACGATCAAAATACCGTACATTGCAGGAGTAACTGATAAACTAGCCAGATGTTTGGAAAACAAAACATCCGAGTCAGATTTGGCACGGTACATAAAATAATGAATGTAATATCTGGTACAAAATATGTATTACCGAAGCTATCAACAGAAGGTGTGTACAGGATTAACTGGACGTGTAGTAAATGTTATGTTGGGCAAACAGGACGAATGATCAGCGCGAGACTAAAATAACATCCGAAAAATATTAAATTATCCTAAATGCAACTGTCAGTAGTTGCAGAATACGCGTGCCAACAAGGACACTCAATTGATTTAGATAATGTTGAAGTGTTGTGAAAACTAGCTACTACTGGCCAAGACTAATTAGATAATCTATCGAAATTGAAGGAAATCAAAACAACTTTAACCGATCTGGCCACATGGCCTACCAGCTCTGGGCTAATTTTTCAACCACATCAATTCCATGCACCCAGCCATCAAATTCACCATGGAGGGGAAAAAGGATGGCAAGTTACCATTCTTGGATGTTTTAATCGAAAAGAGACGAGATGGCTCAATGGGACACTGTCTACAGGAAAGCCACCCATACAGATGCCTACCTAAAACCTGACTCCCACCACTATCCATCCCAGAAGAATTCCCTTGTCAAAACTCTACACCATAGAGCTTGTTGTATTTCCGACCATCACCACCGAGCCAATGAACTGGAGCACGTACACCCAGCCATAAAGATGAATGGATATTCAGACTACACAATCCGTAAAGCTATCACCCCGACCATTGGGAAATAACCATCTGAAGACCCAATCAAAATCATCACCTTGCCATTCATAGCAGGGGTTACCAAAAATATTTTCAAAATCATGAGTAAACACAAGATCCAGGTTCGATTCAACACAGTACATACAATTATTGATCTGATGCCATCTGTGAAGGATGTGATCCCTGACATGCAATACCCCGGTGTCTACAAACTCAGCTGTGTCGGTGGCAGTAGTCACATTGGGGAAACTAAGCAACATGTCTCGGACCATGTTCATGAACATAAGGCAGATCTGTAAAACACGGTAGGACCAATACCTCAGTCGTAGCTGATCATTGTTTTAACGCTGTGGGCAGAAACACAATTTATTTTTCCCAGACGAAGGTGCTCTGCAAACCCACTGGCTATCAGCAAATATTCGTTCATGAAGCCATCCAGAAATATAAACACAAACACAATTTCAACTGAGAAAATTGGTACAAACTGAGCAATCATTGGAAGGACGTTATTAACCAGTTTAAGTCATAACTGGCTGTGATCTTTCCATCCTACCTGCCGATGTTAGCAGTTTATTTCGACTCTCTGAGTTACATTACCAGGTTAAATGTCTTCACATTAACAGGCTAAATGTCTCACTAACATAGCCACCGTTGCTCGTTTTCCTCGATGTGGCGGTGGCTCTCGTTTTTCTTACATTGACATGCTAATCTTACAATAACAGGCTAAATGTCTCACTAACACAGCCACCATTGCTCGTTTTCCTCGATGTGGCGGTGGTTTTCGTTTTTTTTTACATTGACATGCTAATCTCTTACAATACAATGGCCGCCTCCACAGCGTCATCATCGTGGAGGTAGCTCAGCTCTCCGACCTTACATTTACATGCAAATCTTATCTCCAGCCCCGCCCACTTCGCTTATGATCCATGGGCTACACCCATCTCAAACCTTTATAATATCCTGCCTCATCTGCTATCACGCTATATTTTTTCCTACCTCAGTAGCCCTCCCACTATATTTTTTCACCTGATCATGATTGCTTCTGTTGCGATCGAAACGTTGTGATATTTTTATTATGGTTCTATCTACGTGGCTTTACCGAAAGAAACCAAGAATATCACTTTAACCGTTTGGATATCTACCGTCTTAGTGCTGCGTGAAAGCGAATAATCAAATAATACATTATTTAAATGCATGCCTACAAAGGGAAGCGTACTTCAATAGGGATTACTTACCGTTGATAGGGCTATTTTAATAAACACAATAGACAGGAAGGACAAATTCAAAGGGCTCGCATAATGCACATGCATAATGTACGTTGCCTCAGTAATCCCCCCCACACACACATTGTGCAAGAGCGCAGAAGGGTGGTCAACACATCTACGTCTCTATATAAGGAACGGAACAGTAAGACTTCTCCACAAATCTGGCTGTCGCCTGATGAAGCTAGTTGTAATTACTGTCGAAATGTCGTACTCAGTTTGTAAATGTTGTGACTTGGCTCTCCAACACACCGGTGTGCTGTGCTAGTGACGAATTGGCATGTTCTGTTTACGTGACAACCCTTACTCCGGTGGTAGCGGGTTTTAACGACACATTTATATATTTACGCGATCTAACCCAAAAACCTATATCTTTTATTAATTTTTTATTAAATGTTTTACCTACGTGACTTTACCGAAAAAACTTAAGAGTATGAATCCTTGCAGTCACGAAAGCTTCAAATCTAGAATTAAGAGATACTGGGGTTACAGTGATACTAGTTTAAGAGAGATACAGGGGTAACAGATATTGGGGTACACAGATAAAGGTGTAACAGAGATACTAGTGTCACACAGAGCCAGGTGTAACAGAGATACTGCTGTAACAGAGATACAGGTGAAGTGATATCGTGGATGTCACTGTATGGTGTCAGCCCTAGAGAGGCATGGCGTGCGATGTACTCACATCACGGACATCATGTATGTAGCAGCATCATGCATGTCACTGAGTAATGCCGGCTCTAGCAAGGCACGGCATGCGATGCACCGTCATTGCGGACCCCCCGTAGGTGGGTGTAGTACCAGCCCTAGTGAGGGCTTGGTGAGAGCTGGGATAGCGCAATGACACCACACATGGCGTGAAGTGCTGTCTCCCACTGGAAGGAGTGGGAGAGTGTCAGTTCAGGGACAGGGTTACCCTGGGCCATGGCACTCTGGTTGACCCCGAAGGTATGTGACTGGTAAAGTTTACAGGGGGTCCTCCAGGTGGGTGCTAAGGGGTGGTCATGTGTCCGTGGAAAGTTGTATAAAGAAGAGTGGAGAGAGAGCCAGAGTTCTCTTGAAGGTGGGTGGGGCCAAGGGCGGAGTCGGACCCCAACCGGGGAGCATATAAGCCGGGTCCCTGCAGGGACCGGGGTTGGTTGTTGCTACCGTCATCTGAAGATCTATGTTCTACATCCCGAAGAGTCTCCAATACGTGGTCCGGCACCCGAGCCGGTGTCCGGTCCATTGTAGCTAACTCCCAATGTGTTAAGTGTGGTTAGCTGGGTGGTCCAACACCCTTGGCTGTTATCTGGTAACGGGGCAGCTACCCCTTTGTGTATTCGTGTTGGTGGAATAAATGTTTTGCCTCTAAGAAGTACGTCTGCGACTCAGTTGGGCACACTACACAGGCATAACATAGATAGAGGTTTTAAAGGAATACTGATTAAAACAGATATTGGGGTAACAGAGATACTGTGGAAACAGAGATACCAGTGTAACAGAGAAACTGAGGTCACATAGATACTACGGTAACAGTGAGACAGAGGCAACAAAGATAATGGGGTAATATTGATAGAGGTGTAACAAAGGTACTGTGTTAACAACCAAACTGGTGTAACAGAGGAACTGGAGTACTAGTGAAGAGGAGTCGAGAAGGCTTGAAGCACTTCTTTAATTCACCAATGCACAGCTACACTCGTTTCACAACCAACCCCGAACACCCGTCCCACAGCGCCCTTTAACCCATCCCCAATACACATTCCCGTCTGGCACGCCTTGGTCTGGGTGACGTCACTGCCCTCTGACCCCTGACCCCCGTCCCACGAATTCCGCCCTTTAACTCATCTCCAATACACATTCCCGTATGGCGCGCCTTGATCCGGGTGACGTCGTGTTTGCATGGTGCGTGTGCATGAGGGTGGCCCGCAGACCCCTACACTAGAGATACTGCTTTAAAATATACTGTGGTTAACAAAAATACTGCAGTAATGGATATACAGTGAGGGAAAAACGTATTTGATCCCCTGCTAATTTTGTACGTTTGCCCACTGACAAAGAAATTATCAGTTTATAATTTTAATGGTAGGTTTATTTGAACAGTGAGAGACAGAATAACAACAACAAAATACAGAAAAAACGCATGTCAAAAATGTTATAAATTGATTTGCATTTTAATGAGGGAAATAAGTATTTGACCCCCTCTCAATCATAAAGATTTCTGGCTCCCAGGTGTCTTTTATATAGGTAACGAGCTGAGATTAGGAGCACACTCTTAAAGGGAGTGCTCCTAATCTCAGCTTGTTACCTGTATAAAAGACACCTGTTCACAGAAGCAATCAATCAATCAGATTCCAAACTCTCCACCATGGCCAAGACCAAAGAGCTCTCCAAGGATGTCAGGGACAAGATTGTAGACCTACACAAGGCTGGAATGGGCTACAAAACCATCGCCAATCAGCTTGGTGAGAAGGTGACAACAGTTCGTGCAATTATTCGCAAATGGAAGAAACACAAAAGAGCTGTCAATCTCCCTCGGCCTGGGGCTCCATGCAAGATATCACCTCGTGGAGTTGCAATGATCATGAGAACAGTGAGGAATCAGCCCAGAACTACACGGGAGAATCTTGTCAATGATCTCAAGGCAGCTGGGACCATAGTCACCAAGAAAACAGTAACACACTACGCCGTGAAGGACTGAAATCCTGCAGCGCCCGCAAGGTCCCCCTGCTCAAGAAAGCACATATACATGCCCGTCTGAAGTTTGCCAATGAACATCTGAATGATTCAGAGGACAACTGGGTGAAAGTATTGTGGTCAGATGGCATCAACTCAACTCGCCGTGTTTGGAGGAGGAGGAATGCTGCCTATGACCGCAAGAACATCATCCCCACTGTCAAACATGGAGATGGAAACATTATGCTTTGGGGGTGTTTTTCTGCTAAGGGAACAGGACAACTTCACCGCATCAAAGGGACGATGGACGGGGCCATGTACCGTCCTTCCCTCAGACAGGGCATTGAAAATGGGTCGTGGATGGGTATTCCAGCATGACAATAACCCAAAACACACGGCCAAGGCAACAAAGGAGTGGCTCAAGAAGAAGCACATTAAGGTCCTGGAGTGGCCTAGCCTGTCTCCAGACCTTGAAACCTAAATGACTTGGAGAAGATCTGCAAAGAGGAGTGGGACAAAATCCCTCCTGAGATGTGTGGAAACCTGGTGGCCAACAACAAGAAACGTCTGACCTCTGTGATTGCCAACAAGGGTTTTGCCACCAAGTACTAAGTCATGTTTTGCAGAGGGGTCAAATACTTATTTTCCTCATTAAAATGCAAATAAATTCATAACATTTTTGACATGCGTTTTTCTGGATTTTTTGTTGTTTTTCTGTCTCTCACTGTTCAAATAAACCTACCATTAAATTATAGACTGATCATATCTTTGTCAGTGGGCAAACGTACAAAATCAGTAGGGGATAAAATATGTTTTTCCGTCACTGTACATCTATCGCAAAGATACTGGTGTAATGAAAATACAAGCATAACAGACATACAGGTGTAACAGAGATACTGGGGTAATGGAGAAACAGGTGTAGAAGAGATACTGGCATAGTGGGTTCAACCGAGGCACACACACGACCCTGGAGGCAACATGTTTATTCCGGACCCAACGTGGTAACTACATAACCACACACGGGATAACGATATAAGGTGGTGACCACCACGATTAACTACGTAACCACTCCCTGGAATACTATATAATCGGCCAGGTCAGCTAACACGCTGCCTGGCTCCGATGTCTTGTGCAAAGCCCGAAGATCAAAGACTGAAGACTTGGCCGGCGGATTCCATTCCCAGGGCCAGCCCCTCCTGCTTCCCTGCGCAGGGCGTTTTTGGGACCCGGCGTGGCCGGGCTCCGTCCATGGCCACGCACTATTCCCTATCCTTCTCGAAGACTCTGGTTCCACATCACGTGTCCCCCTCACCTCCTTTTGGGGGCCTCCTTTCCACCTCGTCCAGTCACGTGCCCTCTCGTGTTCACCCAGAGTACTATGTCCTCGCCCGCCCTCTCTTTCACCGTCACCAGGGCTATGCCCCCGAGAGAGACCTTCCATGGCATACTCCCTCTGGTGCTAGAGAGAGGCTCCGCACATACAGTACCACTCTTCACTCGATACTGTCGCTACACTATAGTGACACCTTTTATGTCACTACACTGAGATAATGGAGATACTGGCATAACAATATACTGTGGTCACAGAGGTACTGGGGTAACCGATACACTGATGTAACAGAGCTACTGGGGTAACATAAATATTGGGGAAAGAGATACGAGTGTAACGAAGATACTGGGGTAACAGATATACCATGGTAACAGTGATATAGAGATACCAGAGAAATTGGGGAAACAGATATATTGGGGTGACAGAGATGCTGGTATAAAAGAGATACTGGGGTAACCGAGATACTGGGGTAACAGAGATGCTGATATAACAAAGATACTGGGAAACAGAGATACAAGTGTAATACAGATAATGGGGAAACAGAGATACTGGTCTTCTGCTTCTTCCATATGGATTTTTTGTGGATTGTAACAGATTTACAAATTGATGTCGAGATTTTATATCCATTCAACTGCTTCAGGAGTATCCTCGTGGATTTGTTTCAGAACGCCGTTTAATTATCTGATTGGGCAGTCGTTTACGATATGTTGTATGGTCTGAGATGTCGCACCACGGTCCCAAACTGGACTCTCGTTAACTTTCCATTCTTGGAGATAGTGTCCAAACGTCTTCCACAGAGTGTCCGGATCCTATTCAAGGAGGACCAGATCACATCCGGGTTGGAGGATTGCGGGGTCACTGATGATGGATTTCTGCAGCAGGTTCGTGTTTGCCCAGGTGTAACAGAGATACAGGTGTAACATAGATACTGGTGTATCAGAGAACAGTGACCAGTGAGCCCCAGAATTACAAGGCTAGCTCGACTTAACAGTGTGACAGCGATCCAGTCACAGAGCAAAATGCGATCCAGATTAATCGTGAGCAGTGAGTCCCAAGATTTCCAGTCGACATCCACTTACCATCATGACTGTGGGTCGGAGTGACAAACTAACCAGCGTAACGGTGAGCAGTAAATCACAGGATTACAGTAATTGTTGACAGTGATCCCGAGCTACAGTTTGACAACAGGGTGTAGCGACTTCTCAGATTACACTATGTAACACAATTTTTGTTCCTGGGTAGTGTTATTTCATAATTGCGTATGCCTAAAAAGTATAGAAAATGTCTACTATTCCCCACAAATTTTGCTTTTGTGACCATGACAGTAATATTTTAAAATGTACCTATTTTATTTTACACGCTTTTTATTAACTCTGTCTGTTGTTGTATCCTCAAATCTTGTAACTGGATTTTTACTCACTTCCCAATGTGGTGTCGACTGCAAACTTGGTATACTTATGTCATACTGATGACAATATTATATTCTATCATTGCTAATAAAAAATATATATATTTTAAACGTTATTTTTCATATGTTATGTTTCGGCTTGGGTCTAATTGTCCACGCTCAACTAACGTTGGCTGTAAATCACCACGGTCCCTTAAGTTATGGCAAGCTTCGGGGCCAGTTCCTGGAGTCGTGGATTTCTTCCATTACTAGTACGGTACATTTCATTAAAGCATGTTTAAAAAAAAGAAAGTTTTTTAATATTATTTATTTAATGAGAAAACGGGCGAATTTGTGTCTTTTCGTTCACATAAAGTCAGAAAAAAACTATATATGTATTTATACTAAAGTAATAAAAAATTACGACGAAATATTATATCTAGAAGTGAGTAGTTTTTCGATATTTACGATTATAATGCAAATCACTTTCACGAATCAGCCTCCAAATGTAGTCTCCCATCATGTTCTCATTATACTGTCCTTGGTAGTGGCGTTCAAAGTCCAGTATATCCCGGTGGAAGCGCTCGCCTTGCTCCTCCGAGTATGCTCCCATGTTCTCCTTGAATTTATCAAGATGAGCATCAAGGATATGGACTTTGAGGGATATCCTACATCCCATTGTGCCGTAGTTCTTCACCAGAGTCTCAACCAGCTCCACATTGTTTTCGACCTTGTGATTGCCCAGTAAGCCACAAACCATTGCGACAAAGCTGTCCCAAGCTGGTTTATCCTTACTAGTGAGCTTCTTGGGGAATGCATTGAACTCCAGGACCTTCTTTGTCTGTGGTCTGACGAAGACACCAGCTTTTACCTTTGCCTCAGACAGCTTAAGGAAGAAGTCTTTAAGGTACTTGAAGCCTGCCAACTCCTTATCTATACGGATCTGACAAATTGTTTCATAAGGCCCAATTTGATGTGCAGTGGTGGCATCAGCACCTTCCGGGGATCTACCAGTGGCTCCCACTTGACGTTGTTCCTCCCCAGAGAACTCCGTCCGCTGTGGCCAGTTCCGCCTGTGGTAGTGCGCCTTGGTGTCCCTGCTGTCCCAAAGGCAAAGATAGCAGGGAAACTTGGTAAAACCGCCTTGGAGACCCATCAGGAATGCCACCATTTTGAAGTCTACGATGACCTCCCAGCCGTACTCATCATACTTCAAGGCGTCCAGCAAGGTCTTGATGCTGTTACAACAGCAAGGTGCACCGAGTGAGCCGGGGGAAGAGACGGGTACTTGTTACCATTATGGAGCAGCACGGCTTTGATGCTCCTGGATGAGCTGTCAATGAAGAGGCACCACTCATTCTGTTTACAGGCGATTCCGATTGCCCCGACCAGACTGCTCACATTGTGTCAGAAGCAGAGCCCATCTTGACGGGTGAAGAAGCTGAAAAAAGGTTGGTGATGCTTCCTCTCATCTGCGACTTGCACACTTTCATCTAACAAGTTGCACTGCTTGAGCCTAGACGTCAAAAGCATGGCATTGGAATTGGTGAGACCAAGATCTCTGATCAAGTCGTTGAGGTGTTTTTGGTTGGGGTAGTATGGGTCTCTCTCCTCGGCTCCACCTCTGAAATCGTCATCTGGATCTACAGCGTCTTCCTCACTCTCTGACTTGCTGCTCTCTTCTAAAGTCGGCTGCTCTCTTCTTGGTTCTTTCGGTAAAGTCACGTAGAAGGGAAATAATAAAATAATAAAAATAAAACATAATAAAATACAATTCTCACGACGTTTCGGCCACAACGCAAGCAGCCGTCCTCAGGTGAAGAACAGGGCTGTCGGAAAGACAGCGTCCGAATGAACACCACCAAGCTTGGCAGCGTATATTTAAGCAGGGGTTAGAGGAGGAGACAGCCTTGACAAAGGAATTTACAAAAGAACCAAGAAGATGAATCCCTGCAGTCACGAAAGCTTTAAATCGAAATTTAAAATCGGCTGCTCTCTCTTCGGAGGAGTGGGTACAGGGAGCTCATGGCAGTGTGACACTGGCGCGATAGATAAAGGAAGGTCCAGATACGTGATAGCAGGTACATTCTTGCCAGTCCGACGTTTGGAAGGGTCCACCATACAGAAGTAGCAGTTGCTTAAGTGGTCAGTGGGTTCGCGCTAAATTCTTGGGATAGCGAACTTCATGGCTCGCTTTTCCCCTCTGTACCATCCTACTAGAATACATGTTTTTCACCCATGACTCGTGTGTAAGAGATTCTCCCAACATTTTTTAAAAATTATATATATTTTTAATAACATTGAAAATTGTAAAACTTTTAAATTAAAACTTTTTTTTTACAATTTTAACAAATTACATAACATAAATTTCCGAGCAACAGTTGTCCTTCTTACCTTCCAGAGTTTTTGCATTGCTCACAGGTGAAATGAGGTGCCCAGGGTTTGTCTTGATCCCCGACAGGCATGCCGAAATATGCCTTGTAGGCCTCACACATTTTAGCAGATGCTTCCACAGAGTACTTTTTCGCTCTTGTCTTTATAAATTGGCCGCAGACATAGCAAAATGCGTCTGCCTGATGCTTGCATCCTCTTGATGCCATATCAGAAAAATGCAGATATGCATCCACTTCGGCAACTTGAACTAAATTTAACTGAGAGGCTTAAGGCCACTGTATTTATACTATTTATTTTACTGCAAAGTTCTAGAATGTTCTAGTAGTTACTATAAAATTTACTCAGCACTGAATCTATCTGCAATGTTTTGGAAAAAACGTAAATTTCTAAATTTCACTGCCCTGGTCACAAAAGCAAAGTTTATGGGGAATCTTGATTTGAAGCTTTTGTGACTGCAGGAATCCATACTCTTTGCTTCTTTCGGTAAAGTCACGTAGGTATAAAATAAAATACAATTGTGGGGAATAATAGCCATTTTAGGTACTTTTGAGGCATAAGCAATTAGGAAATAACACTTGCTACCCAAGAACAAAAAATATATTAAAAAAAACAATTGTTACACAGTTTTATCAGTCTCATCTTGATCCAGAATGACAGTGAAGGGTACATCCTAGGGATATGAATATACATCGTCCTGCCTCTTGATGTTGGTGTAGCAGTAGACTTCAAGCTAGGAATGGAGGTTGTCAGGTACCCCTAGCTACTCCATGTTCCCGGTGGCTCTCCATCGGGTGCGTTGGTGATAACGCGATTATGATAGCGACTATCTGCTTCAGTACGTGCGACCCTGGTGTCAGGCTCAGCTCAGTGCTGACCCCTTAGTAACAAAGCAACTCACCTGAGCAGAATCCATCCGCCACTGCTCCCACTGATTCGTGGCAACAGTGCACTCAGGGCCTGTGCTGCTTGTGCCGAGCTCTGGCAACTCACGTTCTCTGCAGTGATGAGCCACCAACACCTGGGGCTGGAACTCATGAGGACAGGGCATGGCGAGTTCATACAACTGTGCGGGCGTGTTGCAGAAGGTTACTTTGTAGTTGTATTTGTTATTGTTTTCCTGGTGCACCTTGTTCAGAATCAGGAATTCTTTACTGACATTCCAAAAATGTAGTTGTGGTAATTTTTTTTGGGATGTATTAAAGAGTAGTGTTCCTACAACCGACTTGGTCTCCTATTTCATCCCAGAAGACCTTGTGGGTGGACGCTGTGGAATACGAGGAGGAGTTCTACACCTCACACACAACCATGCTGGCTCAGGGCTCAATTTGGAGCAGATGAACGAGGCTTCTTTATCTGCTCGTCACTACAGACGCAGGCCATGTTTTGGGCCTGGTCGAGATGGCTCCACTTTTTGAGAAACAAAACAAGCAGTCTCTCCAAGTACAAAAAATATATTTCCTCAGACACACTGCGTTGCTTCTGGGAGAACATAATTTCACCAGCATTGGTTCAATACAAACGAACTCTGGGCATTTTTCGACATTCAGCGTCTCATCAGCAGTCATACTTCCTATAGCCCAGGTGTCGGCAACCTACGGCTCCGGAGCCGCATGCGGCTCTTTACGGGCTGCTTCTTGACGATATGTACAGTATGTACTCAGATGCATTGCGGCTCTTGAAATACTGAATTTTGTACCGAATTGGAAAGAAATGGCTCTTCTTGTTATTTTGGTTGCCGACCCCTGCTATAGCCAATGCTCGTGAACTGCCAGATGTTTATAGGCAACGATCCTCTCCACTAAATATGGGTTCTTGAAGTTCACGCTTCAGCATCTGAAACCTGTATTGAGGTGGTTCAGGCATTACCATAATTTACCCACAGTTCCTTTCACCCTGCTTAAACAGTCTCCACTGCTTGTAGTATTATCTTAGCAGCTACTGTTGTTACTTGATCTTGTGTTCCACATAAACTGAAATAGAGTGACAGGCTCTCATAGAGCCATAGACTCAAAGAAAGACCTATAGACTCACACGCAGATCTTAAAACTCATACAGAACTCCAGACAGCTATAGCATCCCACAGTTTGAGCTGCGTGCACTCTGGAGATGAGCTGACAGGTTCCGTGGCAATAAAACGTTTATTATCATCTCTAATTATTGGGGTGGTGACATGGCTTAGCGGTTGTGCATGCTCTGTTTGTTGCAGAGGTTCATCGTTCGAATCTACCTGGCACCCTGATACTGCGGATGTAATAACTATAATATGCACCATCAGCTCCCAAAAGGTAATTCGCAACAGTAAGCCATTGAGTGATGCATAATGTTTCGATTGCAACACAATCAATCATCATCAGGTATAAATGAAATAGAAACACAAATCTAGTATACTTAGAAATGTAATGTAATACAACAGAGAGTCGGATAACATAACAGTCAACACCCTACCTGGTTGATTACGTTCTTTCTGAGAATGCTAAATTTGAGAGAGAGATAAAACACAGAACCAGAGACATATAGACAGACATATAAGTAGAGAAAGATATCACAGACATACATATAGAGAGAGAGAGACGTACATAGGTACACAGAGAAACCACGTTTCTGTGTCGAGGCCTTAAATAGAGAGAGGGGGGCGGGGACGGAGAGAGAGGGAGGGAGGGGTTAGAGAAATTAGCATGTCAATGAGTGGCACGCTGCAGAAGCTTGAAAAAATGGGGGGACAGGGAGAGAGACACACTGAATTAAATAACCTAGCAAAATTTCGAAATGTAATGTAATGCAACACAGACAGTCGGTCAACACACAATTAACGCATATGTAATAAAATACTTCGTCAGGCACTGCTGGTCTCCGTTGCTCTTTTATTTAGTTTCCTCCTCGCACCCCGCTGGTCCTGACAGCGGACCAGCGTCTCCTCGCGCGCGCCCACGCGCGCTCCTCTGACAGCTCCTCCGCTCCCTCTCGCACCACGCTGGTCCTGACAGCAGACCAGCCTCTCCGCGCGCGCTCCTCTGTCAGCTCCTCCGCTCCCCCACTCCGCACACCACGTGACTGATGGCGCGGCGGCCGCCCAACGTGGTCCTGCTTCTTCACTCCAACAACTGATCCCGATCCCTTCCGGGCTCCCACCTATATCCGCTTTACCACGTGACCCTGACTCCTCCCCTTCCGGATCGTCAGATCTGGCCTTCCCATACTGCCCTGCTGGCTCCACCTCCATTCACCTCGCTTCCAATTGGACCCGAGGTGAATGGCGCCCCCCCCCCCCCACACGCCCCCCATACTGGGCTCCACCCCCTGATGATGATTGCTTGTGTTGCAATCGAAACGTCGTATGCTAGTATTTAATTTATTATTTTCTCTTTATACGTGACTTTACGGAAAGGACCAAAGAGTGATGCATAATGGTCTAGATTTGACAATTTCATGAATTACAAGGAAACCACTCAATTGGGATTATACAAAGCAATCATCACCTCCTGGCAGACAAATGCCCAAGATTACACGTTTAAATGAATATGTCCTGATTTCTTGACTTCTCAACGGGTACATTTGAAACTTTTACGTGATTTAAGTCTGCTGGCAGAAAGTACGTAGGCTGATCCAGTGACAACAGTAAGAAATAACGAAGATGGTGAAAAGTAAATATTGCATAGACTTGCCGTGCTTGCTGTGCAGACACTACACTGCATTAGAGTGCAGCCCTGGTGTTTCTATTTCTACCTGTATTTACTCTCATGTAGAGTAGCAGGCACCTGAAATCAGACCACTGTGATCCACTCCTTGTTTAGAATTCCACCACCCTGATCTATCAACATGCAGAAGCGTGCAGTACAGTAAGTTCACACTCAGTAAGTTATTTTTATGTAATGTCTAGAACATTATTTTTTTATTGTTCTAGATAAGCCAGGCATCATTTTCATATTGTCCACATGCTTGCAGTAAATTTCCCTGCATGTTTAATACTTTATTTCCTGTTCCTAAATTATTCCATATGTGCTATTGGCGTTGTGTAATGAGATTATTAATCCGTTCCCTAAACTCACAGAACAGTGCATATGACCGTATGTGTCAGTAAAACATACTCAAGTGGAATATTTGTTTTATTTACACACTTCCTCACAAGCTCTGCTATGAAATGCTGCATGAATGTCAAACCAATATATTTTAGTTCTTAGAGGTGTCATTTTGCCAAATCAAGTGCAAAAACAAATTGAAACTGATGTTTTTTTGTGCAGTCACTGGCTTTGATCATAATATCCCTGTATTTGAGAACCCGGCTCAATCGCCAGCAGCTGAATTCACGTTCTCGGCAGTCCCAGCTCAGTACTTTGGCATCTGAACCATCTGGCATACTCCTTGAGTATATCTTTACAATATTACCGAGGTGTCCAGATGGTTGAGAGGTCGGAGCGCTGAACTGAGATCCTGGTTTCAGATGGGGGCCCTCACCTGTGATTAAGCTGGGTCCTCAGGTCTCAGGAGTCGATGGTCTCAGCCCAGTCACCAATGCCTGCAACAAATTAACCTCCATCGTGTTAAATTTTGGTGCTGCACTTAATTTGGCTAAATTCCGACTCGGACTTAAAAATGTTACAGGCGAGTGGAAATATGCGGCCCTCTAATGTGTGGATCAGAGGTCACTTAAAGGGGTATCACAGAGCCAGATCTATGATACCTACATCCATTGGTCGTTCTCTAATGCGAAGGGTCACACCACTGTGCGAGAGATCAGAATGAACGCTTTGTTTAATGATGCGATACAGACAGCAGCATCAGGATGCTATGTGGTAATAAATCACAGTGGGAGCAGATCCATTGAGAACATCGAAGGCCCGAGCATCATGTTGCGGTGAACTGAAAAAACGAACTAAAGAATATTGCAGCGTTTGTATGTTCACAATGAACCCTAGAAATCAATTTACACAAGCAGCAGGGAACGGGCACATACCTTTAAAGAGAAGGGTTCTATTAATCTTGTACATTCCAAATATTGTTCACGACTTGACACTGCAGGAGGATTAGTCAGCTGATGTTTGCATCTGTGAAATAACGTTTTACAAGGCGGGATGTACGACATCCTTGAATCCTTGAAACAATAATAAGCAGAGTAATAATGATGCATTTACACTAGAAATATATAGTGAATATGAAGATTATTTTTCAGGAGGGTTCTTCTACATTGGGATGTTTGGAAAACACCACTTGCAGTGTGTGTGTTTTTAGCTATGGGAATAAAACTGGAGAACCCGGAGGACTCCTTATAGAATAGGGGGAGACCATACATAAGTCTGACCAATCTCATGAGTCCAGTCCATCGTGAATGTGCACAAATTCCATAGAGAAGGGATCCAAAGTCAGGAATCAAATCCAGGTCCTTGTTGTGAGGCACAAGTGATACCACAACAACACCACCTTGCTGCCCTGACAAAATAAAAATGCGTTCACAAATTATCACTCTGTGCATATCCACCGCACACTGAAGTAATGAGATGCCCATTTAGTCTTGTTAACTGTTGGGACAAAGTGTTGTTTAGTGAGCACCCATTATGGCAAGCACAATGGCCTTTGTTCCCCAGTGTTAATGTTGATTATACCCCTCAATGTATTATTAATTTCAGCGTTTGTGTAGGGGTGGCAATGAGCAGGTATAGAAACCGAATTCCACTGATAATGTGCATAGCTAGGAATCAAACCTGGGTCCAGAAATTAAAGCACAGGGACGCACACACACACACACTGGTGTAGAGAGATGAATGATCCCAGTGTGAGATTCTGCACGTTAGCGTGAGTTGAGTGTGTGTGTACACTGAAGATGCGAGGGGGGAAGAGTTGTGAGAGTGAGATGCGAGAAGTGGGATGTGCAGAGGGGCAATGCTTAAATAGAAGAGATGGCATAGGTAATAATAACAGCAATGAAACATAAGGCATTGCATATTCAAGTTTAAACTGAAAGGCTGATGTTATTTGTGTCAGTATTTCTTCCTGTTCATTCTTTAATTTTCATAGTAATAATTATCATGTAAAAAAATAGAAAGCACATAAGAAGTAAGCTGTCGGAAATGCTTGAGGCCGTTTAGGAAAAAAACCCTCTAAATTCAGGGAAATGGTGTTAACATGCATACGGTTTCAGGAAAAACATACACCTGGAATTATTATTAGGGTACCTGACACATCAGGCAACCCAAATGACTTTGCAGCTTTAGCGATCCCCGAAATGTCATTAAAGCCCTGGCTTTAACATAGCCCTTGCTGGACTCGAAACTCTTGACCTTATCAACAGTCTTTATTATCGTCGTCATTGCGATATCTGAAACATTTGACAATGGAGAACATGCTATAATGTGGCAAAGGCTAAAATGCTTTTTTTCAGATCGTGTTAATAACTACATTTGAAACTACTAATCTGACCAATTTAAATTTCTCCTTCAATAATATATTATCTGACAAGCCCCCCGCCCCCCCCGCCCCCCACCAATTACTAAGGGAGTTTATCAGTGTTCTGTTCTTGGCACTATCTTGTTTTGTCTGAACGTCAGCATCTACAATTTGCACTCTGACATTAACCATTTTGCTGAAGACAGCCCCGATGGCGTCCAGGAAGGTCATAGAGGAGTTACAGCAGCATCTACAACAGTATTTTATCAATTTTAACTCCAAATTAATGCCATATAATTGGTCGTCAACACTGCAAAGACCGAAGTCAAAACTGTATTTTATGATTCACATTGACCACATGGCCAACAAGATAAAACACGATTGGATTAGTTTTTTACACCTCAACTCCATCTGAATATAGTTAATGCCAGCTCCTGTCCATATTTTATTATAGTGACACCTTGCTTCTGACTCTACCTTAAAACCTGAATTTCGTTATACCACTCTATTCTACATTTTGTCCTTGATACTCCATATAGAACTTGCCATTGTAACCTGCACATTAACTCAAATTTGTCTCCCCTGGATATCCGGAGAGACCATCGTGAGCTGTCTTCATCCTCTGAAACAAAATATTCAAATTAACCAAGGGACCAAATAATTCCTCTAACTCCCTCTCATAGCATCAGAAGGACCCTCCTTATTCCACCATAAAAATCCAATTGCTAAAACTTTTTTTGGTAAAAAGTATTTCTACGTTTCAGCTCCAAGTTTCTGGAAAAACCTCGCTGCTCATCTATAGCTTCGTTCCCTCTCGTCATTCCCCCTCTTTAATTCCCTATTAAACCAAAGCACCGAGCTTACATGTGTCTAACTTTTTCTGGGGCCTCTTGCTCTCACATTATATTTGCAGTTTTTTTATTGCGTGTGTTTCATTTACAACCATTAAATACCTCGTTTGTGAGTTGTGCAATATGCCTTAAGGACCCTGTACTCGTTCTCTGAAAGATTCATATTTTTGTCTTCGTTTTAATGTTGCTGTACTCACGCACCACAGATCTCCCCAGGAAAATAGGCAAAAAACTGGCTAAACGGTATCATCCTTTTAACAAATAAAATAAACTTAAACTTACTGTCCTGATTAGTCACTGCTGCCCAGCTTTAAGACAATGATGATGAATACTGTGCTGAAAATAATGAAGATAGCGATGGAGACCATGTGAATTCATAAATTTGTATTCAGTAGCATCATTAATGCAAATTGCACATCTGTAGTGAGTTGTATGGAGACGGAGGCAACACGTATTTATTTAACAATAACACAGAAGGTCCCTAACACGAAGGGGTAATGGCCCCTTATACCCAACAACCTCAGGAGGTACGGCCTCCGGGCTAACGTGCCCTAGCCACTGGGACCACCCACTCTTAGCCCTCTGGCTAACGGGACCTAGGGGAGACTGACCCGACTCAGCCAAAGTCCTCGGGTCCCGACCACTGGCCCACTCAGACCCAGCCCTGAAAAGGATGTCGGTTCCGGGGATCCTCAGAGTCCTAGCCTTCTGGCCACTGGCCTCACTGAGCTCTGGCCCTTAGAAGAACGGAGGAGCTTGATGTCTAGGGTCCTATCTTCAGGCGAGCTCTTGGGTCTTGGGCTTGACGCTGACTGGCTTTTATGGGGCTCCCACGGTCACTCTGCCCGTGGCCACGCCCACTCTCTGGAACCTTATGGAGGGACCTAGATTGTTGTGCAATCCCCCAGCCCCTCTGGGGGCCTGGGATGTCCCCCTCTGGTTCCTAACTGCCCCCCAGATTGCCTGACCCACGAAAACTACTTCGTATAGACCAGACCCGCTATTGCCCCCTGTTGGGCCCTGACTGGAGGTATATATTCTACCCACGCCTGACAGCACACACACAAAAAAGAATTGAACAACGGCAATGAGTGCAACGGCCGGAACAAGAAGGTAATGCAAGACACCGACTTAATGATCCGACAGAGGGGACAAGTGGGCAGTGTGGGTGCGTGGGAACAGGGGAACCTAGGAGAACCGGGAAATTTTAGAGTGAGTCCACGTTGCGGGTCCATTGTAAGAGTCAGGGTGCTTTGGTGCTGGATCGGGAGAGGCCGGATGACGAACACCCGGCATCTGTTGGGTGGTAGATGCCGGCTCTGTCGGAGCACATCCTGGTGTACGGATGGTTGCGCAGCATCGCGACCGACCGGCGTTGATGCACATGGTGAACTCACTCCTGTGGCATCTGGGTGAATGGTAAGACGGAACGGCTCACAGACAGGTTCAGGAGGAACACACCCCGACTAATCAGACACGTCAAGCGCATGGCCCCTGCGAGATGAAGCTGAGGTGACAGTGTGCGGCACGATGTAGGGCTTTAGGCGTGACGGGTTGACATACCAAGAATGCTTCCCGCAATTAATTTTAACATAGTGGGCCGAACAACCCGAACAATGTTCACAGGACTCCGTCAGGGTTTGAGCAGTTTGGGCAACGTTGCTAAGGGCACCTGGGGACAATGGAGCCAATGTGGTCGGACAATCTCGACCTTGATGCGGGCGGTTTCAAGCGCAACTGTATGTCCATGGGGGGGTCGATGTCCCTGCCATACATCAAGTAGAAGGGCAAGTACCCAGTGGCCGCGTAAGGTGCCAACCGGTATGCGGCCAAGACCCCAGGGATACGGAGGTCCCAGTGAAGTTGGGCAGCATCAACTTGGTGGCACAACATAGAGGTGATCGTCCAATGGAGGCGCTTGACCATCCTATCGGTTTATGGGTGGTACGGTGAAGTGCGCACTTTTTGAATACCGAGGAGGTCGCAGACTTCTCTCAGAAGGGTAGATGAGAATTTTTTTCCATGGTCGGTCAGTAGCCGTTCTGGGTCCCCCTTATCCAGGACATAGCCCTGAATAAAGGCTTCCGCAATGGCCGCCGCCGTCTGGTTGGGGAGCAGCCAAGCCATGGGCCAGCGGGTGAAATACTCAACTCCAACCAGTAGATACTTATTACCGCGGGCCGTGTCGGAAAGGGCCCGAGGATGTCCAGTGCCACCAGTTCGTTGATGCGGGACACCCGAATCGACTGTAACGGCGGGTAGGCTGGTCTAGCGGGGGGCTTCCGTCTCACGCACTGGGTGCAGCTTTTCAACAACTCCACAACATCGTTGGCCATACCAGGCCAAAAGAAATCCAGCTGCAGAGTAGCAAGCGTTTAATGAATGCCCAAGTACAAGAGGCACTCGTGTGCGGCCCAAACGGCTCTTCCCCCTGCAGGGCAGTAGGGACAACATTTTAATAGCGGTGAGAGCTGTCGTCCCAAGTCATGAGAAGGCCATTGTGCAAAATGACTGCCGAGACCCCTCCACGGCACTTCGAGTTTCCGGCTCGTACGGCAGGGCAGCGCAATCTAACAAGGGAGGGGTCCTCCATTTGGAGGCGTCCCCATTCAGCAAGGCACGGATTTAGCAATGAATTATGGGTGGTCGACCCATGCAGCCCGTCAGAGGGGACATTACCTGGGCCATTCACCACAGCTGCTGCAGCAAGGGGCGATGGGGACACGGTGACAGCGGGCAGCTTGCACCACCCCGAACCCATAAAGCATGCGCACTTTTCACCTGTGGGAAGGCGTGACAAGGCATCGGCGTTCAAATGCTGCGTGCCTTTGCGGTAAATCACCATGAACGCAGAGTCCTGTAGGACCTTGAGCCAGTGTGACAATTGGCTGGATGGCTGGTCAACCCTAAGTGCATATTGTAACGCTGCATGGTCGGAGCGAACAGTAAAGTGTCTACCGTACAGGTACGGCCAGTACTGTTGTACAAAAAAAACAATGGCCAGCAGCTCACGGCGGGTAACGCAATAGCTTTGCTCCACCGGAGACCGGACCCTGCTGCCATAAGCGACTACCCGCTCGATTCCGTTAACGACCTGTGATTGTACCCCGCCAATTCCAGTTTTGCTGGCGTCAGTATCCAAAATGAACGGTAAAGTGAAGTCAGGGTAGCACAGTGGAGGAGCGTTCACGAGGGCATCGCCAAGAGACCTGAACGCAGCGTCCTCGACCTCTCCCCACTGGAACTTTGTACCCTTGGCCGTGGCTCTTGATGTGAAGCCCGCAACGAAACGGCCGTAATAGGACACGAGTCCAATAAAGCTGCAGACTTCTCCCACTGACATAGGCGTTGGCCATGTCCGCACGCAATTCGTTTTTTTCCGGGTCAGTGGCAATGCCCGTCTGGCTGACAATGTGTCTGAGATAACGTGCTGACATGCTGATATGGTGAATACTCCCTCGGCAGGAGCTCGACCTCCCATCCTTGAGACCACACAAAGCCCTGATGTGCGAGACATTGTAACAAGTGACGAACATGCTCGAGTATGTGTCAGCATTTCTACAGCAGATGGTAGCACAGTGGGTGCGGAACTCGAGTATCTTGAACCAGATATTAGACCAATCGGTACTCGCTTCTGCACAACAGATGCGTGAGTCCCACCACAGTATCGGCAACGTTTGGGTCAGATGGAATTGTTTCTTTGATCTAAGCCAAGAGAAGTGCGAATCTGAAATTTAAAGCCAGGAGGTTTGCAGAGAACCTGCAAACCTCCTGGCTACCATCAAAGGTTTGTACACGAAGCCATACAAATATACAAACACAGACATAATTACAACCGTGATGATGGGTACAAACTTAGTAATCATTGGAAAGATGTTATTAACCACGCAAAAAAGACTTAATTACACATTTTTGGACCATCTCATCTGACAGGCACTATTTTACCTTACTTTACAGAGTGTTAACATCCCCAGTGTTTAACAGTACTCTCTTTATTGTTCAACCAGCACTGGTATAAACATGGGCATTTTCGTTCTTTTCTATCATGTGTATCAACAGGTGCTTGTACACACACATGTTCACGTACACTTGCACCCCACACTCTCATTTGGCCTCCCCTCCCCCTCTCTGTCCAATGCGTTGGCGTGTGCAGCAGTAGTTGCTTGCGCACAACCACGTCCACGCCGCCGACTCTCGTGTGCCGCGTCGTCCATCCTTTTGGCCCCGCCCCCCTCCCGATGCGTTCTACGTGGCACTTCGTGCCGTCTTTGAGCCCCGCCCCCTCCCTCCCGATACGTTCCATTCATTGGCTAGCACATTCTGATGAGCTCCCCCCCCTCTCCTCCCCCTCAACTTGCTTTTAAGGGATTACATCTTGAATCATTGCCTCACTTGATGCAGCAAATCGTGCTGTGACGGTCCCACCTGATGACGGAGACTTGTGTTGCCTCCGAAACGTCGTGATTTTTATTTTATTTTACTTTTATTAATTTTAATGTTTTACCTACGTGACTTTACCGAAAAAACCTAAGAATATGAATCCTTGCAGTCACGAAAGCTTCAAATCTAGAAAGAAAAGCATGCTTTGGATTACTATCACTGTCGTATATCGACCACTGTCCTCACCGCTGTCAAATTTCTTTTCCGAGAATTCCAGGCTGCTCTACTGTGTGTTACTTGGCTCTCGCTACATCATCTGTGGTGACCTGAACTGTACTGGACCAACCAGTTCTTGTTGTAAAATTAAGCGATCTCGCTAACATTATCGATGGTCACAGTTTAACCCAGAGCATTAGTGGCACAATATGTCACTCGGAAACTATACACAATTACATCTTCACATCCGCCGATGGCGTAACTAAAACTGACCTACGTTGTTATCGAATATGTGGGTATTTGAGATCACAGTCTCATGACGTGCAAAGTGGTCTTACCAATTATTCGCCCACCCATCACAATGATGTCATACCAAGACTGGACATGATTGAACCACGATGCTTTTCTTCAGAGGATCTGCATCGATGGTCGATTCATTTGCAGCTCAATTTGAAAATTACATCACTGCTCTTCTTGATGGACTCGTGCCCATTCGAACAAGCCCAAAAAAAATGGTGGAAGTTGCACAGTAACTGGTTGTCACTGGAGGCGCTATATGTGAAGCAGATGCAGAAGAGGCTGGAGCATCTTTGGAAGAAAACTGGTTTCGAGAGTATCCATTTCGCTTACAGAGCCACCTGAAGATCTGTCAATGCAATGCACATCAATGAGTTGGCTTGCGATCCCCATTTTCTGTCACGTGTCGTGAAGGGTATGCTGCACTCCAACCACCCATCAACTAGTCAGCCAGGTCTGTGCACAGTACTTGCAACGTTCTTCGGCAATAAAAAAAAAGTGACGATCAAGACGGCATTTTCTAAGGCGATACATTTTCCTGGTCTTTTATCTGAGTTTGATCAACCTGGAACCAATGCAAAACTCGAGACCCTGGCACCAATGTCGGTGGCAGAGATGTCGTTTATTGCACAGCTGCCAAATAACGCATCGCCGTTCGACTACATTCACACGACAGTTCTAAAATTATGCTCGGACATGCTTGTACTGCTTATTGTCCACCCGGCTGTTTCCCAGACCAGTTAAATATGGCGCAGGAAATACCAGTCCTGAAAAAAGCCATACATTACCCCACACATCATCGCCCGATTTCAAACCTGTGTATGATTTCAAAGATCATAGAGTGCCTTTGTCTGAAGCGGTTACTTCCCCATGTCGCTGCATCAGGCAGATTCAACCCATTGCATTCCACATACCAGAAGTTCTACAGCACTGAGACGGTTCTTTGAAAGGTCACTGATGACCTCTACAAGATCATGGATGCCCAATGCGCTGCAGCGTTGGTTGGCCGTGATCTCTTAGTTAGTCATGGGTCAGCGTTCACGTGTAAACACTCATTAAATGGCTGAAACCACCTTACAATATAGAGAACCACAAAGCATGGACAATTATTGATGGTTGTTTGTAGCTCCTTCGCACCACTGAGTCATTCTTTGTGAAAGTGAGCCAATATTGTGCGGTGCGTTGCAAGACTAAATTATTATATTCGCCATTGTTTTGGACAGATTAAGCAAAATTACTTTTTGTTTTATTCCTACGAGTTCCCCAGACATTTGTTTTAAATAAACAACAACACCGCTATCACTGGCTGTGCACTGTTCCACTGGTCACCATTGGTTAACCGTGTGTCATGGCTTCAGTGCAGAAACTAAAACAGCAATGATAACGATCCACTGCTTAGTGCCAGTCATTGATGCTTACAGCTCTAATGACGAAGAGGTGATGTGTTGAGGATTCGCAGAGAGTGTCAATGCGAAAAGATACATACTACGAGCACACGTCCACAGGTTGTGATGTCAAGAAGGAATTTGTCTGTCAAGAAGGAGCCTGTCTGGAAAACGCATCAGCCAACCGTCAGTAGCTGAAACAAATGCTTAATGACTCGCCCATAAGTGGACTTTCCCCTTTTCACCACACACCCGAGACACATTTTCAATCAACCTAGATCTAATGAAAAAAACTGCGCAGTCTACCGTGATGAAGTTCAACACAATTACACCAGATCTTGGGACAAATCAATTGCTGCCAGCCAAACACATGGCAATTTCCATACGGTCAAACCTGGACAGGTGGCAACCCTACCTATAGGTACGTATGGCCATGCAGCTGGGGTCAGGACTTGTACCGGAACTGAAACGACTACATGACCTGTAACGGGGATATGATCTAAGAGATGTGGCGTTAGTCCGCCTGGTTACAATTCGGTGTATTTTCCATGAGGATTGCCCCAGAGCACAACGTTTCATGACCGTGACCATCGCAGACTGGAATATTGTGTGGATCATCAGCAGATTTTGAAAAACCACCCAGACGTCTTCACAACCCGGGTTCACCAAATTATTATTATAAACTGAGAACTGCTGATGAGACACGGAATGTTGAATCCAATCCATAGATTGTTTGTATTAAACCAATGCTGCTAAAAAAAACTTGACTCCTCGCAGGCTGTGGTTGGTGGGATGTGTAAAAAAATGTGTTATGTGGAGAGACGGATATGGGAATGAGGCGACATGTCTGCGTATTTATTTTGTTACCAAGAATAGAGGATTATTCAAAATAAAGGTATTTTATTAGAGAGATCGTATAAATATAAATGTATCATTAAATGTAGAATTATAATGGCTCTGCACAATGATCGGCAACGTTGCCCATCCCCACCTTGACTGCTGGACTCCTTTGTCTGACGCACTGTACTCGCGCAGGCCTGAGTAATGTGACCCGAACGTGAACTCAACTCTCACATCAGATCAGTGCGTTAAAACCCACCCCCGCGTGAACAATTTAACAAACAAACAAAGTAAAGCTGAAGGTGCTCCGCCCTGCTACCGCTTGCTCGCGCCAGCGGTGGCGGCCGGTGGAGGCCCTCTCCCCTCGAGCAACCTCTCGAGAGACCCTGGAGAGGGTGGACTACTCCTCCGCGCTGACCTTGACGTCCTGGGAGAATTTAGAGTTGCTCACACTTTGCCCCACCACAACGGGCGACCGACTAACTGTGGTAAACCCATTGATACGTCTGGGTTGAGTAGAGTCTGGGGGTGGGTGTGATTTATGAAACGTAACCACTGCTGCAACGGGAGATCGAACGAGTTTGGCCTCTGGATTTACAATCGAATAGAAGGAAAATATCACGGTAAATAAAGGAACGCACCAAAGCTGCCTTAACGTCGCACTGGCATGTATGGACGGCATTTAGGCACGAGTGGAGGAAGGTGCCAATGACTCGGCTTCTTTCCACATGCAGATGCGATACGCAACAGGGCTGGCCCAACAGCCACAGTGACCACGCAGACAATTCCCCCTTCTCATATCCGTCTCTCCACACACAAAAAAACAAAAGTACATTTTATACACATTCCCGTCAGCCATAGGGTCTTCTGGCAGTGCAGTAGTATCGGTTTAATACTGTGCAACACAACTTTGAAAAGGTTTTGACATTAGTTGTCTCTTCGGCAGTCAAGCATGCTTAAACCAATGCCTGAAATAGATAGTGGCTGGTGGGATGTGATGTGTGAAGGGAGCGTAGGATTGTATGCTCATTTATTGTGTTATTTTAATTCACAACGACGATCATCGGTTGTTATCATGTACACAAAGAGTACAGTTCTCAACAATTACAGAAACATCTACTCCATTTTGAACCGTACGTACAGTAATGTGTTTACTTTAATAAGCCATTAGCATCGCTGTTAAACTTCCCAACGGAAACTCATAATTACTGCGGAGATCATAGATGTAGCAAGCCCGAGGTTTACACAGCCTCTGCTTGGGCATTATTCGCTGTCAAGAACTCAAACCACTGAAAATGAATACCGTAACAAATGCGCAGACAATCCCTACGCCTCCTTCCCGTCTCTCCACAAATAAGTACTTGTTTTTACACATCCCATTCAGCCACACAGCCGTCTGGAAGTGAACTTTTTCAGCAGCATTGGTTTAAGACTGCAAGAAAGCTCCGACGTCTGTTCAGGTACACCACAGCGCTCACGTCTCACAAGTGAAAAAAAAGTGTTCCGCTCTTTGTTTGGTGGCAAGCGAATAACGCTGCCAATTGACGGTATTTCTGTGTGTGTGTGACCTCTGGGCCACGAAACAGACGGACATACACCCAAGTTGACTTAGTCTTTAAAAGAGACACATATTTACGCTCTCGCTCGCTCGCACACACACACACGCGCATGCACACGCACTCAGCAGTAAATGTCACTAAGTCAAATTCCCCCCTTTTCTCTCACCTCCACCCCAGCGCCCTTCCCCCACGCTCACATATAACCGGCTCCTCTGTCGCTCCCAATCCTCCCTCCCCAGCACACAGTGGCAGTCAGTTAATACGTCCTCCTTTTTTGCATTGAACTGGATTTGTAATTTTTGTATGGAACGCGTGTACTATATGCATATATAATTATAGACTACAGTATATGTCAATACTGTAAAGTATATTTTTTCAAGACTACAGTTCACATAAAGACTTAAATATGATGTCGTGACAAATAATACGTGTTTCTTTGTGTAAGTTTTTTTTTATTTGGTAAAATAAACGAACTTGCTTTTTCAGTATTTTTTTGGGGTAAAAACTGGAAGATTTAAATTCAGACACGGATCTTTTCTTGAAGCCCGAGAGAAGACGAGGAGGGAGAAGAAGAGAGAGCAGCGCGCTGGGCCGAGATGGGGGCTCGCGGAGAGAGGGCCCTCCTGGCTCTGCTGGTGATGGTGTGCGTGGTCCCGTCGGCGCCTGTGCTGACAGGTAGGAGGAGGATGCATGCGTGCATTACCACGCTCCACCAGCTCAGCACCACTCCACCCGCTCTCCTCGCTCGCTCGCTCGTGGCCACAATTGGGGGAACGCACTCTTTGACATTTTCACTTTTGTTTTTACTTTATCATTATTTTCTCTATTTGACTCCGGCCGATGGGACACTGAATGTAGAAAACCGGTGAAGGGTTTTGCTTGCGTTTAACCGATGCGGCTAAAATTATTCACTCCCAAATGGCCTTGTGACTAATGTGATAGGTAAAAATATATACTTTTTATATGTTTTAATGTGGGTATAATTCTTCACACTGACGTTAATGATTATTTTGTCATTTGTCTCAAGTGAGTTTGAATATTGCCCAATTAATTATTTTGGAATTAAATAATGGGGAAAAATCTTGAAAAGCTATCTTAGTCACTCATACAAGTCGTGCACTTGAGGATTTTTTATACAATTACAGGAACACATGCCCATGTACAGTACCTGCACGGGATCTGTACTAGGGTTGCTATCTGGTCGGGTTTTACGCAGACAGATGACAGCCAGTGATGTAAATTCCACATTACTGCGATGGAGGTAAGTATTTCCCGGACTGTCGGGAATTTACCAGGACAGTCCAGGAATCGGCATCTGTGTTTGGGTGGCAAATATTGCATTTCACCGAGATCTGATACCGTTATTGTGGTGAACTTTATGACAGCAGACTGCACAGTTATGCTTAGAGATCTAGGCTGATTGAGACCTATGGCTGGGTTTGGTCTAGACTGGAAAAGGTGGCGATTCTCACCTGTACTTTGCATATACTTGAGGACGCGCAACGTAAACATCAATTGAACACCTCTCAAAGCTACCACGTTACTGAAATAGGAAGGGGCTTAGTTAGATTTATTTATGAAAAGTTAAACCAGGTAAATTTTTCCACCCTTATGGAAAACCAGCTCAGGGTGATGGCTGGTACCAGCCCTGGCTATAAGATTGCATCAACCATCTGATTATAAATCAGACCAGGTGGCTCGGCAATAGAATGAGCAGCTTTGCATGAGGAAGGTTGCAAAGCTGCTGAGGTTGACTCAGCCCATCATCCATACGGGGTTGATAAAAGGAGTACCACTATGAGGAAGTTAGCAGTGGCTGTGCTATGAATAGACAACATCACAACCAGCATTTCTGAATTTCACACATTTACTGGGAGTAACTTTGTCTTCGTTTTCAACTGGAAGCCTTACCAAATGCGGTTCATGGTCGTACTCTGCGCACTCGTATTCACCGTATATCTACCACAATTCGAAAGCATGGTGTCTTTAATACTGCGGGTGTATTCACCATACAAATATAATTAGCTGTCAGCGTCCCAGTGGATGTTAAAGATCCCGTGGCGTTACTCGCGAGAGTGTGTCATCATGTGTCGGCGTCGTGGTCCAAATTAGCAAAATGTAACATATGACCCTCGAATTGCTCGATTCGAATCTGCACAACAATCAATAATCGCCTCCTTTGAAAAGAGACTCAGTGAAGCTTTCTTGGGTGAACAAGTGTAATGATAATAATTATAATTTATATATTGCCACAACCCTCACATTTAAGGGGGGGGGGGGCGAACACAATTCATAATCAGTTACACCACTCCAATTGTTAGAGCGCCAGGATTATTCAGAAGCCACACATGTGCACACCCATCACAGTGCATATGCTGTGCACAGCAGGGGGCAGTGCCGCAAAATCCATTGCTGTAGTGTACAACGCTTCCACATCTGTGCTCCCCGCCTTCTCCAATCCGCTCTGACCAATTTGGTGAAGTACGGTCAATTGACCCCCACGATCTAGAAGGCGTGGGGAGGCCCTCATCCCGCCGTGGATTTGACTGCGCGTACAGCACCGCGCGTTTGGAACGTACCGTTAATTATCCTCTGCCCAACGTACGTTGGGTGTAATTAATGTTGTAACGTCCTGTTCTCATGACTTTTTGACGGCTCACGTAGCGTGCGTGCGTCCACATCCCTCTTCCCCCGTGAGCTCCGCTACCCTCCTCACTCCCGGAGAATCGCCCCCCCCCCCCCCCCCGGGTTCCGCCCGCCCCCCTCTCCCCCGCCCGCTCTGATTCTCCGTCTCCCCTCCCTCGCTGGGGTTTCTCGCACGTTAATGGCAGCGCCTGGAAACTGGAAGAAGCAGCCAATGATGCAAAATCGAGACATTCCATTGCCTTAGTTCCACATTAACGACACCAGGGGCAAGAGACCAGAGACCTCTTCGGCAGTCGTGACTCAGACCCTATTGAGGTGGATGGAAACACTCAAGTGCACAGTTAACAACGCTTTTATGAGGTTACGTTGAAAAAAATAGTCAAAAGTGTGCGTTATTTCTTACTCAAAAGAACATTGAGGCGTTGGTGCTCATCTCCCGTTTACAGCTTCTCCAAGCCGATGGTGAAAATTCCACATTTCTATGGTGTGGGTGAGTCTAATCATAGGGCAATCACCGTTGACTTCCCCACAAAGAGATCATTTGTTTTACAACCACAGAGGGATGATGGGCTGAGTCAGCCTACCCCCCCCCCACACCAGGATTTGAACTCACGACCTTCCGATTGTGAGCTGCTCGCTCTCCCTCTGAGCCGCCGTTACAACATTGACTTCAATATAGCTGCGTGAAACAATAATTGGCACGGTTTACAAGTGTGATCTTACAGGGAAGTGCTGTCGAGTTCAAATGACAAATCGTTCGTGTGCCTTCACTCGACGGATTGTCCCGCCGGATAGACACCACAAGCATCAACGGTGGTTGGCCTATGGAGAGACCGGCCCCATCACTGGAATGTGGACATGTTTTCAACAGCGTCTCTCGGGGGCTTCTGTTAGGAGATGAGTCAGCCTCTCACAAATACACTGGGAGAATTTGCTTTCGAATCTATCCCCTACTCGAAGCAATGCCTCTCGCATGACTGGTGTGTATCTGCTTCTCCCGCAGCATGAACAGCTGCTCCCCATGGAGAGCAGAGTTTAATTACCATAGCAATTTGGGGAGTAACTCCAATGGATCTGTTTCTATATGTCCGTTTTCCATTGCGTGACTATGTAAGACTAGAATTTTGAATTATTTTTAGGGCTCCAAGGTATATAGTGCAGTCTCCACATATTCTCCACTCTATCTTTCTGGCCTCTACATATATGTGCTATGATGAAAGGCCATTGCTAAAACAAATTACCTGTTACATTTTTTTAAGCCCCAGCAGCAGCCTCACCAAGTAATTCGACTTTGCACTCGCGTCTCCCGTGGTGCCATTTCAGCGTCATCGCTCCAGGAGCAGAGGAAAATCATCTCGTGCCTCAATCTAACATTGAGTAAACCGCGCCAATTTTTATAATTCAAATATTTCACCTGGAAAATCCGTTGAGATGGGACATCTCGTTTGCAAGGGCGTCCAGGTGTGGATTGACTCGTACACAACAAGCACGTAATGAATGCCTATAAACCTATAACGTACACAGTACGCGTTTATACGGTGAACATCACGCATAGTCAAGTGCATAACTAACAACACGTGTGGCAGTCGAGTGGAGCACATCAACGATTTGTGTAGACTACACTCCAGCTGTAACAGTTGCAGATGTTGTGGGAGTGAGTTTAATTAAGGAAGCAGCTTCGTGTCTGAGCGGGAGTGTGCCTGTGCAGGTTTTTTTTACTCTCGGAACGGTCACAAGGCCATGACCCCTGGGAGGTTTTCATTCGAGGGGCTTTGCAATCGGCCAATAATAAAGCGTAACGCATCTGTTTTTGTGAGCTCATAAAACGGCTCTCGCGTTGAACAATCAGGAAAAGCTATAAATTTCCATCAGAGCTTTATTCCTCTGCAGTGATTTTAGCAGAATAATTTGTGTTGTGTGTGTGTGCACATACCCAAATTACGTATGTCTTGTGTGCTTTCTTCATTGTTATATTATGAATACATCATCAATGACATTACAATAATTATTTTGCTATCGTATAGTCCACATTTGTTAAGTCCGTATTAATCAGGACTGGCCAGATGGCTCAGCAGTAGAGCGAGCGACTTAAAATCCTGGTTTATGGCTGACTCAGCCAATCATCCCTGCGGCTCATTAAATATGTACCACTTTCTGGAGAAATCAACAGTAGTCCTATGGTTGGACTAATTACTGTCATATGAATGGGGAATTTCTACCACTGGCTCAGGACTGCAAACGTGCAATAAGCACCGACGTATCAATACTCATTTGAGCAGGACATCACTCTAACTTTTTTTAGCCCATGTTAAAACAATTATTGTCTTTAGCCTTGTTCAGTTGGGAGGCTGTACACTTTTCCATCACAAGCGGCATGTACGAACGCTCACTTGCGCAGAAAAGTTATTGTACCTGTTTTAATCGGAAATAGTTTTGTCTTTGTGATGTCTTTTTTATATATATAAGGTGCCATTTTAAAAGCGGTTCTTTGCTTTATTTGAAATACACACACTGCGGACACTACCTTGCAAACAGCATCGTCACAACTAATAATATTTCGTGAATGAAAACTGCCATGGTCAGGACTCTCAAACCACTGGGCCAGATTATCCCATAGGTGTATTAGGCCCTCATATTTTGTAGGCCTCCTTTAGGCCATCCGTTCCACATTAAAGTAACAGCTGAGCGACAGCAGCACGGCCATCGGAAATCTTGTTTTCTTTGAATTACAATGACAGCATTCATGACTTTGCCACAGCTGAAGCAAAAGTAATGAGTGCAGAGTGATTTATGTTTGATGAATTTACATGGCGTCGAATAAATGTGTAAATTTTACATGGGTAAATAAATACATATGTTTGATGCCTTCATTTTCTTTTTTACAAGATGTAATACATACACGAGTGCTGGACCATTCCCTCCCATTCGCCTTAGGCCCTTTCTAACCTTTATCCAGCCCTGCCAAGCCACGTGGATTCCAGTTTCAGCAGAATACAATTTGTATCAGCGGGTCAAAATGAGGCACTTATATAACTTCATTGGTACGAATAGCAAAAACGTAACAGATATAAATAAATATACTCTGCGACCTTAAATATATTAAAAAGATATACATATAGTAGGCGAAGGCCCTTCTTAAGAGCACATAAACTGATGAATCTCTCTGGCAATTGACCAATTTGTTGAGTTTTGTGTTATAATTTGTGCTCTTGCACCACTGCCAAAACAGCAGCAGCATCACCATAACTTTTTTTGTATAAACGTCCTAATTTTGTTATGCATCTTTTGAATTAAGCACGAGTCTCCCTTGCAGAAATTATTATAGCCTCATTGGATGTCATGTAGTCAAATAAAGACAATTCAACTTTACTGTTGTAGTCTGTATTCTGAGCAGTACTCTGACTTCCTGAACGCATTATTATTATTCTTCACGCTTGTTTACCCAGGAAAGCGTCATAGAGTCTCTTTTTCAGGAGGGTCTTGCCAACTCTTTGCAGTAAGAGCGCCGCTGCTACTGCTGCTGTGTAATCCCAATTGCGTGATTTGCAGGCCATTTTTTCATCATTGCTATGTTTGACCACCACCAGTTACATTTGGTTTAACACGTAGGCTTTCGCGACCAATATTATTCATAATAAACGGTTTTAGGGTTACATCGCGTTATTTATGTGTCGTAACCCTCCACCACCCGACACGGCCAATCAGTAACAAAGTGTCACGTTGACAAAAGACAAATAGTTCACCGGTGGGCTAAAGTAGTGAACTATTTGTCTTTTGTCAACGTGACACTTTTTTTACTGATTGGCCGTGTCGGGTGGTGGAGGGTTACGACACATTTATAAATAACGCGATCTAACCCAAAAACATTTATTATGACTAGTTACATTTGTATGTGTTTTTTTTATATTAGCTATTGGAGGAAACAGTATAACCCGGAGAAAACTCATGCAGAACAGTGGAAGAATATACAGATGCCACTGACTCACCACAACAACAACCGCCACCCCACCACTAAGTGGTGGTAATATCACCACAGTGCTCGTGCCAGGATAGGTGCACTTCCTCACTCTCTCACACTCTGTAGAACATTGGGAGAACATACGGACTCCATACCGAAAGGTACCCGAGTTGCGAATCGAATCCAGGCCTCATCTTGCTGTGAGGAAGAAGCGTTACCACCACGTGACCACATAAAATGGTCATGGCCATGACCATTCTTGTTGCATCATCGTACACCCGCGATGTGCGTTAGGTTGGACTGCTGCTCCTGTGTAGACCGTTCAGCAGAGGCTGTAGCACTAGGGAATCAGAGTTGGGTTCCGCACTCCAGGATGCAACTCGGTTCAAAAATAACAACTACTCATGAGTAAGCGTGCAACAGATGTGGGGTTGGCTATGTGAGGTCACGTGATTTTTACGAAAGTAAAACAATTATATATTTAACCTGGAAAATCCATTTAGGTGGAAAATTTCGTTTGCAAGACTGTCCAGGCTATGGATTGACGCACACGTAAGCAAACCCGCAGTGATTGAACATGTACACAAACGTTGAAAATCTACAACTTTTACAATACGCGTTCATAGTGAATATCACTCCCAGTCAAAGGCACAAATAAACATTAAGCTAAACTTTTTTTTATTTTACCAAGTAAGACCCACCGAGCTATATAGCTATTTTTCAGAAGCGACCTGGCCACAACCGATAGCTCAACGAAGTGGCTTACCACGTGGAAATGTATAGCAGCAAAATACTCTGAACGAATGTTTCCAAATGTGGAGGGGAAAACCGGAGGACCACGGGGAGAACATGCAGACTCCAAATATACAGGCGTCAGGGCCGCGATGGAACTCACGACATCCTGTATAACAGGCGAGGTAGTTAACATCTCCTCGCCACCGCGGCGGCCATTAATGAAGTGCTGCACACCACCGGTTCGTGTAGAATGCACCCTGGTGGCTGCCAGAGTTAAAGACGCTGTGCGAGGTTGGCATTAGCGCTAAAGCCTCGAGTCCCGTACAGATGTGCACAAACACCAGCTTGGCACGCCATTGTGGACAGTGACTACTCACAATGACAATGGCTTATTTTTTTAAGTCAAAGATTGTGGATGTTTAATACCTACACATTGGCTGAATCAACATTTATCAAGGACAACGATACACTGCCCATTCCGCTATTTTACATAGTATTTTCTTGCATGGCAGGATGGCACAGTGCCTCACAGCAAGAAGACCTGGGTTCAAATCCTGACTCGGGTGTCTTTCTGCGTGGAGTTTGTATGTTCTCCCCCTGTTCTGCATGGGGTTTCTTCAGGTACTCCGGTTTCCTCTCACGGCTAAACACACGAAGTTATTTACTGGGTAAATAAGTAATGATGATTATTGTAATTTTAGATGTATTGTTTTTGTCATGGCTTAACCAGCTAATGAAGTGTCAGAGGCAAACAGTAAGGTCCCATTGTACCATTGCCTGTAATGGGGACACGAGTGCGGGTATAGGTAGGTCCGTGGTCAGGGTAACGGTTCATTTGTACAGTAATCAACTTTGTGGCAGGATCGACCCAACACACTTGTGCTGGTTTACATTTTCTGTTGCACATTTTGCGTCAGCAATTTAAATATTTAGATTATTTTATGTTAATTTGACTGATGTTCACGATTTGTTTGGTCAATTTTCTTCACCATATTAAGTATTTTATACTTTTTTTTTCCTGTTGCAAAAGACACATTTTTCTCAGTGAGATCTCACCTCGTGCATGCGTGCACGTGTACATGGATTTGCTCAAATTGAGATGTACAAATATGCTTGGTTACTCTATGAATAATTAATAAAAGTAACAAAATCAACAGACAATACGCCTCCTTCACGCAACTCATTAACTGGTATTTTTGTTACACATCACATCAGCGACACGGCCTTCTGGGAGTTAAAAAGGTGTAGGGAATTCCAACAAAACCTACATCTCTGCTTTATTGACCTGGTCAAGGCCTATGCTACCATCAGTAGGCCTGGGCTCTGGGATATTCTTCGTGTTTTTGGAGTCCCTGACCCTCTGCTCACGATCATTAAGGACGTTCATGATGGTGAGTGGGCCCGGGTAAAATACGTGGCCGGGAGTCGGAGCCATTCCCTATTCACCTTGGGTTGCGACAGGGATATCCTCTGGCTCCCACATTATTTAACTTCTTTTTCGACACCTAGTTCGTGAAGCCTTTGATGGCTGTACCGGAGGAATTTTCATCTGGTACAGATACAATGGGAGGCTGATTGATGCCCAGGTGCGGTCAAGGGATGGCTCCCTATTGGTCAACCATGTCATGTATGCTGATGAGGTGATTGCTGCTCACTCAGAGGAGGAGTTGGAGATGCTGCTGCAGAACCTGGAGTGTGCCAATAAGAGGTGGGGCCTTACCATCAGCCCCACCAAAACTAAGCACCTGCCTGGGTATTTTGTACCATCGGACACTCCACCCCCACAACTCCCAATTAGTGATGGGGCAGTTGTGGAGAGAGTCGAGAGTTTCCCATACCTGGGCAGTGTGCTCATGACTGGCTCCAGTTTAACAGCAGAGGTCTCACTCCGAATCAGTCGAGCGGCATTATTTTTCATCGGTTGCGTAATGCTGCGTGGAAGTTACCTGGTCTGTCGCTCCGCACGAAGCTTCAGGTCTTCTCGGCTACAGTCATTCCCTCCCTTCTCTACGCTTGCGAAACGTGGACCCCCCTTATGGAACATCTTCACCGTTGATAAACATTTGGCCTGCCAACGATCCATCCTGGGTTTAACCAGGCTGGATTGTGTGAGGAGCTCACAAATCATTGAAATATCTGGGCAAAGTCCCATCGGTGAGCTCCTCCGGCAGACAAGGCTGCGTTGGCTGGGTCATGTAGCCCGCATGCCCAGCCACCGCATGCCTAAACAGCTTTTGTTCGGCCGGATAGAGGGGGCTAAACGGGCGCGGCACGGGCTAGAGAAGAGATGCAGTGATGTGCTACAGGAGGATATGGAGCTGAGCGGACTTGCCAATGACGGGTACCAGCGGTGTCAAGATCGGCCGCTGTGGAGGAGGCTCGTGAAGGATGCTGCTACTGGGCAGTTGAAGTCAGTCGCCCTCCAACAACAACGGGTTTGCGGAGGAGCGACGCTCACAACAACGAGCGGAGCACCGAGTAGATAAAGTACAGCAAGTTTGCACAGTAGGGTGCACAGGTGGTGCATCAGCCAGTCATCGCAGTCAGTCGACCCGCGGCACCTGGGTCTGCTCCGTGACCTCCTGCCAGCGGGCGTCTGACACATTTCACGTGGCCTCAACGTGCACATAGCCTGGCATGTGGTGACGTCACCGACATTTCGTGGCGAATGGCGGTTGTTCTTTTGTTGTTGCTGTGATGTTGTGGCCTACAGTGTGGCGAGTGGGTGAGTGAGTGTGTTGTTGTGACCTGCAGTGTGGTGAGTTAGTGTGAGTGGTGTTGTGACGTGTAGTGTGGTGAGCAGTGGTGGATGAGACAAAGACAGCCCTCAAAATGGGAGGAAACATCTACAAGTAAATTTAACGGGAATAGTGCCCATGGTAGTTGCGATATAAGAGTGATGAGGAGGCGACTGACCATTGGTGAGCGAGTGACTGAATTGAATGAGTGCTGGTTCTTCAATCACCCTGACTGTTCTGCGTTGCATTCTAGTCTATCCAGTGCAGTGAGCTAGTAACTGGGGGTTCTTCACTCCAGCTGTGACAGAGCAGGTTTCCAGGTTTGGCTGGATTTGTGTTTTGTACCGTAGAAATAATTGTTCAGAGTAAAAAAATAAGTATTTGGAATAACAGGAAGCCAAGCTTCGTCGATGCCTCCTTAGCCAGATTGGTAACACGGCCATGTTTCCGTAATTGGGCGTGGTTGGGCAAAAAAAAGCCCCGCTGATGGTAGCAGTGGGGTGATGTGCGGTGCCATCACTGATCTTGGCTGTAACCCCGCCGACCTCTGCCCTGGCAGCGAAAGTAACATTCAGCTGCCCTGCGTACACTTTGTATCCAATGGGGTTTCTCGTTGCAAAGGAACGTTAACTCGGTGATCGGCTAACTCTTGCTTTATCCAATAAAAATCAAGTTTTACCAAGTGTCAACAATTCGGCTCCATTCCATGTCTGTCTCTCCACATAAAACAAACACAATCGAAGTATTTGTATACATCCTATTGGCCATGCGCCCTTCATTTCGAACAAACAAGTAGCATGTCTCACCGAGTCCAATTATTTAACCAAATTTCTCCTGTGCAAGCTGATGAACACATCACCGTGTGATTCACTAGTGATGACAGCCAGCGGGAAGGGGCGAGGAGAACGGGAGGGCAGGCGTGCAGATGTGAGCTCATGCATGTTTCATGAGCCACGTGTGATCCATCTTGTTAAGTCAACTCTGCTGGCCAGGCCAGTGGGGTGCATGTTCACGATCGTGGCTCCTGGGGCCTGTAATTGGTTGTCGTTATTGTGTAACTGTCTTCATGAAACTCGTCGGCACCCATGTCTGTACTCAGCTACTACTTGCAATCAGGGCTGGATTGAGGTTATCAGGGGCCTCGGGCTAATAGGAGGGAAGGGCTTCCATATATATTTAATCGTATGGGGATAAAAAAGGTAGTTATCAACATATGAATGTATTTATCTATGGTAAACATTTACAAATGTATTCTACTCAAGGTAAACTCGTGAATTATAAATCATTCACGACACTGTCTTCGAAACACATGCCTCCCAAGCTTTAGCCGTGGCAAGGTCACGCATAATGTCATCGCAATTCAAAGGCAAAAAAAAATTCCGATGGCCGCAATACTGTCGCTCAGCTGTGCCTACCTTCGACACGCAACGGAGGGCCTAAAGGAGGAGCAGCAAAAAATATGAGGGCCCAAGCCTTGTTGGCATGTGGGTTAATCTGGCCCTGCATGCGATGCGTCCAGGAGCCACACGGCGGATTGCCATGCCGGCTTAATCTCACAACACTTTCTTCACCTAAAAATAATCACTCGTATATTTTATGGAAAACGTCAGTGTGCATCGAGGCTGCAGCACGAATAGAATTCGTACCGACGCTTGCACATTTCCATTTCTACCACTGGGCATACATTTATTTATTTTATGGGGGTGGGGAAGAGTTAAGGAGAGAGGTAGGAGGAGTGAGCTTCCTGAATTACGTATTGGAATTTTCATGCATTCCAGAGGTCTGTGGCGGCCTGTAATAGTGTGGGGCTTTTGCTCCTTTTGTGTGTGAGCGTTGTGTCTGCACGTTGTGGATACGTGGCTTACAATGTGCAGAGATTATGTAAGTGCAAAGAGACGCGACCATTTCTTCCCTATGTGGAGTAAAAAAACAATGTTTACAGCCTGCAAGGAAGAGGAAATGGATCGATTTCTTGCGTGTGGGTTTTTTTGAACTGCAAATAAAATATATTACTCTAACGCTTGCAGCTCATAGTAAGAAACCCCTGAGTTTGGACTCCTAACTTGCGTTCCTTTCTGTGAACAGTTTCTATGTTCCGGCTCTGTCCTGCGTGGGTTTCTTTCACGTTCTCCAGTTTCCTCCCATAGCCAAACACACGCAATGTCATTCGTGTTGGACCAAACATCCCAATGTATAGTCACATCTGACCCAGTGTGGCTTTCCTGGATAAATAAGTCATTAATATAATTGTAAATGTTGTGGGTTTACTCTCCAACACACCGGTGTGCTGAACTAGTAACTAATTGGCACATTTTATTAAGTGACAAACCTTGATGATTGGCTGTGTTGGGTGGTGGTGGGTTTAGCAACACATTTATATTTACTCAATCGAAAAAAAAAAACTCTTATGGATAATATTGGTCACGAAAGTCTACGTGCTAAACAGTAATTTATAATATTGAAGTCGAGGTTATAGTTGAATAACACCGAATTGATCAGTGATGTTCCTCCAGGAAGTGGTACACTCGATGCGCAGCGCCAGTATTATGCATGATACAAAACCAAGGACACATTTGTCGTTGTGTCGCAACTGAAAAATAATTTTGCAAATTGACATGAAAGTCGCTGTGTTCTCAAACAAAACGTTCCAGCGACTCGAGGCTGTGTGGTGGGAATTACTTAACCATCAAAGAATATTCATATCTTCTAGGTGAATAAAGTACACCGATTCCAGTAGTTGAAAAGCAAATAAAAATGTGAATGATAATATGAACGTAAAAAAATTGCTTAAACGTGCATTTTCCGCAAATGTAAAACATATATATATATTGTAAAAATCAAATACCCATGTTAGTGCTGTCGTTACACTGTGTTCAGCGTGCGCGCTTGTCTGTGTGTGTGTCACAGGGTTGTGCGTGTGTGTGTCACAGGGTTGTGTGCGTGTGTGTCAGGGTTGTGTGTGTGTCACAGAGTTGTGTGTGTGTCACATGGTTGTGTGTGTGTCAGGGTTGTGTGTGTGTGTCACAGGGTTGTGTGTGCTGCTTGTTATACACAAGGCTAACGTCGTGTCTGTTGTGATTACATCAAAGTGCTGCATCGCTGCAGGATTGTGCAGCTTCCAAAGTGCACACACAGAGACACAAATTGAGCACAGGAGACTCACAACGGCAACATCAAGACACACGAATGCGCGGACAGAATGAGACATGTCGGTATGCGAACACACTACACACAATTTCCAAGTCACAACCCATTAACGGCCAGGAAGGAAGGGGGGGTCGCAAGGGTGCTGGGTTTGGAGAGGGATGGGGTGGGGGATGGGGTAAGAGTGGCAGCAGTGGAGACGTGCTGCTGCGAATAGAGAGGGTAACGTTAGGAGGCTCACTGCGGAGAAGGTGGAAACATTCTCATACTCTGGGGAAATTCTTTCCGACCCTACGTGTGTGTATATTACGTGTATATTAGGCGCTGAAAGGTGCAAGCAGAGGAGTGTGGCCCCAAAATGCGAATAACCTAAAGCACGAGCAGGTCAAGAATCAGCACTTCACAGGGACAGAGAGAGAGAGAATAAATAACTGGGTTTCCAGCCATTCCTCACGCACCTTCTACAACTCAACCGCAGCACCACGCGCACCGCATCCTTCGTACTCGCAGTAACACGACTTTGACTCACATGCTGCAATACACAGGCGGTCATCCAGCGGTGGACATATGGCATGGGTGATGACGGTTACTCTCAGTCGACGTTACTATACATCCACGCACACTTTGCACGCATTGCCATCTATGTGCTCTGAAGAAGGGCCATTGCCCGAAACGTTGCCTGTGATATATATCTCGTTTAAGGCCAGGGTGGTAGTGAGGAATGTGAGTAATCTGTACACATCCGGGGCAAGCGTGCACCCCCTGGTATTTAACAAGGGGACGTGTGCGCTCGGGTCTCATGCACTCGCAGCATTGCGCTCGTCAATCCACACAGGGCCCCGCGCTGTCCAGCCCCGTTACTTTGCCCTCACGCCCTTACGGTCCTTCTTCTCGAATACAGGCCGTGAGCGCGAGTCGAACTCGGGTCGCAGGATTTGTAGCGGAGCGCGCAGATCATTACGCTACGGCTCCCCGCAAATGCGACTGCGCGCGTACACACACACGCACACATCGGTGGTGGTTTGGGACGTGTGTGTGTGCGCGCGTATGTGAGAGTCACGTCTGGGTGTAACTCGAACCCTCATCCACGGACACTGAACCCTGTGTGTGAGTGCCCCTACCCCCATTTCGAGCCACACACACACACGCGCGCGCGCACCCCCCCCCCCCCTCTTCGCAAGTCGATGGAATGCTGACTTCTCAAACATACACTCACACATCCCATACACAAACAGCCGCGGACACACACAGAATCGCGCACTCACCCTCCAAGTCAAACTCACTCAAGTAGCCTCCACACACAGCAGCACCGGCGCACTTCATTCACACCAATTAAAACCTCCAAGAACCTCCTCCACGTTTTTCTTTGAACAACTCAGAGGATTTGCACTGCGTGAACCTCTGACTGGCGCCATGAGCACATTTCTACGTGGTGATGAGTTGTCTGCTCGTTTACATATTTCAAATAATCACGAGAGTGATTATCTTGAGTTATATATTGTGTTATTTTGTGTCAAACTAGGACCCATATCTTAAAGGGAGGGTAATTTCTTGCCTGTAACAGTTGGACGTTCACCAGCATTGATTCAAGCGAGCCTGACTGCCGATGAGACAGACGCTGCGTGTCGAAACCAGTGCAGGCTTTGCTTGAACTGAATCGATGCTGTAAAAATGATGCATTCATGGAAAGTAGTGGGGCCCGATTGTTTTAGAAAAACTAAAGAATAATGGTTTAATTCGGAGAGACAGATCTGTGAAGGCGATGCATTGTCTGCTTCTTTATTGTGTAATTTACAGATGTGAACCAAAGTGAACTTCGTGGGGACAAAGGGCACCACGGTGGCTAGGAGATGTTACCTACCTCGCCTGGTGTACAGGAGGTCGTGGGTTCGGTCCCGACCCTGACGCCTGCTGCTGTATATCTTCCCCCCGTGGTTGTGTGGATTTTTCCTCGGTTCTCCGTTTTTTTCCCTCCACATTTGGAAACATACGTTTAGAGTGTTTGGCTGCTCGACATGTCCACGTGTTAAGCCACTTCGTTGAGATATTATTTGTGCTATTATTTGAGCTATATACCTCAGTGAGTTTTACCTGCTAAACAAAAAAAGTTGTTTTATTTAGTTTTAGTAATGTCTCTGCTACAGAGAAAAAGCAGACCCATGAACGTCTATTCAACTTCGACAACTATCATCGGAAATGCATGCATGCAACCTCCACAAAAATTCCCCCACAGCGCCGGCCTCTCTCAAGCACAACAAGGAATGGAGGCACACACACAAAGACAAAGATCCCCCGTATAGCCTTAACAGACTGTTTGCAATTAGCACCTACGAAGGCCAGTACGGCACACGAGGGGGTGAGTGATGGCCACATTAGCTTCCTGGGTGACGATCTTTAAACCCTGCACCACGTACTAATTTGAGGCTGAGTCTACGTAAGGGAGGCCCATGACTGGTTCAGATAATCATCACTGGTGTTAGCCGTGAGCGAGAATCGAACTCGTGTCACCAGGTTCGTAGCGCAGCGCGCTAACCGCTCTCCTAACTGCCCACACATAAAAAAACAAAATACGGATATGTAAAAAAACGTGGGTTTTGAATTCATGACAATGATATTACACACAAGTTTATATTAAAATATATCTGAATCATTTATAAGTTAATATATTGACACTTGATCGAGTGCCAACCGCTATTGGTACCACACCACGCATCTTCACTCTCTTCCTCCTCCTCCTTGCGTGCCAGTAGTGAGGTCGAGTTTGCCACCTTGTCCCCATGACTGAATGCAGAACCCAGTGACGTGGGCGCAACCCATAACCTGGAAACAATAGTGACCTCACCAACTTGGGCTAACATTGCTTGCTTTCAATTCATTGAGCAGACGGCGAATTATTAGCAGGTAAACTAACTCAAGAATATTTGGCGAAGTGGCTCTGTGGGAGAGCGAGCACTTTGTGAGAAAGTCAACATTGATTCTTTATTTGAAGCTTTCGTGACTGCAGGAATCCATACTCTTTGGTTCTTTCGGTTAATTCACGTAGGTAAAAAATAAAATATAAATAATATATCACGACGTTTCGATCGCAACACAAGCAGTCGTCATCAGGTGGATAGACTCGCTCCCGCCATAGGGATATGGAATTGGCACCACTGGCTCAATGCTCATAAAGTAGCCTCGCCAAATATATCGTGAAATTAAACTCTCTGGCTGTACATCCATCCATGTTTTAGTGGAAGTAGAGCTACCACCAATTTTTGATGAAAAAAATGCGAATTCGGTAGATTTTTTTTTTTCCTGCCAAATACATTGGTCGCAATTATATTTGGCAGCAAGCACGTACTTTATTTTTCATCGGTGGAGAAACTGAATTGTGTGTTCGGCGGCAGTGGTGGAAGTAACAGCCACGGTGCTGTGCCCTGTCCATTCCCAACAAAGATGTGAACCTTCACCCGGACAACAGCCACTTCCTGCTGCTGAAGCAAGCATCGGTGCGCGTCTCCCGTTTATAGCCTTCCTGGGCCGCTGGTACAAATTCCACATTCCTATGGCGGGGGTTAATCTAACATTTCAACGACCCCTGTTGACTCCCTCGCGAAGTGGTTCTAAGTTTTATTGACCCGAGAGGGATGATGGGCTGAGGAGACCCCTCCAAACCAGGATTTGAACTCGCAACCTTTTAATTGCGAACTACGGCTCTCGCACTGCACCGCCTGACCGCTGTGCTTCAACTATTCACACCTATCAGGAGACTATAACACAATGTGGTATTCATGATATACTATACAACACGCATTACTGCATCAGGGAGTTGATCTTGAGAAGATTTTCGAGCGCTTTGTCATGGAGTTATTTTTCCTCCTCACAAAAGTAACCTTTTAAAAAATCCTAACATTCTACATCAATGTGTTTTGTAACAAATAAGGGAAAAACACCGTCTAGAAGCGTCTCTCACATATGTGGGTGTGTGGTCTGACTTCAGAATCACAGATTACATTCAGGATAATCGCAGGCAACATAAAGTAGCGTCATTGTGGTGAATATCAGGAACAAAATAGAAAAGCAGACGATTCCCCCCATTCACGAATCTGTCCCTTCACGTAAAAAATAAAAGCATGTGTTAGACCTCCCATCAACCACAAGGCCTCCTAGGAGTGCATATTTCCCTAAGAAAACTCAACACATCCGTCAATAACATTGGCAATAAAACAAGAATACATAATATATAATAGGCGACGTTTCGGGCAGTGGCCTTTCTTCACGGCACAATATACAAAGTGGAATTTCAACATCAGTCTCATCAGCAGTCAGGCTTGCTTGTACCGATGCTGGTGAACTGCCAGATGTAATAAGCAAGGACCCTCTCTTTACAATAGTGGTTCTTAACTCAATCGATGTAAAAACAAATGCATAAACAAGAGGAGGAGGCTGCTCCTATGCGCTGCAGGTCTGGGGAAGGGTCTCTATGAATGTGAAGTTGTTCGTTTCTACACCGCTGATCACATGGGGTCCGCTGGCGTAGGGCGGCCTGCATGTTGGGTCTTCCTGTGAATATTCGAGGAACAGCTGCCTGAGTTTGTGACCGATGTGGCCACGCAAATCTAACGAGTCTCGTAATGGGTGGGGGGCACGTGGCGGTACGTGACGACGGTATGCCGTACCCACGGCACTTTAAGGAACACCAGACGTGCGTGCACTGGCTCTTTCCAGAACGATTCTGATTCATATGCGGCGATGATTCCATAGAGAGGAAACGGAAGTGCGCATTGGCTGTGTTAGGAATAGGTCTCCTACGGGCACTTCTCCACTTAAATTTCGGCCACTGGCAACAAACATTTTATTTTATAGAACACAATTCATGCAAATAGAATCGTAGCACGAGGAACATTGCAAATAGCAGTCGAACATCAAACAGTAGAACAGCACGGAGACGTAAAACAAATTATTCAGAACACCACAGACACAATACGAACTAGACCCAGGGTTCACAGGTAAACACAACCTCTGCTGAGTGACGCTGAATCCTGCAGAGTGAGCGGACTGCTGCAGCACTTCTGAGGAGTCGGTCAGTGTAAAGATGGGGTGATGATGGAGTCGGTCAGTGTGATGGTGGTGTGATGATGGAGTCGGTCAGTGTGATGATGGTGTGATGATGGAGTCGGTCAGTGTGATGATGGTGTGATGATGGAGTCGGTCAATGTGACACAGAAGCCTCTGATTCGGCCAAGCAGAATCGAAGGCTTTTGTGTTGGCAGTATGCGATTCAAATTGTTTAGCAGTAATCTATTACGCAGGCCTGACTGCTGATGAAACACTGAGTGCTGAGACCGGTCCAGAGTTTGCTTGTATTAAACCCATGCTGTTGAAAAAGGAGAATTATGCGATCATTTCATCTGTTACATAAGCAATTGTTCGGATATGCATATATATTAAAATGCTCCCATCAGGCTGATGGCCCAAATGAGCCGGTAACAATTCGTGAAGCCAAACAGAGCGGGTGATGTGGTAGCTCCCACCGAAACATTGAAGTTTCAATTGGATTATCCAGAAGGACAACTGTCACCTGTTTTGCTCATCTTGCATATATTTAGAGTGTACCTCCACTCAACGGTCACGGAATATAATGATTTAGATCGCAGGGCCGTGCAAGGATTAAGGAACTATTGACAGCGATATAGGGGCGCTTAGGGATCAGGAAAGGGTAGGGGTGAGGGGAGGAAAGAGGAAGAGAATGGACAATAGAGAAGAGGTGAGGCTTTAAGAGAGTAACGGAAGGAGGTTAAGGAGGGGGGCTGCTTAATGCTTCATTTTCAAGTGCAGTGTTGTGTCTAGGGGCGGTGCTGCTCAATGTACAGGGGAAGTCGATTCCAGTGGAGGGGTGCAATAAGGGAGAAGGGCCGAACACGGGGATTGGGCACAGGGAGAAGCAGGGACGGACAGAGAGAGAGAGACAGATACATTTAGGAACGAAGAGGACGAGAGGAGGGGACATGGATGTAGTTGAGAGAGACAAGATAAGGCAGGGCAAGGTCACGAAGAGATTCAAATATGTTTGAAGAGGCGGCGGTTGTGAAGGGGAAGGCATTGGAATTGAAGGAGGAGCGGTAGCTCAGTGGGCACAAGCCGTGATGTATGATTTGTTAATTTGATGTCATGGATGGCCTTTTCCATAAACATCAGGCAACCCAGGAGTATACGGTGAACAGCCCATGCCCTGTTAATGTCACTCGGTGCAAATGAAACTCATCAAGGACTTGCCTTTATTATAACAATTCCGCTGGTTTACCCAGGAAAGCCTCACAGAGTCTCACAATTCTCTTTCACGAGGGTCCTGCCAAGTCTTTGGGGTAGCGGGCGATGTTACTGCGGTGTGCAATCTCAATTGAGTAATTTGCAGATACATTTTCCGTGCTGGCCAATGCCAGTTACATTGTATGTGTTTATTTTCTTTTGCTATGGCAGGAAACCGCAAAACCCAGAGTGAAACACACATGCAGAACAGGGGGACAACATTCACCCTCGACAGAAAGGCACCCGAGTCGAGAATGTAACCCAGGATGCGTGATGCGCCAATGTTTCCACTGCACTGCCACTGCTGCCCTATTCTACCGGATACCTTGATATGGAAAGGTCCAATGACCAATAAGATAAGTTTCGACGATGAAACAAATACTCTGTTTTTGTTTAACATATATAAGCCTTCATCTGCCACGGTGAAAGGATATGTCTGTCTGGGTGGTTTGGTCTTGCAGACGTGACGTGGCTAAGAGACGACATATTTCCTGTGCACCTCCGTAATATTACCTTTTGGGTCTGATATTGAAATATGTTTTTAAAAATGTTATTGAAAAAGGCCTTTACAGGGTCTGTAGCAGCACAGCCAACATCTGGTACAAATTTTACAGAAGCCTGATCAGTGCTTAGGTGTGGCTTAGAGTTGGGTTCCCTACACTGAACTGTTTCATGTGAGGGAGATTTCGAGAGGAGGGAAGATGCATTGTCGCAGACTTTCAAGCTCGTTGGGGATTTTTGTTTTGTGAACACAACTTTCGAGCCAAAAGACTCAACACGAAATGCAGCCAGCCACAAACAGCACTGCCAAAGTTGCAATAGCTAAAGAGTTAGAGCATTTTTTTTGCAACTGAGCAAAGTTATTATTATAAGAGTTGGGGAAAGTCTCCCCACCCACCCCTTTTCTATTTACGTTTGTTCCTCGTCTCCCCTCGCCTTCCCTTCCCACATATAAAACCCGACAGCTTCCCACTCGCATTCCCTACGTGAGCGGGGCAGTGAGCCGCTTCTCAGAATCCAGGAGCACCGACTTTCGGCTTCTGTCCGTGAACATTTCTGTACCTCCTCCCCCCTCCCATGTTACGGTTTGTGCCTTGTCAAATTACAAAACATCAATAATAATACAAACTAAAGTTGGGATGAAAGAAACGATGGGAGGAATTTCCAAAGTGGAGCAGTGCGAGGGAAGAAACAGAAAGAGAAGCGAGGTGGCCTGCAGTGTGGCGAGTGGGTGGGTGGGTGGATGGTTGAGAGCGAGCGTGTTGTGACTCACAGATGTTGGCGGTTGAATACAGCGTGGATGAGACGCCACAGTCCGTCCGGTCGACTGTGGTGTGACCGGGACCTGGTTTTCAGCTCCAAACAAAGCTTAAGTGCAATCACATCAGTTAACTTTGTTAATCATCGGATCAATGCTGAGTGTTCGTATATAGCCGTATACTCATACATTGTTATACGGTAATTTTTCCGCAGTAAAATTCATAAAACGTTAACGGAGAGTAGTTTTACCCCTTGGTAAATACAGACTGGTACTTCAGATGACGGGCATCCCGGAAAAAAAATAATTTGGCATTTTGCAGCATGGGAGACAGTACGAAGTTTCACCATGACGGGGGCTCAGCACCAACAGCAACATAACTTCTATCATAGCTGGTGGTGTTCGTCGCTGCTGCTGCTCCCAGGGCCCCCTGGGTCTATCCAAGGTGTCTCTATCTGCACAACACCGAGGGCTGTCACCGGTATCAAGATAGGCCTGGCGTGCTCATGAGCTCACAGTGACATTCGTGCCATCCTGCCAAACGCATTTCCTTGCTCATCTCATCGCTCCATTTCTCGGGCCACGTTCAGTTCCTTGGCTGCCACTCCGTTATAGTAGACATTGCGTATTCATCAATAGTGACAGCAATAGGACAAGTGGTGGCTGTGCACGTGGCATGTAATCCAGCGCTGTGGAGGTTAGGGTTTGATAAATCGAGGTGCCGTACCTTGGCTCGCCAGGAGAGGGCAATGCAGCAAGTAGACGAAACACCGTCTGTCTCCATCTGTACGGGGGATCGAGCGTTGCCCCCTCGCGCGCGTGAGTTTTCTCTGGGTGCTCCTGTTTCCTCCCACCTACGTAAACACACATCATTAATCGGCTGGCCACTTCTTAAATTAAAAATCAAATGCAGGACTCTCCCTCAAAAACAGCTGTGTGTGGCTATCCTGGATACGAATGCACGTTTTCAAAATTACAACATTCCCAAGCGCACGTTAAAGAGCATTACTTAATCCTTTAGAACTACTTTTTGTATTTAGTCCGTTGTCCTTCCCCCGCACCTCCGATTAACACCGTTGTCTACGTATGGTGCGAAAGAAGTTCATCATACATACACGGTTGTTCTTTTTGCGTTCATAAAACACATCAAACATCCTTCATAATGAATGCGATGTGGAACGGAGGAATATTGTTGGTTTATTGATGTTGTACCTATATTCCCACACAACGATGCTCGTAATTATTATTCGGTGTTGTGTACTCCATTGCTCTGAGTCGAACAGAGAGGAGAGTCCTTGCCTCTAAACACCAGGCAGTTTAACATGATTGGTCTAAGTTAACCCGACGGTGCTGATGAGACACTAAATGGTGAAACCGGTCCAGAGTTTTCTTGCGTTGAATCATTGCTGCCTCCTGGAACACACTCCCAGGAGGCCTTAATGCTGATGGGATGTATAAAAAGAACATTTATTTTCTATGCGGAGGGCAGGAGGCGCGCTATCCGCGTGGTGACTTTGTCCTGGACACTGCTGTCCCCTTCCATCATCTCGGCTGCGTGTTTCCTCTCTTACGACGTTCTTTGCGTGCGCGCGCGTGCGGTTTCCTCCACGCGCACCCGATACAATTCCTCACTCTACCCTGCCTCCTGTCTCTCCCACTTCCCCTGCTCCTCGGGCTCCTCAGACTCCCACAATGTGTTTTCTCACTCTGTTGCCTCCACCTTCCCTCGGACAAATTTTTTTTTGGTTCTCCATATTTCCCATCCCAGCTGCACACACACACAGAGTGAAAACACATGATCGCTCATTCACTGGCACACACAAGCCGCAATCACACCCCCACCCTCACACACACACAACCAAGTGGGTACATATTCACGATAAGCACGTACTAATGAGCGCTTGCATCACCATTGATTGACAATGATAATATCTGATCGACACGCACCATGTGCTCGAATTGTAAACCATAATTTCCTTTTTCATATATATGAAGCAAATAAAATATATCAGTTTTAACACTCGACCAGGCTCACTCTCGTTGGTGGGTTGAGACACAATCGCCTGATTGTTTGGCTCACTCATTGCGACTCAAAGCTGGCAGAATCTCTGTCCCTCCCCCAAGCTTGCCCTTACATTTGTTTTGCATCAGCGTCCCATCTGCAGCGCGTGGCTTGTCGTGCGGCAGCGCAGCGCGACGCTCGCCTTTCTTCTCAAGACTCCTAACCTGTGATGTTCATTCTCCCCACGTGTTTCCTTGAACCCATCGCAAACTATTCTAAAAATGCAATAAGCGGCTGCACTAGCGGAGGTTTTTTTCCCCCCCCTCTCTGAAATTCTCTCTGTTGCCATCGGGATTTTATTGCGAGGATCTTTGGACAATAAGCCGCTAGAACTCCCCCCCTCCTCCTCCAAGCGAAACTATATTATCATAAAATATAATAAATAAAAACGTACGCAGACAACTTCGAATATTTTTTCACAAAGATGCCCCTTCTTAGCCGCGGCATCTGCAGGGCAGTCTGTTGGCGAGCACCTATTAAATGAAGAGTTTCGCACAGACGTGCACGCACGCGCACACGCGCGCACACACAGGCGCAGACAGACAGAAGACCCCTTCTCTCTCTCCTGCCCCCACCCCCTTCTCACACATACTCGCGCCACAGAAGCCGCTGCCTCCTCCACCCCGGGCCCCCTCCTCCCACCACTGACCTCGCGTTGCCAGCACAGCGCAGCACCTGATCTCCTTTCAAAACCTGAAGCCTGGTGGACCCGCCGTTCGCATGCATATGTATGCAAATGTGCCGGCGTGCGGGCGTTCGTCGTTCGCGTTGGGAATACACGGGTGCTCGTGCTCACTCATTGTGTGCACGTTTGTTCTACGTCCCGGTGTGTGTGTGTGTGGGCGTGTGTAGCAGCGGTAAGCGCCGCTGCATTACGAGCCCAGCGACCCGAGTTCGATTCCCGCTCATGGTCAACATCAGTAGCGGTTTTCTGAACAGTTTCTGAGCCTCGCCTAGGTAGGCTCAGCCTCAAATGAGGATCGTACCTGGTGCGGTGTGGCAACAACGTCGGGCGTGGTGGTGGTGCTGGCCACCCACATCCTCGTGTACCGTACTGGCCTTAAAAAGGGTACTCGCAAGCAGCGTTTGCCCTTAAAGTCTGTTAAGGTTATACGGATCTTCGTCTTTGTTTGTATGTAGCTTTGTGCGCTTGTACTTTTATTACAACTTGTGCCGTTCACTTGGCGTTGGAGTTCCCACACAGAGCGGCGCATTATATGATACGGCACGCGTGCGTGCGTGTGCCCGCGTGTGTATTTTGCACATTGTGTATGAAGTGTAGGCGTAATGAAAGGGTTGTAATAATGTCGAGAAACTTGCCTGGAATCTCGTGAATTTGCAGGAAATGCACAAGAACGAGCCCTCTAATCAAGCCAAAGCAAATGCTAGAGTAGATGGACGGAGGTTTTTCGAGATGGTTCTATGTACATGCATTCGGTATCGCCACGGGTTCTTGTGCATTGACACTGGCGAGTTCGCGTAACTGTGTCCCTCCATCCACGTGCCCCGTGCCGTGTGTCGGCGTGTCCGCCTGTGGGTAACTTGACAATGCTCTACCTATACTCTTTGGTTCTTTCGGTAAAGTCACGTAGGTGAAAAAAATTAATAAAAATATAAATAAATACATTTAATCACGACTTTTCGATTGTAACACAAACAATCATCATCAGGTTTGACAACCACAGCAAGGAAATGTTTACTGAAGTGGGAGAGAAGCCGGAGTTATAATATATAATATAATTTATATAAACGCCTTAACTCCGGCGTCTCTCCCACTTCAGTAAAAATGTTCTTGCTGTGGTTGTCACACCTGATAATGATTGTTTGTGTTGCAATCGAAACGTCGTAATTTAATTTATTCATTTTTATTATTATTTTATTTTTTCACCTACGTGACTTTACCGAAAGAACCAAAGAGTATGGATCCTTGCAGTCACGAAAACTTCAAATCTAGAATGAATGCTCGACCTCACCGTTGATATATACGGTAACATCTGAGTCCATCCGCAGAAGAGGCTTCTGGATCAATATAAGCAAGAGAATAACCAAACCGACAAAATTCGATGCCTACCCTGTTCATTCACATAAACAAATACAAGTCGTTGATTTTTACACATCCAATCAGGCACACTGCCTTCTGGGAGTGCATACTTTCAGCAGTATTGGTTCAATGCCAACTCTGGACTAGTTTTTACATAGTGTCTCATCAGCAGAGCTCGTCTTGCTTGAACCATGCTGGTGAACTTCCAACTGCCACATGTTTATAGACAAAGCCACCCTCTAGGCTAGATAGGGGTCCTCGTGTGTCATAAAACTATATAATAAAAACATGACGAAAATTTTTCAAGCAGGTAAATTCTGGATTGGTCTCAATTTGTCTATGTCTCATCAGCAGAATCGGACCTGGTCGACAAATAATGGCTGAGGCAAGAGCACTGTATGGACACAATGGGGTCCATTCAGTGCATAGCAGAGAACGTGGACGCAACTCCGGTGTGCGCTGCAGGGCGGAATTGATTCTGAGACCTCAGGCTGCTGAATAAATTCACAAAGTTGACACTGGTCTAGACTTCGCTGCTTAAACAAATGCTGTTTGGAAAAATTTGCCCAGAGGCCCTACAGGCGGATGGCCTAAAATGCGTTTTTATTGTTTTGTGGTCATGCAGACCCTGGTCGGTTTGTGTTAATTAATTACCTACAAATTACCAAAAGAGCACATAACGTTTTTTTTTTTCCATGGTGGGTGGCACAGTGGTGGTGCAGTAGTAACACATGTGCCTCAGAGCAAGAAGCACCTGGATTCGATTCCAGTCCTGGGTGCCTTTCTGTGTGGAGTTTGTACATCTTCGCGTTCTCGGGCTTCACCCCACATAGCGAAGACAACAACCACTGTAGCTGAACATTTGCGTGCAGAATTTCTCAGGTGATATTACACACATGAGCATTTCCCACTACTCCAAAAACTTGTCAGGAACCTCCTGGGCAAAAAGACAAATAGTCATGAGACTCTTTGTTTGATGGATAAACCAGCGCAATAATAATTAATGCAGTGTGTGGTGACTGTGGCCTTGATGATGACATCTTGATCTTGAAGCCCATTGCTACGAGCCGAGCTTATCCAGAAATCACTCTTCAAGTGTCTCTGTCATATCAATGCATTGGCGTTATTGTGCTTTCATGTCCAAATGTCCACGCGACCGCAATTCCATGTGCATCGTAAAATATAACACATGTCAAACAAAGAAAACACGCGGTAAAACATATGGTAAAATGTAACGTAATTGGCATGACATTGTGAAATATTATAGTAATACCTGATTATTATTTATATACATAAGCATCATCCATGGGCTCTCCACTGCTGGATGAAGGCGTCGCCAAGCTGCCACGATTTTACAATGACGCAATCCATCCAGCACCTGCTCCATCTCCTCGGTTCACGGCCTCTTTGGCAGTAGAGGCACATAGAGTAATATTGCAATACCATATATATTGATGCACAGCTACACAGTGTTTATCTTTGATTCAATGAGGGTTGACTATCTCCTTGTTGATTCTAAGAAAGCACAGCGAGTGATCGATGTCAAATGTAAATAGTAAACTGGCATATTTATGACAATTACACAAAGTGAGGTTCCCACTCCGTGCAATAATATAAACACTACAATAAAAAGCACAATTTATGTCTGTGTATAATTCTATAAAGAACTCAAATATCTCAAGGTGTTGACGTGCAGTTTGGTTTGGTGAAAAACACTGAGATTAAGGTAAGGGAAAAAGTTTAGACTATTTAAGTGCATAGCACGTTACTCGATATAATATAGTTTACATAGTAGTTTCAATGCGGTTTTAGTCAGTAATTATCCACACATGGCTATGACAGAATAAAGTAACCAGAGACAAATTATACACGCAATTCAATTTAAAGAAGTCACTTCGATTAATGATCCAGAAGTCACCGATTCAGTCGAGTCGCTTTATCACCAATGGTCAGTCACCGCCTTATCACTGTTCCATCACTACGGCCATGGTTAATGTTCCCGTGAACTTCAGCCGTTGATTCCTCCACCCGTGTTGAGGAATCAGTCTACAAGACACCAACTGTTTCGTCTCATCCACCAAACTGTGTTCAACCACTCACACACTTACCCACTCGTTGCCTCACCAACTCACTCACCCACCCATTCACCCACACAATCACCCACTCGCCCGCACTGCAGGTCAAAACACGTCCCTTTATTCTACCCTCATACTGCTCCACTTGGGAATTCCCTCCCGTCGCCACTTTGCAGAAGCTCTCAATATAATTTTGCTCTTTTCAAGAAAAAATCCTTAACTTTTACATACCTATAACAACTCTGTTGCTGGCTGCTCAGGGACTATAAAAAAAAACATAAGCATTGCCGTCCAAATGGGGGAGCTAAAGGGAGAGACTTTCCCCGGGGACTCACGCAAGAGAGAGGGGGCCACACCCGGCCCGAGGATAGTGGAGTAAGGTGACCCCAGATGGAATTTTTCCCGAGCCTCCAAGACCTGCACACACGGTAACAACGGCAATAATTGGTTTCTGATGGAGCGCCCTCCTTTGGGCGTCTCAGAGTGCTGTACATTGCGATGCGCGACTTGCATCACATTTCAAACATTTGAAAGGGCTCCCCCAGGAGCAACTGTCCCTGTGCAGCACTAGGCGACTCAGCACCTGCCCTGCAAACGGGCATGATTTTGCCAGTAAGAGGGCGTATCCCAATGGAGTCATTTGTAAGTAATGTTTCGAATTTACCAAATGTGGGCCATGTTGAAGTGCTCGGCTGTGCGAATGATACAGCGGAAGCCAGCATAGAGATGCCTCTTCCACACCCGCAGAAGTGTGGCTTGTCAGTGCCAACCGCTCGCGTCTGAGGGTTCCACGTTGGCGACAGCTGTGACGGAGAAAGAGCCAAAAGGAAGGATGTTTTTAAAACAGTTTCTGAGCTCAGGCCCACAGCCCCAAAACGTCAAGCGGTCAGCAACAGCGAGCACTGTCAAAGTTGTAATCGATAAGAAGAGTTAACGCTTCTCTTGAATTGAGCTTGGGGATAAGAGGTGATGGGAGGGAATTTAAAAGTGGAGTGGAAGAAGTAGATAAAGTAAGGTGACCTGCAGTGTGGTAGTTGAGCGAGTGGTTGAGTGAGTGGTGAGTGCATGAAGGAGTTCGAAGATGAGTGGGTGGGTGAGTGTGTTGTGATCAGCAGTGTGGTGAGTAGGTTAGCGAATGTTGGTTTGACCTTTAGTTTGGTGTTTGTACAGAGTCTAGATGAGACAAAAACTGCCAGTCTGTTAAACCCAGTCCTCAAAATGGGACAACAAAATCAACAAGCCAAATTCACGGGGAGCTGCGATGGGAGGGAATTCCAAAGTGGAGTAGTCCGAGGGACGAAGCAGAAAGAGAAGTGAGGTTATCTGCAGTGTGGTGAGTGTGAGTGAATATACTCATCAACAGACTCGACGCTGCCATAGAAATGTGGATTTTGGCTGCGAACGGGAGCTGAGCACCAGCGCCTCGATGTTAATTTGAGCAGGAAATCACTTTGAATCCGAACTATTTACGTCGCGTTAACCACTTGGTGAAGGTACACACCGAGTAATTGGTGGCTCACGCCACCGGTGACGTAAGGGCCTCCCCTGGAGCTCTCTACCGCTCAGCCTACTCTTGGACGCTGTCCGGATGGCTTGGAAGAGGGGACGTCACCCAGACTACCTCACGAAGCCAGCGTGCTCATTGGTTCAACCTCCGCCCTGAGAGGTGGCCCTCTGGATTGCGAGTTCAAAGTGTCAACCAATACACTGCACGTAAGCTCAAGACATTGACGGGATACCCTGGACACCCTTGCGAATGAGATGTTCCATCTTAAGGGATTTCCAAGTGATTAAATATTTTGATTAAAAAAAAAGGATCTGCAACTGGCACAGTTATGTGCACAGTCAACTAAAGCTATGTAATAACCAAAATTTTTCACTTCCGTGGACGAGAGAAAACATTAATGAACCATCCCATCTCTCATCCATGCATCGCCTCTGTACTTTGATTTCCTCTGTATCTCGAGCTGTGTTATGCAATCATTGTTCTTATCTTACGAAGCAGTTTATTTTTCTTTCTTAACACACAGGCCCAACGTCTCAAAAGTGGCCAGCAACAAATCCGAAATGCATTGTGATACTTCTGCACGGACCGTGAAATCACGTGTTCATTCGTTTACTATGTTAATGTGCATAGGTGTATTTCATCAGTCTTATGTTTCAGTGTTCTACTTTGACTGATTAATGCCATTGGTTTATTCATGTTATTGGCAGCGTTTGGTACGTGCTTTGGTTGTAACATGCCGAGTTAATTGCTCAATGAAGTGGTCTTTTTTGTGAGGTAGAGTTTTCCCTCAAGCTTGGACCGATATCTAACAGACAAGGTGTCTGTATGTTGAACTTCGTATGCATGTTGAACTTCTTTTGCACCATACATAGCCAACCAGAGGAAGGACAACAAACTAAACGCAGGGTCCTTGCTGTCTGTAAAGAGCTGGCAATCCACCAGCATTGGTTCAAGCAAAGCCTGATTCTGCTTATAAAAAATACTGAGTTTATAAACCGGCCTAGCGTGTGCTTGTGTTGAAAACAAATCTGCTGAAATTATGAACCCCCAGAAGAAAGATCGTGTGATTGCTGCATAGTGTAAAACACTCAAGTATATTTGTTTCTGCGGAGTGACAGACAGTACAATATATATGAAGGGGGCGAATTGTCTACTTATTTATTTTGTCCACAACCACGCTGACGCGAACGTTATATAATTACGGTGGGTTTGCTACACATGCAGTGAATGGTAAGGGAGCAGCGCCATCTACTGGTGGGCGAGGGAAATTGTGGAGTGGAATTGAGACTCGAAAGGTTTCCCCACCCAACTTGCATTGCATAGCCCCGCCATTATGCCACGAGTCGCCGCCCGTTCGGCCCATTCTTACCCCAACCCACCCAACAACTAGCGCCCAATCACTCACTAGCCATGCCCAACCTCACATAGCCCCACCCATTCAACCACTAGCCCCGTCCACTCAACTATCCCGCCCACTTAGCCATTAGCTCTACCAATTGGCTTGCCTTCTCTTGTATAACCCCACCGACTGAGAAACTAGCCCCGCCCACCCAGTCACTAACTCCGCCCATTCTTGCACAGCCCCTCCCATTCAGCCACTCGCCTGCCTACTCGTACACTGCCCCACCCATTCAGGTACTGGCCCCTCCCACTTTAACATAGCCCCCACCCCTAAGCAACTGTGTCCACCAACACCATGGGTGGCCTCGCGGATATTTTGGTGTTGGGCTCACCTACTTTTACTCAGCCACACCCACTCAGTTGCCAGCACGCCCATTACTCGAGTAGTCCCGCCCCTTTGACGTTTATTTGGAATACAATCTGGATGAAAAAAAAGCTTCACCGTGGGAATGTAATGACCATTATAAACGCACGCATGTACAACACTTGCTTCCTATCAGTCACGCTATTTTGCTCAAGAGACCTGCACACTGCTCGCATTCGACATTAAGTGCCTGGGAGGCTTTTCATATGCGCTGTCAACGGTCTGACTTCGTCACAAAAATGTTACCGTGACATCCCGCACCTGTCTCCTCAGTATAGAGGACCTCAGCAAGGTCGTCTAGGTGTATTCGTGCACGTAGCTTGTCTTCAACCAGACGTTATGGCTTGCCCTGCTCTGCACTCGTGTCAAAATCAGATTCGGAACTCGACCACAAGTGGGCGCGCGGCCCGCGAAAATGTCCGCGCTTAACCTGATGCTGCTCACGGATCATTGTTATCGATGATGCGGACTACGCCTACCCAGGAGGCCTGGCTTTCATCGATGGATCATGGTGACACCTGGCTTAGCAACTATTACTACTTCTACTAACCCTCAGGGACCTTTGGTAGCCCTGAGTATTTTTATGGGCTCGAAAAGCAAGGCACTTGCAAACTGCGTGGTGTGCTGCGTTTTCTGTGTTTATTTATGAGGGTCGAATAGTATACATCGATTTTGTTTGCATAACTGCATGAGGAAAGTAAGTTCGCCGCACGTAGACGTGTCTAGCAACACACTCAACATGTTTACATATTTACTGAGACACGGTGGGTAGCTGCCACAGTGCTGTATTGGTTAGCACACTGGACTTATACTCTACAGGTCGCCAGTTCGATTCCATCTCCTAGTGTGGCAGCTGAAAAAATGGGCACATGTTTCATGAGTTACCCCGTCAAATAATGTCTTGATTGTGGACTGCCATAACTACAATGCTGGGAAGCAATAGTAAACTCAATTGGGATTACAAATAGCAATCATTGCTCCATATTGGCAGACTAAATCATCTTTGCAGGCCAGGTGCTGAGTCACTTAAGTGCCCAAAGGGACAGCTGCCACTGGGAGTGGCCTTTTCAATGTGTTAGAATATAAATCGCTTTGAGATGGGTGGTCTATCTAACACAGCTCATGATTGAATTTCGATGATTGCTCTAATGATGATGATGAAGCACTGCTCTTTTAACCTTCGGTGAGGGTAAATATGGGATGTCTGTGTCGTTTTTGCTGCAGCTGAAACCGTTAACATCCTTGAAGTTCTTGGAATGTCCTCCCTCCCGTCTGGAGTCACCAAGTCTGCGGGAGCTTGCGGTGGCTCGGCGGGCGACACACCAGCGTTCCACGTGAGCAGGGAGGCCCAAGCTGAGCGTGCCCACCTCACAACTATACCCAGGTACGATCATTGTCAACGTGTAGTTTTAAAGTTTAATATTAACTTATATTCAGCTATAGTTCAACAATCCCAGCAGTCAAAGTTATTTGCTGCACAAAAGAGCATTGGGACATTGGTGCTTATCTCCCGTTTACAGCCCTGAGCCAGTGATGGAAATTCCACATTCATATGGCTGGGGTGAGTCTCCCCACAGGAAACCAACTGTTGACTTTCCTACAAAGTGGTACTCATTTCATTAACCCCGGAGGAAGGATGGACGGAGTGCTTTTCACGAGTTGAAAATTTTTAATCAGTGTATAATAAAACTGATACAAACTTCCAGCGGTGATGTTGTCCGTGCGTTGCAGGTGGAAAGTTTCCGCGCGACTTCTCAATTCTGACAACGCTGCGCACGCGTCCGAGCCTGCGGGCCTTCCTGCTGGCGATGTACAGCTCCAGCTCGGTTCAGCAGCTGGGCCTGGAAGTGGGGCCCTCTCCTGCCCTCCTCTATGAGGATCAATCTGGGAGGCCTCCTCCTGAAGATCAGCCCACTTTCCAGGAAGGACCCCTTATCAATGATGGAAAGTGAGTATTCTTGCCACGGGAGGGGAATCTAAATTAAATTATTCTGTACTTTGATATTTCTTGACATAGTCATCCTCAACCACGAATAATACACTGCTGGATGAAGGTCTCCTCAAGCCGCTACCACCTCCCACGACGCTATGATGCAATGAGCCGCCCAGCACCTGGCTGCCATGCCATCGTTATTCGTGGCCATCGTCCGTCATCCCTTCTAGTGACGTGTCCTGCCCAATCTCACTCTCTTTGTCATATACCTGCGTGTGCCATTCACCTTTTTGTAACATCAACAACACCATCATTCCATTGTAGGCAGCACAAGCTATGAGGAGAGGTGTAAATAACAGCCCCTTTTAATAAGTTCCAATGGGAACCTGAAAACAATCTTCAATGTCTCAGTATGAGTTTCGAGACTACAGCTCGCTTGCTGCCATTTGAGGAATCGTGACGATTGGGGTCACGATTGAGTTGAATTTTATATTTCAACTCTCTAATTTGGTCCATCAGCCGAGTGGGAACATTTCATATAATTTGCATACGTTGTAAATGATAAATGATTACTTAACAGAATAAATAACCAGACGAGACGCCCTCCTTCGCAAGTTGATCACTTCGCGTGAAAAAAAATACAAGTGTTTTTGGTTACTTATCCCATCGGCCACATAGCCTTCTCAGATTGCATCATTTTAGGAGCATTGGTTCAACACAAACTCTGGGCCAGTTTTGACATTCAGCGTCTCATGTGAATCAGGCTCCCGTGAACCAATGCTGGTTAACTTTCAGATGTTTAGAGGCAAAAACCCACCTCTCAGTTGGGTATGAGTCCAAGTTTGACTGCAAAACCATCAAATTCGTAACACGAAAATAATCATTGCATATGATTCAGCAATTGTATGCTACATGTCAGAATGTACTTTCAACTCATTGTTACATTCCTATCATGAAGTGCATTCCTATCAAAAGTGCATTTCTCTAAGTTTAAAGCATGGAAATTGGGGGAGTGGTTCCACTTTGGTTAGCACACTGCGCTACAAACCCAGTGGACCTGCTTTCAATTCCCGGCCTGACAGGTGTCGTGCGGTATCGTCAAATGATCACATGCCCCACGTGGCGTAGGAGAGGAGAGCTGCCCACATGTTCCATTGTACACCAAAAACGGCCACATTTCTCAGTCAGCATCAGGTATATCAACACTGTGGGATATACCAGTAAGGAGATTTAACACAATACCGCTACCAGATCTCGGAACCAATTGGCCCAGACAGATGAAGCACCCAAATGGGGAGTTGTTGTTTGACAGTTCTGAAAACAGTGTTAATCATTTGTTAGCAGCGACGAACACGTGAATTCCCAGTGGAGCAAGAGGGCCACCGAATTAAGTGATATCGAACAGGCGTTGCATCGAGAGAAGCCATGTTTTCGAGGTCCTTCCATTGTAATGTCATAGTAGAATAATAGTGCAGGCCTGGAAAACCATGATTGTCAAACAACACGTATAAATGTGGAATAAACACTCAGCCTATGTGCAAATGTAAATCGTCTGCGCTTGTTACACAATTTTGTGCGTTTCACATTTAAATTTTTTACCTAATTTGATTAGGCCTCATACGATTTCCTCTCCTCACGATTCGGGTCGCGATTCAGCTCAATAATAATGATTTATTTATATTCACCGCAACAACAAAAATTCACGAGAAACCATGTGCCCAATGACATCATCTCCGTGTGCGGCTTGGAACGTTCCTGGCAAAGGTGCAGCCCTGCAATAACTTCCTCAAGGCACTGGTAGTGGATGGGGCATCCTCGAGAAGGAACTATGGACAGATCTTCTAGAAGGAATTTGGCCTACTCTTCCACACGAGCCAGACACTTTTGGAAAAGGTGGGAGTACCCATACTTTACCCCACCACACGTGACCTGCCAACTATGGTGCATCCATTCAAACTGCATGGAAGACGAGTGGTGGTGGTGGCGCGCGCCTGTAGTCCAGCACTAGGGAGGCAACGAGGGCTTGGTGGGTCACACAAATGTCGCGAAACTCACTTCCCCCCGTCGGCGTCGAATAAGTGGCATTGCCTGGCTTGCCAGGATAATGTGGTACAACAGGTGTGAGAGTTAATATCCATCTGTTCCATCTATGTGGGATAGTGTTGCCTCCCCCCCCCCCCCGTCTCACACGCGTGGCTTCTCTCTGGGCCCTGTGGTTTCCTCCCACATATGTAAACACTCGGCTGAAAACACATTTCATCCTTGTTAATCACTCAGTGGCACATATGCTTACTGCATATGCAGTGTTACGCACATACACATACGCGAGCTCACTCAGACTTTTATCATCATCAATACACCTTGTCAAATCGCTGTGGAAAATGCACACCAATATTGCAACATCAAAGTGCAACGCGCTCTCCCGAGTGACTATGGACGTAACTTTGGGATGCGTGCTCATTAATAGATCGTGCATGACACGAAGACGCACGCACATATAGAGGCCTCCCTGCCAGGTAGGCCTCGGCAAGGCAAGGTAATTTACCCTTTTTACCAGGTAAAAGGGTAAAGGTAAAGAGTAAAGTTGTCGACATGCCAAGGGGTAAGGTAAGGGTAGGGTAAAGGTAGCTCGGAAGAATTACCCGGTAGGGTAAAGGTAGCACGAAGTATTACCCGGTAAATACGGTACCTTGTTTACCGCTAGAAGCTCCGTGGCGCAGTCCGTGGCCTCCATTTAATAAGTAATATTTTTTTTTTACTTTTTAAAAAACACGCTTTTATGAAATGTACTAGTAATGGAAGAACTTCACGACTCCAGGAAGTGGCCCCGAAGCATGCCACAACGTAAGGGACCGTGGTCAGTTACAGCCAATGTCAGTTGACTGTGGACAATTAGACCCAAGCTGAAACATAACATATAAACAAGTAATATTTTAAAATATGTTTTCTATTTTTTATGATAGCACACAGTGTTGTCATCAGTATCACATAAGTATACCAAGTTTGCAGTCGATACCACATTGCGAAGTGGATTAAAATTTAGTTACAAGATTTGAGGATACAGCAACGACAACAACAACAACAACAGACAGAGTGAGTTAAAAGAAAGCGTGTAAAATTGGAATCATCGAGAGTATTCTATATGAATAAAGCGCTATACCTTGTAGCATTTACTGTTATAAACCTTGTTCATGTGTAGTAGTACCCCAGTAATTACCCTGTAATCGGGTAATTTGTATGGGGTAAGGGTAAAAGTAGGGTAAAGGTAGGCTCGTTGTTTTTACCTTTTAACTTTTACCTTATCTTGCCGAGGCCTACTGCCAGGGTGGCGGTGACACGGCCCAGCGGCGGTAATTTGTTACCACAGAATGGACGTTAAAGATCATCTGGGTGTCATTTGCTAGATTAGGCCTTCATGTACCGGCGTCATGGTCCAAACTTACCGAATTTGAAAAGTCACGCGCAAATTACTGAATTGGGATTAAGTGTAGCAATAAAAAAAGAGTCTTGAGACTCAGAGAAGCGTGCCTGGGGGAGCATACTTTCAAACTGGCACAGCACATGAGGCAAGTTAATGGTTTGCAACATGCTTATCCACCCGGCGCTCTGTTCATTGTTGTGAGTGTCGCTCGCTCCTCTGCTCTCCATTGTTGTTGGAGGGTGGCTCCCTCCAAATGCCCAGTAGTGTCCACGAGTCACCTTCACAGAGGCCGATGCTCGGCTCTACATCCTTCTGTACCATATCAGTCCATCTCTTCTCTAGCCTGTGCCGCGCCCATATAGCCCGCATAACTCTGATCGCACGTGACTTGCAACTCCTCGTGGACATGACTTGCAAGTATACAGGGGCACGACTCGCAACTTTGCTTGCTCGTGACTCACAACTCCGCGTGCAAGTGTCTTTCCACCTCGGCGATCAGCAAAAGGCTCTGACCAGGAAGTCGCGTGGCAACTCATGTGTATCCATACGATGGGGTTGAATCTAATTGCAGTCGCCCCTCAGCATCACAGTAATTCATTATGGGCACCCCCCCCCCCCCCCCCCATAATGAATCGATATAGTGACGTTGACAAACTCGCGAAGTTGGCAACACTGGTGTCCGATTCTTTCGGAAATGCAGTCAGGTTGGAATGTTCGCTCCCCACCACACCGTATCAAGTGTTCACCCTGCCCGCTGGTGCGCCGCTTTGTTTGCCATTCAGGTGGCACAGGGTGGCATTCTCCGTGGAGGGGAAACGCGTGTCTCTCTACGTGGACTGCAAACTCGTGGGAACCCAGAGATTGGGCCGTGGCTCTTCCCCCCGACTGGACACGCGTGGTATCATGGTGTTCGGAACACGCATACTCGACGATGATGTTTACGAGGTGCAGGAGCATGCGCACGTGTTCAAACACCCACACACACAATATTACCCATATACTATATAATATCACAATTGTTGAGCACAGACCCTAAGGACAAACACAATCAAGTGGCCAGCATCAAACAGCACTGCCAATGTTGCAATTGATAACGCCTTCTTGGAATTGAGCAAGATGATGAGAGCCTTGGGAAAGAGACAATGATGGGAGGGAATTTTAAAGTGGAGCCGTGCGAGGGAATGAACAGTGTTCTGACCTGCAGCATGAATGAGCGTAAACAGGGAAATAGTGAGCGCAGGTGGAGGACCCAATTCGCGATGTTCACGGGAACGGTAACTATGTTCGTAGTGGTAGAAGACTTATTTTGAATGCATTATGCAGCCATCCCACATGCATACAACTAAGCGCCCCATGCCGAATTTAGCAATTCATGTGTGGCCAATCAAGGATAAAAACGATAATTGGAAATGTTTTTGCACGACACAAAACACTTTGGAATGGAAACGTTATTTTTAAAAGGCATGGGTTTAAGGCAAGAATAACGATTCTTAGTCAGAGCTGAACTTTAGTCAATCAACTGGAAAATAGCGTTGCTTCTGAACACAGCTACAAAGAAAGTCTAATATATGTTTCATGGAAACACAGGGAGAGATAAAGATCTGTAAGTATGAAATAACATGTGACAAGAACGCAATAATTGTATGTATTCGTGTTGAACTTCTTTCGCGCTATATGTAGCCAACTGTGCTAATCGGAGGTGCAGGGGGAAGGACAACAACTTCCGCATGATCGCATTATAGATGCGATCATGCGGAAGAAGTTGTGATGGATCAGACGCACACGGATGAAGGAGGGCAGATTACTGAGACAGACATCGGAAAGACATCTACCACAGGTCGGTAACCCAGAGGAAGGTGCAAAGCCTGATCATAGGCAACTGTTTACATGATCAGTAGAAGTTGCGAAAGGTCTTGCAGAAGGAAAGCATTACATTTGGCACCCATATGATGAGGTGGAGTGTGCTGGCACAATCGCACTGTGGTCTTAGTAAGCCCATGCAGGGGCTGGGTTGTGGTCACTTCAGGGGCATCTGAGATGAGGGAGGCTGCACTGACTCCGAGTATACATGTAAGAGTTACTATGTAGGCAAACGGTCAGAGCGCTGAGCTGGCACCACTGAGGTCATAGGTTCAAACGCTGGCTACCGAGTCCCCAAGTATAGAGTTGATGGTGGTCTCAACCCGAGCATCAAAAAAAAAAAATCACTTTACATTTGCTTCTGCACTTGAGTAAATTCCAGTTCTGGGAATAAAACAACCACATCGATTTGACTGCAATGTGACGAACATCGCTCTCATATGCAGAGTGAGTGGAAAGTGCTGCCCACTGCTACAATGTGTGGACCCGAGGTCACTTGAAGAAGGAATTTCAGAGGTAGCTCCGTGATAACCGTTTCCGTGGGACCTTCTCTAACAACGCGAAGGATGGCACCGGTCTTCGAGATTTGCCAATGGATTATTCGTCTCGTGACATGGCACTGATACCACAATCCGGAATATATATATATAAAAAAACATTGTAGAGCAACACATATAATAGAAACAATTTTACAAACATTCATTATATGAGTTATATATATAAATAAGAATACTATAATGGGAGTGAATGTAATAACGTCAGCAAATGTCAATGCTAAGGAATGCACTGCATGATAGATTATTGTGTTCACGTAAAAGATATAGCATAAATATGCATCCAGTGGCAATTGTTTTTGACTCTGGCTGTTTATGACACGAGTTTACTCTAAAATATTGTTCTAATCTTTTATGTAGATAGTTGGTGAAGAGCGATGTTATGGCTCTACTATGTTTATTGTCGTTAGTGGCCCAGCAGTGTTGGTCCATCTGACCACAACCAATTTGACTTGTACTGTTGGTTTGTTGCCGAGAGCTGTACGATATTAATGTGTGCGTGTGTGCCGTGTGCGTTTCCACTACGTGCCTGTGTGTGTCCCTTGCATGTGCAGGGAGACATCCAACAGTTGCTGATTGTGTCAGACCCAATGGCCGCGAAGGACCAATGCACGCACTTCTCTCCGCTGTGCCCCTCGACGCAACCCAATTCCAAGCCACACTCGCTGCAGGCGCAGGAGCCAGAGGTTCGTGTGGGCCACGGTGCCACGAGCGACGTGTGATTTCATTTGGTTTCATCGTTCCTCGTTTCTTTTGCAGGATAAATGGTTTCTGAAATTTGTTCGCGTGGATACGTTTGCAAGTACTGTACAGGACAATGTTCTGTGTGGACATGCTCTTTGCAAACACAGGTTTGGAAGTGTTTGTGTGATTTGGGTTTCCACCTTTCCCACAGACTAAATCAGGACATTGAGTACACTGTAATAGAGTTAAACACCTGACTGGCGCAAGATCCCGGCATAAATTAACGTCTGCAACCCAAACACAGATGTCAATTCCAGGACTGTCTGGCTCAAACTCTGAATGGTGGTAACGCTAATGTGTGACCCGTTTGCACACGAGGGTGGTTGTGGTGTACTCTTTAATGCACTACATAGGAATTCTGGGAGCCTGACTTAAATTCCCGACTCTGCACACCTGTGACAGCTCACATCTTATCCAAGTCTGTGACATACACAGCATTGTCAGACTTAGCATAAATTATTCTCGAGAAAAGCAAAGCATTCACTTCTCATGATTGCAAGGGAAATATTATGAAGCAGCTTCGGCAAAGAGAGAATGGGAGATGACTTGCAAAAAGTGGAGCAATGCCAGGGACGATGCAGAGAGATAACTGAGGTGACCTGGAGTGTGGTGGTTGAGTGTGAAATGAGTGAGTGTGTGAGGTTAGTGTGTTGTTGTGACCTACCTTGTGGTGGTTGCACATTTTGGATGAGACAGCACAGTCATGTCTGTTAGACCGAGTTCTCAACATGGGAGGAAGAATCAATTAATGAAGTGAGCGTGCTAGTAGAGCTATAAGAGTGATAAGGAGGTGCCTGAGCACTGGTGAGCTACTGACTGGTACCAGCGGTGTCAAGATCGGCCTCTGTGGAGAAGACTCGTGAAGGACGCTACTGGGCAGTTGGAGGCAGTCGTCCTTGAGCAACAACGGAGGGCAGAGGAGCGATGTTCACAAAAAGGTGCGGAGCATCAGGTGGCTATAACACAGCAAGTTGGCGCAGTAGGGGGCACAGTGGTGCATCTGCCAGTCATCTGTCAGTTAACCTATAGCACCTGGATCTGTCACATGACCGTTCGACAATTCACGTGGCCTTAAAGTAAACGTAGCCTGGCATAAGTGCTGAGGTGATGTCAATGCCACTTAGTGGTGAATGGCAGTTGTTGTTGTTGGATCGAATCAATGAGTACTGGATCATCAATCAACCAGACTGCTGTACATTGAATTCCATCAAGTGCAGTGAGATAGGAACTTGATATGTCAACAGGATTACAACTTTTGCTGAACTTGAGATCCGCGTATAAGTGGCCATTGTTTGCAGTGAACGAAGGCCCCTTATGGAGGCTGCCTTTATACGGTGATGTCGTGACGATGGCCAGAAATCCACGTCTCACCATCGCCTCCTTTTGCCGCGCAAACTGTGCTCCATTAATTTCGGCTATGGAGAGGATCACGCATGGCCCAGTGTGAATGAGGAGTAGAGTGCACGGTGCATTATGGTCCTATTAAAGTTTAGTTGGGATCTTTTAATAAGAAGGTAAGGAATGCAAGGAGGGCAGAACCAAGGTGTATAATAGGAGGCAATGGTTGGCAGAGGTTGGTTCTTTGCCAGGTCATGAAACCTCGCAATAGAATAGTTTTGTTTGTTATCAAATCTCACCTGGGAAAATCCTCCAAATTAAACATTTAATTTGCAAGAGTGACCAGGACATCAACCGACACACAGCAACACGTGGTGACACGTGCATACGCCTATAAATCTATAACTCATATAGTACGTGCTTACACAGTGAAAATCACGCCCAGTCAAATGAAAGAATCAAGACAGAAATAATTAACTTGTGTACATCGCCAGTTTATGTCGAATGTGCTGTAGCTGTAACAGTTGCCGATGTTTTGCAAATGAGTTTTAATTAGAGATGTAAATAAATTGCAAGTAACGTGTGCAACTCATCACAGTGCCTATGCCTGGGACGTTGTCAGACTGGTATTTTAAATGTAAGGCATTTCCTACATGAAGAGCGAGACGAGGTACGCTGTTAACACATGGAGTGCTTTGCATATGAATGTATAACGGTCAACATCTACAAGTCTCTAATGTATAAAATGGCCGTGTCTAGTGCTACCAATGCCAAGCCACCCGACCATTCATGTTCGCAACTTCAATGGCTGCCACACCATGTGGGACTACAATGCCAACTGCCATCATGGGCAGTGGCAGAAAATGAATGTCATCGAAAGAGCACGGAATTTTAAAGTCAGCGCATTGTAAAATGTTACACGCCCGATTTAAATTTTGGATCGTGAGACAAGAGCGGTAATCCTATTTAATCAAGGAGAACCATCCTTCACTATATTTCAAATATCTAACAAAGGCCTGCAGTGCTCCATATTGGCATTCATATTCTGCTGATTCGCATTGCACCGAAAACTGCGTTGGAACTTGACCCTGGCTGTATGGCCTAAGTATGCCACGGCCACAGAGAAATCTGTTAGAATGATTACCCCATGTGCACGGCCAACCAACACCGCTCTGCTGGCCTCATGAAGGCAGCTGCGAAGGTCAACGTTTTAAAAGGCTTCAACTCCTCGTTGGTCTCCAGAAAATATCGGGAGACTTTTGTCAATCAGAAGCAGACCACAAAAGCATTGCTCGAGTCACTGATATAAAAAAAGAAGACAAAGGTGACGTGAAAGAGTAGAGGCACTTTACTTTTAAAAAACAGCCAAAAAATCCTGGCACCTCCTAAGACTTTTAGGAGCAGCAGTGACACTGGCCTACAAATCTCCCCAAGTCAGCCCTGACAACATTTCCGGACAGCTAAACGGCAATTCACGAGAGCCGATCAACAAAAACACAAGATGTCAAGGTTATAAAAAACTATATTGCACTTCCAACCGTTGCAAACAAACCTCTGCATTATCTGGCCCTTTCTTAATGGAGGAAGTAGATGCTCATATTGCCCAGATGAGATCCGGGAAAGCCGCAGGCTTCAATAGGATTTATCTGGAATTCGTCAACAACTTGGCAGCATGAGCAAGAAAATGGCCAGGCACTTTCCTCACTGACATCCATGTCTTAGGTGTGGTACCAAATGAGTCGAAGATTACAGCCATTCTTAAACCCGCCAAGAACGCATTGGATGCTAAAGACTACTGCCCGATTTCCCTCAGAATTTGCTACAGGCTATTGGAGTGACTGCTGATTCAAAGGCTGAAGCCTATGCTTGAAGATATAGTCCAAAAGAACTAGCCAAGTTAAGAAGCGGGCCGAACTTTCTGCGATCAAGTACATTGAGATGGTCTACGAACGTTACCTCAAAAACCGCAACAAGTGTTCATCGACCTCTCCTCAAGATATCACACAGTATGGTGCTAAAGCTTACAGTAGCAGTGTCTTGCCGTCTGACAATGAGACTCATCTCATACATTCTGAGCAACCGCTGATTCGTCATCTGCATTGGTGAAGCTGTAAGCATCCAAACAAAGAATGAACAACAACAGACTCCCACAGGGATCTGTTCTTGCCCTAGTGCTGTTTTATCCCTTTACCAGTGACCATCTGGTGACATCTTCCTGCAAGTCCAATTACAAGAACAGTGCACTAACAACCCAAGCCCGCACAATAGAGGACACTAAACGTCGTGAAAAGGGTCTAAAGACCCTGGAAGCATCCTTCGAGAATTGGCATCTTAAGTAAAACACCTAAGAGAGCATCGTCGTCCACCTGAACAACAACCAGGCCTCTGCCACCCAGGAGTTACTCTCGAACGAATGCTCACATACCTTCTCGAACAAGCCAAAAAGAAAACAACAGAAAAAAAACTACGGAACATTTTTCAAAAACTTGCAGGAACAACGCGAGGAAGCGATCCTCACACGTTGGCGACATTGATGCAAGTCCTCATACTCCACTGCATACTACTGTGCCCCAGTGTGGAGTGCCACCTCTCACAAAATACCGAAATCAACATCCGCACTTGGTGTCAGCAGCAGTGCCTTGAAGTCCACTCTACTCTAGTGGCTTCCCGTGCTGGCGAATATCATCTCAGCCAACGTGCAACGCGATGCCACAACGACCTGGGAGTACCATAAGATTAAGGACAACATTGTTCTGCTGCTCCAAAAAGACCTAAAAAAAACCACGCCATAGGCTCACATCCAGTAAACCTTTCTAGATATGCGCCTCCATTTCAGAAGCTGTAAATAAATAAATAAACACATAAGCACTCGCTGGATGGAACCGTGGTTAGCTTTAGACATGGCAAACAAAAGCCTCATTGAGGGCCCAACTGTGAAAATACCGGGATTCTCTCTCTTCCGACAATCAAAGACCTCTCGAAACCATGCTCAACTCCAACATGGGAGATGTACGTACACCTTTCCGCAAATGGAAGATCAAAAACATCGCCTAACTGTGACGATGGTGAAGTTCAAACCATCAAACACATCATCAACGAATGTGTGATCCATGCAACTTTCTGGCGGTGGACCTGCAATCTATACCGTGTCCACTGTCCCACATGGCTTGGTTTTAATAACACTTAGGATTCAAGTTATAACACGCTTCAAAAACTGTTTATTTTCCTTCCTGACATACGAAAGTAAGAGAAGGTGTGAAGACTGACATTTTTACATGATTCAGTTAAAACAGACATGATAGTGCACAAATATAATTTCAGGACAAGATAACATGTCATTCTGTCGACGGAGGTAGACAGTTTATTTAAATGAAAAGGATCCAATATTCGGACACGTGGCACGACGGACGTTGTAAGAAGGTGCAAGGGACACGACCTCAGAGATGACGGTGATTTACATCCGGGCCATTTACTAATGCTCCGGAAAATACCCCTCTGGTTCTAGATTTGAAGCTTTCGTGACTGCAAGGATTCATACTCTTACTTCTTTCGGTAAAGTCACGTCGGTAAAAACTGAAGTTAAAATTAATAAAAATAAAACAATAAAATCACGACGTTTCGGAGGCAACACAAGCTTCCGTCTTCAGGTGAAACCGTCACAGCAAAATATCTGTATACAGATATTTTTTATTTCACCTGAAGACGGAAGCTTGTGTTGCCTCCGAAACGTCGTGATTTTATTGTTTTATTTTTATTAATTTTTATTTCAGTTTTTACCTACGTGACTTTACCGAAATAACTAATAGTATACCCCTCTGGTGTTATAACCTTGTGATGCACATGTCGATGATATCATTGTGACATCAATGCCATCGATGTGATGACATGCACCGTTTTATGTCAATGATAACATCCGTGTCATCGGTGCTCGCTGAAACCACTCCGACAAGCCAACAGCTTTATGCGTGCACACGTGCGTGTGAGCTTCATGCCTCGTGCTCTAATTCCATGATGTGAATATCTTGACATGTGAGATTGCTGCTGCTGCTGCCGTGTCACCGTCCCACCGTGCTTTTCCATTGGCACAATCTCCATGTGAGGTGGATGTTTACCGATCGTGCAATTGGATGCGACTCGCTCGTGTGCCCGTGCAATGTGCTACCCCCAGCCTCTTTCGCTTCCCGCCACAATCTTCACTGCTCCTCACTGCTGCGTTCACGACCCCCCCGCACCCACCACAACAAAGCAGCGCACTGCATTGCACCGTAGACTTTTCATTGCCCGAGCACTGCACACAGCTCTCTCCTCCTACAAATTAGTCCGTGCCCTTCTATTAGCAGTGTATAACCTCTCATCACCGCTGTAATGAAATACACTCGGTATCAAACCGCAAGGCCAGGTGAAACAACATGATAATTGGAGAGGGTTCTTGCAGTCTATAAACATCTCTGGCAGATCACCAGCATTGGATGAAGCAAGCCCGACTCTGTGGATGTGATGATGAATATAGAAACCGGTCTAGAGTTTGTTTGTGCTAAATTGTACTCTTACAGAAGGCAAATATTCCTCCCTCTCCTCACTCTCCATGTCCCCTATCCTCATTTCAATGCTCCCTCTCATGGAGCTCCATTCTCCCACACCTGACTCTCCACGCTTCCATGCCTCACTTTGATGATCCCTCTCCTCACTCTCCATGCTCCCTCTCCTCACTCTCCATGCTCCCTCTCCTCACTCTCCATGCTCCCTCTTCCCACTCTCTACGTTCCCTCTTCCCACTCCCACTGTTGACTCGTAATGCTGCCTCTCCTCACTCTTTACGTTTCCTTTCCCTATTCTTCATTCTGCCTCTTCTCACTCTCAATGCTCCTGCTCCTTACGCTCTGTGCTGTACTCTTCACTCGTCATGCTCCATCTCATTATTTTGAAACTCCTCATTCTCCACACTTCCTCTCCTCACTTTTCATTCTTCCACATCTCAATCTCCACGCTTCCATGCCTACGCTCTATGCTCCCTCTATTGACTCTCCATGCTCCACCTCTTCACTCTTTTTGCTCACTAGTTAAAGGTCAGTGTTGAGGATTAGGCTGGGCGAATGTGAGTTAACTTTCACTGTCTGCATTTCTTTGTTAATGCACCAGCTGAAGGCTTCCCCATTCCATTTATAGAGTATGTGGCTGCTATAACTTTTCCACGATAAGCCACTTTGTTGAGCTATTATGTATGGCCAGGTCGCTTTAAAAAAGAGCTGCAAAGCTCAGTGGGGGCCTTGCCTGGTAAATAAATATCCGTCATGGGTCTTTTGGGTCCACACTTCCTAGCGTCTTAAGTATGGTCATGCAACTTGTTTGATCGTACTTCACCACTTTACCATGCTGGGGTTAGTGAAGGGCAACCCACGACCAACGTAGATGTCACTCGCTACTGATTTTAGTCGTGGTGGACAATCGAACTCGAGTTTACCAGGTTCATAGTGCAGTGCCTTAACCACTGCAACATTGTGATAATTGTTTTTTTACCCTTCTATCTGGCAAAAAAACTAACACCTTTTTACAAGGAGTCATGTTTGCATAGACCACAATACCTGCAGTCATAATACAAACAAAAGACATAACTCTAATAATGTGCACTGTCCTTGAAGTTGATTGGTCCACACCCGAGACAGCTTTCCTTAGAGCCTAGTCTCACATGGGTTGGACCAGATGACGCCAAAAGGCGCCTTTTGGCGTCATCTGGTCCAACCCATGTGATCGTAGGCAAATACCGTTCTGCATTATACACACTAAACACCGCCTCCTACTTCCATGCAAACCTCATCTCTCTAAGTCATTTATTTATTCCCCCATATTAATTTCCAAAAATGTTTCTTCCCCTTACTAACCCCCGCTACCCATCTCTCACTATGCCTTCAGTACTCTGCAGAGGAATTCGCTTACGAAGACTATGACTACAACCCCGAGACTGACACCCCTACAGACGCAGCAAGGCCAACGGCTCAAACCGACAGCGGCGACCAGATAGATCTAGACACCGAGGGCCAGTACGGCGAAGGGGGACTTGGTACTGAAGACGAGGTGGATGCTTCAAACCAGGTGGATGCAGCTTCGACAAGCAACACAAACACGGCAGGGAGGATGGATGGGGAGCCCGAGGTAACGTGTGGACACGTGTGTGTATGTGTGCTCATGCCGCAAGTTGGCACAGTAGGGGGCACAGCTGGTGCATCTGCCAGTCATCTCAGTCAGTCAACCCATGGCACCTGAGTTTGTCCCGTGACCTGTCAGCGGGCCTTCGACACTTCACGTGGTTTCAAAGTGTACTTGGCCTGGCACAGGCGCCGTGGTGACATCACCATCACTTAGTGGCGAATGGCAGGTATTGGTATTGATATGCCGCAAGTGAGGAAGTGCAAATGCAGTGCTCAGAGGTGTGCGAGCACTAAACTGTTCAACTTATATTCCTCTATGCATACGTCAAATAATAATCTTATAATATTATTAAGGTGCTTGCCAGGCAAATCAAAGTGCCTTATGTCAGAACTCAACCCCGATCATTGGGAAGGGACCCCCAGTGGAAGCTGTCGTTGTGCTGCAAGACGGGACTCCTCAGTTAAGGGCGCCGCTTTGGCTAGGGGATGTTAGCTCCCTTGCCTGGAATACAGGAGGTTGTAAGTTTCATCCCGACCATGACCCCTGTGTATTTGGAGTTTGCATGTCTCTCTCCCCATGGTCGCGTGGATTTTTCTTTGGGTCCTCCGGTACCCCCCCCACCCCCACTTTCATTTAAAATCAACATCATGCGTTTAGAGTATTTGGCCGCTATTAATGTCCACATGATAAGCCACTTCGTTGAGATATTATTTGTGATGGCCAGGTCGCTTCTGAAAACAAAGCTATATAGCTCAGTGGGCCTTACCTGGTAAAATAAAAAAAATAGTTGAGTTGAGTTTGCCAGTAGTGGGCGATGTTGCTGTGTGTAGTCCCAATTCAGTCATCTGTGGGTAATTTTCAAATTTGGCAAATGCGGACAATGACTCTGACTCGCGTTGACCAACTATTTCCAAATTATGTCACGATATCTTTAACGTCCACTATGAATCAGACGGCGTGTATTATTTCACAATAAATTCTAACCAGGGTGGCTGCTGGATTCCAGCCACGAATCCTCTGCGACAAGCAGCCAATGCGCTGCCGCTGGGCCACATCCCACATCACCCCGCCCCAATGGAAAGACCAGAGGAGATGGGGGACAGAATGGGAGTTCTGCTTGAGTAGCAGCAGCAGAAACAAGCGGTGTGTGGAGCGAACTTCCAGTGGGATGACATTCCAGATGTCAGGGACAGCAGCGGAGGAGTCGCCCCTCGCAGAGAACAGTGGTGGTGACATGAACACTCTGAGCTCGCTGGCATTCGGTTTATAGTTGTTACGAATTTTATAGGGACGTGACGATTGGATAAATGTGCTTGTTCTTGATTCTTGCATCTGGATGAAGCTCTCCAATTTAGGTTGAAAGCATTAATGTGTTGAAAATAATGTATTAAGATCCGATGAAGGAACTGTTTAATTTGCTTGTTTCATTTCCTGTATTAGCCACCTCCCACATAGTCGCAGATGGCGTCTTCTACACGATAGGACATAGATGTAGAGGATTGTGTTCAAACAGAAATAATGAATGAACGCATGTGTGTATAAGTTTGATCATGTTGAATACAACTCACTGGTTCAGTGTACATGTGGTAGATGTGCATTTTAAATATGCATGTGAACCTACATATGTTTATATGCATTTATGCTTGACACAGGGGGCATGGTGACATCACTACTTCGTGGTGAACGGTGGCTGCTGTAATTGTGTGTATGCTTGTATACATGAGTATAAATGTGCGTGTGCAATTCCAGGCACCGTACTCAGTTGACGGAGAAGATGATCTTGATGTTACCAGAGTCATCGCCAAGCCATCACACAACCAGTCACTTGATGTAAGTATCTTTCTAACATTGCAGTAATGCAATTGATGAATCAAGCAAATATCACGGAGACTCAATAATCTTTTTCCAATAGGTTATTTATCAGGAAGTTTTACTGTTTCCAATAAGACATTTAAAAAGTGAATTTCCACAGCTGCTTATAGTCCAAGTGCGGTTTTCTGGGTTGAGCTGCACATTGAGTGATTAATTCATACGATCTGTAGTGCGCACACATTTCAGAGGTGCGGGAAAATAAATAAACGATTACCGGGTCAATGTTAGAGGGCACATGGGAAATAATCCGTTGTTTGTTTATGATCATGGCCTCAGATTGTTACGGATTCAACAGGAATACGTTTTTTTCTTTACATATCCAATGTTAGAGAGGCCAGTGAGTAAGATCCGGAATGGCTGCCGAAATGTCAAGACTGGCGATCATGGCAGCAGTGAATTATGGCCAGGATGTTGTTGATTACCTTGAATGAGGCAGTTTTAGTCAAGGGTGCAGGTTGATAAGCAAACTGCAGAGAACAAGTTGGGAGAATGGAGAATATTAATTGTTAACCCAACCAAAGCAACCCTTTCAAGGATGTTGTAATAGGTTGGTAGTTATTAAAAACACAGAGTGTCAGGGATCGGCTTCTTTATGAGCAGAGTAACTTGTCTGGTCTTTGTGATACAGGGAATTTGACACAATTCAAAGGTGAATTGGCGAGGTGGCCAATCAATACTAATGTTCTTAGAGAGCATGTCTTGAAAATAGATAGAGAAGGGGTTCATCGGCGATGATATATAGGAAATTATTATCTCAACTTCTGAAATGGTGATGTGGAGCTGAGTAAGGGTTTGAGGGAAAGGGGTTTGATAATGGGCTGGTTTACATTGTCAGTTTAGTGATGAAAGAATCGCGGTATCCCTTTGCCAGGATCGAGGGTTTCATACACGAGGTGGAAGCTGGTGAGGTTGTATGAAGAGGTTTTTTGACCTCCGATGACAAATGGACCTGTGTTTCCTCTTGATTTGAAGCTTTCGTGACTGCAGGAATGCATACTTTTTGGTTCTTTCGGTAAAGTCACGTGGGTATAAAATAAAATAAATCACGACGTTTTGATCGCAAAACAAGCAGTCGTCCTCAGGCGTAAAAAATATAAAACAGCAGTGGAACTGCTGAACCAACGAGAGAGTAGTTACAACCAGATTGTATATGTGGCGATGGGCAAGCAAGCGGGGTCTGAGCTGGAAAGGAATTCCATCCACGGACCCAAGCACGTCAGTTGTGTTAATGGGGGAGATTAGGGAGAGAGGGATTAGAGAGGGAGATTAGCATGAAATGAGCTTCCGTCGCCGCATAAGAGTATCAAGCCCGCATGTGTGCACAACACCACGCAATGCTACTGCTGCTGGCATCTTCAGGCGTTGAATTGAACAGCATTGCAGGAGAGATCAAAAAGAGTACAACAAACACAAACCAATATGAAATTGTATAATTTTCCTGCCACGAAAGTTGACTCGGACAAATTATTTAAACGAAAAAAAAAACTTAATTTGGAGCTTTTGTGACTGCAGGAATTACTCTTTGGTTCTTTCGATAAAGGATAAAAAAACTGCTCACGATAAAAGTAAATTAGAGAAACATCAAAATGGACTTGGAGTGAGCATTCCAGTATTGAGTAAACATGCGTAAAGGAGGTCCACAGCAGTGTTGACGCCACGCGTACACAATCCCACACTCCGTTCCACCGCTCCTCTCCCCGTGATTGTCCCCGCAAGAGCGTCGTGCTCACATCACATGCCCTCACGCCTCACCGCAAACCTTCTTGACTCTCCCTTAGCCCCTGCCCAAGTTCCCTCTTCTACCAATCCTCTTTCTCTCCACCTCTAATCGCCTCCATTTTACTGTTATTTCCCACTCTTTTTATTTCAAATTCCCTGGCCAATTCCCAGGCTGTTTACTCATCCCCTGAGTTTCCTGGAGTGGTTATTGGAGTGACCAGTCAGGGCTCTCAGCCCGGTCCCCTGAGTTCCCTCGCGTCTCCAGCATCACTAAGTCCTCGTCTGGCCCTTTGGTGGTAAGCACTATGCTCGCTGTCTCTTACATGTCAGATGCAACTTCAAATGAAGTTATCACTCGTGGAAATGTGTCAGCATTCACCTTCTATTTAAACGAGGACAGTGTAGACACTATTTATGTAATATAAAAGCCCATATCATTCTAGTCGTGTTTGTTCAGGTTAAATTCCAGGCTCTGCCCATTCTAACTAAGTTCACATAATGAGATAATTGTTTTAAACACACTTCCTGAGCACAACGGCATACGCAGCCAGCTACAATTAGTACTTCTTAAGGTTGTAACAGATAAGAGTGGAACATTGTTCTTGAATTGAGCAAGGTTATTATTATTATTATTCTCAGGGCTTGGGGAAACTAGATGATGGGAGGGAATTCCGAAGTGGAGCATTGTGAGGAAAGGAGAGAAAGGAGAAGTGAGGTGACCTCCAGTGCGGCGATTGTTGAACTCCGTGTGGATGAGACGAAGCTGTCAGTCGGGAAGACCAAGCCATCAATATTGGTTGAGGCATCAACAAGTATCTTCATGAGAATAGTGACCATGGTAGTAGTGATAGAACGTTGAAAAGGACTGCTCTACATTGAATTATATCCTATCCAGTGCAGTGAGATTGGAACTGGGTGCTTACCTATTCATAATAAAGCGATGCGAAACGCACACCCCAATTTAGGATCGACTCACAATCATGCAACAACCCAACCTGCCAAGTCAAACCTTGTTTCAACTTTTTCACACATCTATTCATAACTTTAAAAATATATATTTTCATTTACTTCACCAATTGTGTTTTGAATTCTCTTAGCTATGCAATGATTATATATTCATGTATTTCAAGCTGTGTATTACGTGTTGTTTCTATCAATGCATGTCATGTTTTGTTGGTCTTTTTTTCCTCCATTTCGATTGAATCTGATATTTTCTGTGTGGCTGAATCGTGAACGTCTTTGCCCCTCTCCGCTCCCTCTCTGACCCCCCTTGTTGTTATTGGTCGCATGTCCCCTTGCTCTCCTGCCGCTGCTGCTTCTCTCTCCACAGAGCAATGACATCACACACTCAGACGACGCCAGGGTGAGTCAGTGGGACTAGGCTGAGCCACATCATTACGCATTGCCGTGAAGCATTGTGGGTTAAGAAAACATGTAAATACATGTATTTCATGTGGAGACAGAACGGGGTTATATATATATATACAGTATATTCTCTTTTCCCATAATACTCCGTGGCTATGCAGAATGAGTGTGTGTACGGCATTGCTTTTTGCGTTGAACATGGCTTTGTATTTTATCTGGAGTGCTCTTGTCAGCAATATCTGGCAACCCAGCAGTAATTGTTTAACAAGCCTGACTCTGCTGATGAAACCCAGAACGTTGAAGCCGGTCCGGAGCTTGCTTGCTTAAACAAATGCTGCTGGATGGTATTGGTCTGGAAAGCCGACAGGCTGATGGACTCAAATATGTTTCGATTTTGTGTGGAGATGCGTGCTGTTGGATAGTGGGGTTTTTTCTAGGGCCAGGGCAGCATACCACGTGTTAAGTTGTAGAATGTAAACAAGTAATCAGATGAAGCTACGGTGATAATAATAACAAGAGATTACGTAATGTTTATTGTGAAACTTCGGGTACAAATTACATAGCGATCGATTACCTTCCTAAAGTAACCCTAACAGCATTCACCATATAATATAGGGAACGAATGTGTGCTAGATCAACACGCCCACATAGTTTGGCCTTCTTAGAGACTTACTGTATTTGAAATGCTGTACTGCCTGAGCCATGAGAGACAATGAGCCGTACTCTCACTCGAGTTGTTTCCTGAAAATTCTATTGGAGAAATAATAGGTGTAAAACTAAATAAAACATGATTCACATACTTAGATATAAGATCTCATTCTGACGGCCAGTGGCAATGAACTGCATGCAATTATTGAAGCAATATACAACGAAAAACTGAAAGTTGGGCTCAAGATAAACAGGCTGAACAAGAGTTTAGTTCAAAATATTTGCGAAACATTCAAGTATTTGTTCAAGGGACCCTGCTGAGATCGAAATGGACCGTTCCCCAAAACGAGGAAGTAAAGAGGCAAGTGATGGCTGAGTTGGGGGGTTTTCGGGAAACGCAATTTTGTAATGAAAGCAACGTTCCTGTGTGTCTACCGAAGAATGCTTCCAATCGGCGCACGTTATGACTACTGGCTATTTCATTGCGGATTGGAAACACGGACACTAAAGGAGAAAATGGAACGACAAATTGAAAGTGTGCGAAAAGAATTGTGGAGAGATGCGTGGTAGCGACTACGCTGGGAGAGAGAACGAGGAACACTTGGGATAGTAAACAAATGCAGGTTGGAGACATAATAACGTTGACTTAAAAATAGTGCATGGGCTGGAAACAAATGTGGCTACAAGGAATGGTGGCCGATGGACGGAGACTGCCGTCGGAGCACAGGCAGCCAAAGGAGAGAAGACACCCCAGGAAGACGACCAGCAAACCCTCCATGTGCCTCTATTCGTCACCATCTGCGTCTCAATTCTCTGTGTTTGTGGTGTTTGTCTTTGCTTCTCAGTTTATCTCTGTCAGATAGATTTAGTCTACTTTTTGTATCTATCTCTCTATTCACGCCTCTGTTTCGTTGTACATTTATGTGCATTTCTCAGTCTTTCTCTGTAATTACGTAGCTTCGCATTCTCCATTTCCCTCTGCTCCCATGTTCCTTTGTACCTTTGTGTTTCCAAGTCAGTCTCTAATCAAATCTGTAAATGATGAGAAAAACCCATCATGAGTATCAAACAAGACACAAAAATGTGTACACGCCTTCATGCATGGGCAAAATTCCTGTCAGCATTTCCCGAAGACGTGAATTATTATTTTGTCTAAGGTCACCGTCACAATGAATGTGAGCAAATGTCACCAAGTGGCAGGAGCAGCAGCAGTGATGCAGCGATCGACAACTTTGGCCACAATGCACTTCTTCAGGATGTGGTTTTTGCACATGCACAGAGGCTGCGTGCTTTGACACATTTCCGTGCTGTTTGAAGCTCAAAGTCTATCTCTCCCTCCACGTCACTGCATCTTTTTACTATCTTTTTGTGTCTTGGCATTTATGCCACTGAATATCTGCACATCATTGTATATTCCCATGTTGCCTTTTAAATATTATCTTTATGTGTGTCTACATCCCTCTGCGTATGTTTCTGCTTGTGCTTCAGTACAGGGTTTTGTGTTTGTGTCTCTACCTGTACCTGTCTCTCGCTTGATGTGACCCTCACTCAGGGCCCCGTCCCTCCTACTACCAACAATACTACCACTGCTGCTTTTCACAAAAACATACGAAAACTAATTTTGTAACAAAAGATTGACAAATATCAGGAAATGTAGGCGAATGAACTTGCCAATCTGAATTACAACAAATGTTTTCATATAAATATTGTTCCTTAATCCTTAAAATGTGCATTAACACGAGTTCACCGATATGAAATCTGTGGTGCACATCATAATGTGTAACAGTATGAACCAGATGCACGAACTGTACATGATCAGCGCCGTAGCCACTGCTGGATGCTGTTGTTAAACATCATGGCCATAGCCTCGTGCGGTCCGACACTGTGATGGAACCGCTTCAAACAACGCGTGAAGCACTCAGCCTTTGTGCACTATGCTCACACCATCGGCAGCTCCTAAAGAAGTGCACTGCGGTTCTCTTACCTTGGGCCACCAATGCACTTGAGGGACTGATCATGGGTCTTGCATTATGCACAAAGGCTGAGTGCTGTGTACACGTTGTTCCGTGTTGTTTGGAAGGTCTGGTTTTCCGGAATGCACTACTTTTTCTGCTACGTGGATGGGCTTCTCTCGTCATTGATCGATTTGATCACTTTGATGCAGTATTCCAAGCAGCGCTGTGTACTATATACAGTAATAGAAAAAGTCAAAGTTATGTCCTACTCATCGCCTGTCATAGCCCGAGGCCAATTGTGGATATTCCACATTCCTATGGTGGGCGATGAGTCTATCCATGGGACAACCACTATTTGACTTCCCCACTCATGATCCAGTTCGCTCGTGCAAATGAGATCATCCTGGTCTGGAGTTGTCACCAAGTGAATCAATATACAATTGAAAACGAGGATACAATGTGTAATGGTGAACATGTGCATTATGTGTGTAAATGTGAAACGAATGTCTCAACAAGTAGTATCCGTAAGAACCAACAAACACATTAACCACTCTGATTGTGTAAGTGGATCATAACCATGCAGTGCTTCAGTGCAAGTTGCTTTTTTGGTACCCGCTGGGTAATAACACTGTCGGTTTATGCGACTAATTTTGTGAAAATAATTGTATAATCACTAGATTTATAGAAAACTTCATGAATACAGTTGCATAGATATATTGATATGTATATTATCTCATGAAGGAGCTTGCGTACATACTAAAGCTTTGTCGTTTTATATTATCCGTTGATTTTTATTTTGCCACGATGCAAAAAAAAACATTGGATCATATAAACGTAAGAGACTAACATGCTTCGTTCCTGCCTCCCCGTGCCTCCATCCCCACGCTCATCGCGGACTAGCCTGAAGAGGAGGACTCATTTTCCGAGGAGTACACTGGCACCGATTGGGAGAAAACGCTCGAAGGCGATCGAGATGCCGACTATGGCACCACCAGGAAGAACGACAGGGCTGATCATGGCGACGATGATCTCGATGGCACCGATTATGGGAAGCACAAGACGTCACCTCCAAACCAGGATTATGACTATGACTATGGCCTCGGCGAGGCCATCCCCAGTGAAGGTCCGCAGGCCGCTAAAAACAGCTGGGAGGCAGCGGCGCGTGTGAGTGCAGGAGGGCTCTCTGTTATTCTCTGCGCTGTGCAGCCCGCGTGTGTCGTCGGATGCCCGTTGTGTGTGTGGAGAGTGGAGACTGTGGGGAGCGGTGGTGTCGCCGTTAGCGCGCTGTGCTTCGAAGCTGGCAACCTGAGTTAAATTCACACTCACGGCCAACAACAGTGACGATTATTTGAACCAGTCCTGGGCCTGCCCTCGGTCAACTCAGAATCAAATGAGTACCTAGTGCGGTGTGTAAACATCGCCACTGGGGAGACAAAGGCGGTCACCCACCCTCTCGTGTGCCGTGTTCGATAACAGGACTTTCCCCAACAGTCTGTTAAGGCTATAGGGGTATCTTTGTCCTTGCACTCTGCAGTGTATTGCTTGCGTGGAGATGTCATGTAGATAGTCTGTGCATGCTTGTGTGTGTGTCAATCTGTGTATTATTTGCCTGGTAGGTAGATGTGTAATGGTCATTGCACAGGCAATAGTGTACATCTAACTCCACTGAGAGTTGAGCAAGTCGTCTGGAATGTTGTGCGACACCTTTGCCAGATGCTGTGACGGCTCTGCTTTATCTCTAAATGTACGGGTATTTTGATAAATCTGCGTGTTTCGAAATAATACTTTAATGGATTGTTAATTCTAATGCCTGTTTGGCGCTCATTCATGACGGTGTTATTAATTGCATTATTAACATCGCACTTAATGCCGCGTCTACGTGTAAACCTAAACACGCGAACAGAGTATATCCGCAGAGCAGTCACACCATGTGCTCGTTGTATTTGCGCAGCAATGTGGGGGCTTCCTCAATTCATGAACAATTTACACCTTAGGGGCCGCCCATACATGACGTCACGCACCTGGGGGGGGGTCAAACATTTGTGACGATGTGTGACGAGGGGGGGTTGAGAACTGTGACGTCACATCAAAATGCGCAACTTTAAATAAATATAGACAACACGTTCTACTTAGTTAAATAGACTTTTTAATAAATGTTTTCTCCTACAACATCAGAGTGCAGCGCCACATTAAATACGCACTACAATGACAATAGTTTAAAGCGATTTGAAGCATCTTTTTTGGGGGGGAGGGCAGAGCTTTGTCACGTCATATTTGAGGGGGGGTCTAACTTTTTGTGACGCCGTGTGACGAGGGGGGGGGGGTAAAAAATCGTCCAAAATCTCGTGACGTCATTTATGGACGGCCCCTTAGGGCGACCGTGCAGTGGTAACAGTCGAGCCTCGGAGCAGGAAGCACCTGTGGTCGATTACCGACTCCGGTACCTTTCTGTGTGGAGTTTCTATGTCCTCCCCCAGTACTGCACGGGGTAGCTTCCGGATTCCTCCTGTAGCTAAAACAATAAACCACACATTGCTGAGGGTGTCAGACAAACGTTCCAATGCTGCAGAATGACCTGCACACTACTCAATTGGGATTGCACGTGACAGTGCATCCTAACATGGCGGGACTCTTCTGAAAACGAGTCGGTCGACTCAGTGAGGCTTTCCTGGATAAAGAATCGGGATAATACGAGTGGCTTGCGGTTTGTTGTGAGTCTCCATAGGGAGACGAGCATATGGGTTTCACATTAGTGTGAATGTTGGTATATATAAAATGAAAACATTATAATTGTGTCCTAGAACACATGTTTATGTCATAGTGAATGGTGCCTTGTGGTAGCCAGGCCAAAAATTCCCCCCAGATGATTTGGACCCCCCATACACTAAACGTGTGTGTAGGATGAGGAAAAATATGAACAAAAATGTAATGCGTGACATTATGGGAAGCCAAAGTTAGGGCATATACAGGTCGCAGGCACATATGTCTGATGTATCTTAAACGCGTACAGTCACAACCCTGTGTACATTGTGGCATGAGGGTGACCGTGCTGCACTGTTGAAGCAAGCCTGACTGCCGATCTTATATTATCCCAATGCACTTTACAGCAATTATAAACGTTAACATAAGATGGTAGTGGTCGAGGTGACGAGTGGAGTTATTCGAAGTGGGGGTGGAGTCATGGTGACCAGAGAACACGTGGGAGAGGTTAAGGAGGGGTTGGTGTAGGGGGAGTAATGGGGTAGTGGTAGGGGTTGTGATAGGATTTGGGGTAGTAACAGGGGTAGTGATAAGGATATGATTAGTTACAGGAGTAGTTATTGTGGTTGGGGTAGGTCCTAGATGACGGGCGGGTCCATGGAGTAGCAGTCGCAGAACGGGCTAGGGTAGAAGAGTTGGCGGGTGTTTTAAGGGAGGACCGAGCGCCGGTTATAGTGAAGATGATTGTTTTATACGCAGTGGGAGTTCGATCCAACGATGGGGAAGCAACAAGGGAAATGGAACAAGAGAGCCAGAGCGCGCAGGACGAGGGAGGCACAGAGGATCAGTAGAGACTGGGAGCGTAGAGGGCAGGATGGGACAGAGTAGTAAGATATTCGAGAAGCAAGATAAGGTGGGGCAAGGCCTTTGAGGGATTTATAAACCAGAAAGAGTGACAGATGTTAACAGACATCGAGGGTAGACAGGGAGTACAGTGTGGTTGGGAAAGGAGAGTAGAAGTGTGGGGAGTATGGGGGAAGTAAAACATTATCTGGGCTGAGGCATGTTGTGTCTGTTGGAGAGGAGTGAAGGCATGGGCAGACACTGAATGTGCAAATCAGCCCAGGGTTTGCTGGCGTTGAACCAATAGCGCTGAAATGATTCACTTCCAGGAGGAGGGCCGTGTGGCTGATAGGATGTGAGGAAAACAACGTTAATATTTTATGCGGAGAGGCAGGCAATGGAAGCAGGTGAATTGTCCACTTCGTTGTCAGTGCAATTGATGTGGCCTAGGACTTCATCACCTCGCGCCACCCTCCCCACTGCCACATCATTAACGCACGCCTGCCCCCCAAACGCTTTGATTCAGCCATCTCTAGCTCCTTCCCCATGTGGATAGATATCCCCAGTGCTATGTGAGTTATGTAATGTGAGCTGCGGTCGTGTGCATGGATGTTGCATTGGATCTTGTGTGCATTTTTCGTTGCGTTTGCATGTTAGTGGGTATCCAATGTTGATTTGAAGATTTCGTGACTGCAGGAATCCATACTCGTTGGTTCTTTCGGTAAAGTCAAGTAAGTATAAAAAATAATAGATCACGACGTTTCGATCGCAACACAAGCAACCGTCATCAGGTGTGAAACAAACACAGCAGGAGGACTGCTGACGTAAGAGAAAGAGCTGCTGCAACCTTTCTCCTACGTCAGAAAGAACCAAAGAGTATGGTATCCAATGTGTCTATGAAATGGGTTTCCTTCGTGTGTGTGTGTGCATGCGATGCACCGGTGCATAGGATATTTCACATGTGCAGCGTACGATGAGATTGTGCCTACGTGTGTGCGCGTGCCTCTATATAACATGCAAGTGCCCGTATATAAGCGTAATCTATATGTCTGTGTTTAAGTGTATGTGCCTATGTATGTACATTTTCGAGTGTGCAGGTATCGGGAGATTTCGGAGAGAAGGGACAGAAGGGAGAGCCGGCAGTCGTGGAGCCGGTGAGTGTAACACGTGGTGACGGGGTGATGTCATGAAGATCGTGACATTGTTGGTGTAGACCACGGGGGTGATGTTGTCACGAAGGTCGTGACATTAATTGAAGCAGACTTTAGCAGCTTCAAAGAATGCTCCTGGGAAACACTGAACTAGGCAGGTCCCATTGAGCACGGAAAGCGGAGATTTGATGTTTCCCAAGTTGGGACACGGTAAGTTTTGCGCTAAGCTGAATGGTGGCCACAGTGTTTATTCATTGCCCTAGCCTGTACATTACATCAGGCAACTCAGCATCGTTTGTTTAGCAGGCCCCGCTGATGAGGTTCGGGTCAAAACCCATCCAGAGTTTGCCTGCTTAAATTTAAAAAAAGGTCAAATTTAACTTAACTTTCATCTAGTCTATTATCCCAGTAGAATCATGATACTTTGTAAGGCGTTAACTGGGTAAATCGTATTCTATATTTATATGTTGACCTCAGTTCAGGGAGACTGTTGCTTAATGATGTGTATTGTGCACGACACGCCGAAACTCGTGCTACTGAGAGATGCCTCAGCTCTGTGCCTTCATTTTCTACCACCCTAGCGCTGTACGAATCTGGGTGTGCCTTGCCTCAACTCAGATTTAAACGTGAAACGAGCGTCGTTTTGACAAATTAAAGTGGCATCACCAAAGAGACGATTCTCAAGTTGCCACCAATCGATGAATGGCGAAGGCGCTTATTATGGAATCTCCCAGTGAATATTTTCATACACTGCACATGCAGTCCAAGACCACTAGGTAGTGATGCGGGCACAGCAATAGGAGAGAATGGTAAATCATTAGTTCCCGATCACTTTAAGGACAATAAATAAGCAGACAATTCACTTACTATATTATTGTATTGACGTAAAAGCATTTTTTTTCACATCCCATCGGCCACACGGCCTTCTGGGAGTGATTTTTTTCAGCAGATTGTGTTCAATAGCAGCAAACTCTGAACCAGTTTCAATATGCAGTGTCTCATCATCAGCCAGGCTTGCTTAAACCATTTCTGGTGAACTACAAGATGCGTATAAGTCAAAAGGACTCTCTGTAGGATTCTGGGTCCTGGTTCAATGAAAAAAACTCTTACGATGCATAACACACTGTGCGGAATGTAAATAATCAAAGCGCCTCATTTTTTCAAAGGCAAACTGGCAGGGAGTTTTTGTTCTGTGTCACTCGTACCCACACTCAACCGTGAGTGCTGGCATGGCCCAGTGGTAGCACATTCGCCACTTGTCACGGAGGTTCACAGCTTAAATACAGCAGCCGCCCTGATTAATGCTGGGGTTTGTTTTAACCATCATAATAATAATATTATTCACCCATCTGCTTAACAGGGGTCATTCGCGTGAGTAAGCCGTTGTATGCTGGTGTCAGCATCCTAAGTTTGTAAAGTTACACCACAAATGACTGTTGGGATGACACATGGCAACCATCGCCCCTGACTGTGAAAAGTGTCACGACCCTCCTAAAAAAATGACGAGACTTCGGGAGGATATTCTGGGTCAATAAGCATGACAATAGTAATTTAACTATTACTAATGTAAATATATGTTGAACTTCTTGCACACTGTACGTAGCCAACCATGCTAATCTAACTACTTGAGTGTTGAGCAAAACTAAAATACTCTCACTTGATTTGAAGCTTTCGTGAATGCAGGAATTACTCTTTGGTTCTTTCGATAAAGTCTCAAATTTAGTTCTACCTGATGACAGTTGCTTGTGTTGCAATCGAAACGTCGTATTCTATTATTTAATTTATTTTCTTTTTACGTGACTTGACCGAAAGAACCAAAGAGTAAAATACAATATATTCAACATATTTTATTAAAGTATAGAAAAACTAAAAACGTTCACAAAGTTGCATGGACAGATGCATGCATGCTTGGAATGACGTTGAGAGAGTAAGAGGAGCACATGGATTAGAGAGTGCACGCCAGTTTACGACATCCACACTGTTCACGAAAGGGGGCTTAGGCAGGACCACGGAACCTCCGAGTATCACGGTTGGCTACGTACAGTGCAAAAGAAGTTTAGCGTAGAGACGTACGGCAAGGCCAGAAGGGACTATGTCAGTCAAGGAAAGGAATACATTGGAGAACCCATACGCCTAGGAGATGGAACGATGCGATAATTTTGTTTATAGGTGCAGGATGGATTGGGGAGGCATTCATTCAACATTAGATAACTCATGGCTGATGATGACGATGATGACTTAATGCATGGTTTTTGTTTTGATTTCATGTAAATTTGCTTGGCTTCTCACAATTGTACTTTTGTGATATTTTTCTTTCCTCAGGGGATGCTCATTGAAGGACCACCAGGGTTTGATGGCCCCCCAGTAAGTGATTAATTCGAATTTCCATATCATTGATTCACAGACTGTTGGGGCAAGTGTTGTGAGTGAGCACCTATTAAGGCCGGCACTTTAAACGAGGGGGTGGACATTTATCACTACGAGGGAGGGGGTGGATAGTCAGCACCACGCCCGGCCGCTTGTTTCTCCCCAGTGCTGATGTTTACACACCGTGCCAGGTTCTCATTTAAGGCTGAGTCAATCAAGCGGAGGCCCAGGATTGGTTCAAATATTCCTCACCGTTTTCTGGCCACGAGCGGGAATTGAACTCCAATGGCCAATTGCGTAGCCTAGCGCATTAACCACTATGCCACTGCTTCCCACACATACATGTTTATACGTTGTGTTTACAGATTAATATGCACGTGTGTGTCTTGGGAGTGTCGGTGATAAGCAGAGATTGTGGTGTTCGTTCGTAATTGCACATCGATGGTAACACATTTACCTCACAGCAAGAACAGTTCTGGGTTCGATTCCTAACTTGGGTGCCTTTTTGTGTGAAGTTGTATGTTCTCCCCCTGCATCAGTTTCTTCTGTGTTCTCTGGTTTTCTCCCACAACTAAAAAAAACACACGCATACAATGTAACTGTTTTTTGGCAAACAACCCAATTACTCAATTGGGATTGCACACAACAGCAGCATCGCCCCCTACTGGGATAACGTTGCAGGACCGTTCTGATAAAGTATTGAGACTCAGTGGGCAAACAATCGGTCTAGAGAAGTAGAAAAATATTCCTGTATGATGTGTCCACGTGCTGACGAGGTGGTGATTCGTGTGTCCTCAGGGATATCCAGGCCCTCCTGGACCTGTTGGGCCTGCAGGACCTTCAGGAGACAATGGTGATCGGGTGAGATTTCTCTCCACTGTTTAATCTTAAATAGAGTATTAAAATAGACGTACCCTTACATTTTTGTACTGGTTTAATTAGGGGTGTATTTAATGAGAACAATCATTAGGTAGGCAACCCAAAGCTTGTTGAAAGGAGAACTTGTCCAGCCACACAAACACTGACGTTGCTAACTTTAACACAATCTCTGCCGATTCCAAGTCCAGCACAACCTCTAACAATCAACACCACCAAGTACACGGGTTCCCACCCTGGTCATGTAACCCGGGTTTTACTCTCCAGCTGAGCTGGGTTCTCCCTCAACATAGAGCTATTGTCACTACTAAGATATTGTTATTACTAAGCTACTGTCACCACTAAGACGTCATACTGACTGAGCCGCCGCTCTGGAAAGCGATCAAATAGTTGATTTATAGACAATCAGAGCTGAGCACCATGGCTTGGCAAAACATCAAACGCAACAGGTGGACTGAGATCAGCTGCTGATCGAGATGAGACTCGGGTCATCCTCAGCGCCATTCTCAGTACTGCCCCTATTGGTGGCAGTCCACATGGTGCACTCTACCGGTGAGCTGGCGATGCTCGAACCGACAATTTCTCAATGTGGAACATTACAATTGTACTCTTTGCCAACGACACCCACATTTTCTTCTCCTTACCCTCATTTACCCCTCAGTGTTCCTCTCATATCTCCTCCTGCCATTCAATCCTGGATGGCATTTCACTTTCTCTCAATCCTTCCAAACGCCAATCATTTTCTTTATTTCGGCCTCTTGCTCTCTTGCTTGTGTTCCCACCATCTCATTCCCTTCCTTTCTGTCTCACTCCAGTTTCCTCTGCCCTCGACCTTCGTGTGTGCCCTGCGACTCTTCCCACACGTGTTCCGCCCACATTGGCACTTCTTTGCACATCTGCCGCTATCCTCTAACATCAAGAAAATCTTCCCTCATTTAAATCTCTGCTACCAAACCCCTGGTTCATGGTCTGATTTTTATCCATCTTCACTACTGTAATTGTCTTTTTATTGGTCTCCCGGCCTCTGCTCTTACTTAACTTCAACAAATTCAAAATGCTTCCATATGTGTTATTTTCAATCTCCCATTTAATTATCACACTTCACTTATCCTCCTTCAATGCCACTGGCTTTCCCTTTGTGACTGCTGCCTTTTAAAAAAATATTTAAGCAACACCTCTGGACCGGCTTTCACATTCAGGGTCTGCCTTATACCTTCACTCCTCTCCAACAGATGCAACATGCCTCAGCTGGGATAATGTTTAACTTCCCCCACACTCCCTACACGTATACTCTCCTTTCCCACCTACCGTACACTTGCTCCCTGTCTACTATCAGTGTCCGTTAACATTTGTCACTCTTGCCTTCAAATCTCTCCATGGCGTCTCTTATCTCCTTCTATGTCCCCTCTCGTCCTCTTCATTCTCAATCTCCTCTCTGCCTCTCTCTCTCTCCCTCCTTCTTCCTGTGCTCAATTTCGTTTTCAGTCCTTCTCCCTCTTTGCACCTCTCCTCTGGAATCAACTTCCCTTCCACAGCTTCCCGTCCCTCCCCTACCCTTCCGTGATCCCTAAGCGGCCCTATTTCGCTGTTACTCATTAATCTATCCTTGCAAATTCCTGCCATCTAACTCATTCTATTCTGTCGCCGTTTTTTTTTTAAACTACGTCAAGCGCTTTGAGTGAAGGCGCTCTATAAATATAACTGGTCTATAGTTTTTTCTTTGTCTCACTTCTGCCTGTCAGTTGCCACATTTTCTCAATTGATTGTATGTATGTATGTTGAACTTCTTTCACACCATACGTAGCCAACTGTGCTCATCGGAGGTGCCGGGGACAACAAACTAAACACAAAAGCAGTTTTAAAGAAATTAGTTTTCAAGCTTGATTTGAAAGTGGATAGCTCAAGCGGCTTCCTAATATCGGAAGGGAGAGCATTCTCTCCCTTCCGAATCGACCGTAGAAGTGCATCTGAAAATGCACGATGCAGTTACTGTCTTTTTTTTATTGATGGTGACATAAGACAAGATGACCACAATGCAGTTCTTCAGTGACTGGTGGTTTTTGCATAATGATATAGGCTGTACACATTAATTAAAGATTTTTCGGTCAGATCACATAAGTCAAATGTGTGTTCTAAACCCTTCTCCACCTGACACAGCTGATTAATAAAGTTGTCACGTGAACATACGTGCCAATTTATTACTGCTTCAGCACCACCACTGGTCGTGTTGAAGAGAAATCAACAACATTCAACAATTAGGTATTCTGGCGTTTTGCTCGTAGTTAGAATCAACATCAAGAGGCATTTTCCAGAATTCGCGTGTATGTCTCTCTCTAAAAAAAACAAGTATATTTACACATCCCATGAGCCACATGGCCTTTTGGATGCTATTTATTTGCAGCAAAAATTGGCTTAATACTACAAACTCTGGACAGGTTTTGACATTCAGTGTCTCATCAGCAGTCAGGCTTGGGTGAACCAATGGCGGTGAACTGCCAGATGTTCGTAGGCAAGGGACCCTCTCTATTAGATGTGAGTTTACTTATATCAGAAAGCCGTGTTGGTGATGGGATGTGTGAATTTTTTTTTATAGTTTATATGGAGACACAGATATGTGAAAGGAGGCTAATTGTCTACTTTATTTATATTTAGATTTAAAGCTTTCGTGACTGCAAGGGATTCATCTTCTTGGTTCTTTCGGTAAAGTCACGTAGAATGGAAATAATAAAATAATAAAAATAGAACATCATAAAATAATTCTCACGACGTTTCGGCCACAACGCAAGCAGCCGTCCTCAGGTGGAGAGCAGGTCTGTCGAGTAGACAGAGTCTGAATGACTCTGTATATATATTATCAGCGATATTGTGCACAACGACACGAATTATTCATTTGCGTTATGTATAACTATTCTCTCCTTTCCAGGGCCCCTCAGGGCGTCCGGGCCTCCCTGGTGCTGACGGCCTGCCTGGGCCGCCTGGAACCATGCTCATGTTGCCGGTAGGACATCACTCATGGCCAAGGCACTTCCGCTTATGCCCTGTCCTTCTAACTGGAGTAATGCTGCAGAGATGCTTGCTACGTGCAAGATTAATTTAATCGCAGTTCACAGGAGGCCTGTAACGATTCGCCTCCCAAGCAATTGCATTTAAAGAAATAAGAAGATAAGTGTGTTGCTATACAGCGGCATCATTCATGCAAATTGCATCTCAAAACGCCACAGGAGTTCTAATGCATGTAGTTTTTTGCACAGGGCACGCGGGAAACCACATGCAGCCGGCATTAACAATTGGCCACGCTCTCTCTAGCCATAATTTGGAAAGTTTGGTGAACTCCATTAGTGATCACCTTGGCGCCCATGAGAAGAGAGTTTCGGAGCACGTGTGTGATACACCAACCTCCGCCGACTCCAGAACAACTTGGCTCACTTCAAACATATTAGCTCTCATGTCTCCTCATTTAAATCTCAACATAAATGTGCCCACATAAATGTCCTGGTGAGGGGTGGTGGTGACTTTTCAAGTCTTTCATCCAGCAGTGGATAGACCATGGCTGATGATGGTGATGTCCCCATAACCAGAAAGGCCCCTTCTCCAACTAGTCTGGCTCCCTCGAGATTTAACTCAACTCCCCTTCCGAGGGCACACACCCACACTCTACCCTGACCCCTGCTGCTTCACATGGACGTATTCTCACGTCAAATACTTGAGCACGTGCATCATTCTTAAAGTTACAAAGAGTAATGGGCACTGTTTCCATAGATTCAGAGGTATGGAGGAAGGCAGACAGAACCCGGGCCAACGATAGCTCGAGCTCTGTGGTGCTATATTTGGATGTTTGGTCAACTCTATTCATGAGTCTGATACTTGAATTGCAAATTAATGAACTGTAACGATTCCCGGTCGCGATAATGTTTGTGAACACGTTATTCACGCCTTTTGTTGAATCCAGCGAAAACCGGAAATTAGGCAAAAAGCAATTGCACGAAAATAAAATCTTCACAGTTTGGAAAGGAGGGGGGGGGGGCAGGCCTGAAACAACCGCTTCTCTCACAGATCAAGGCATTCATAACAAATATACTGAAATTACCAGCGCCATTTATAAATCTATCGTGTCTATTGCCACGTGATAGGGAAATTAAGTATGTACATCTTTATCATAAAGATAGGATCGTAAAGGCACGAGTACAAATCAACGTAATTTTTTTTTATCGTGTATATTTTTTAATTATTAAAATTAAATGTTTTTTTGATAATGAAATAACGTTTTGGATTCGGACACGGTTTCATAATGTCTACGACATCGTGTTGCAACAAATGTTTGTGTTTCGATGCACCTGCTACAGTATTTCAATTTGATCATTGGAAACTATTCAACATGGTCGTTAATAACACTGGAGCCTTTAAAGGGAACGCATCGATGACGTTTTGGGCAATGGCCCTTTCGTACTTGTGGCGTTTCCTCATTTTCCTTTTATTGCCACTTGCTTTTAGATGGATGTCATCGCTCTCTGGGCAATTTAGTGGTACAATTACATTATATTAATGAATTTAATTTATTTTGAATAAAGCTTTAGCGATTCTCAAAACTATGTTTCACAAGGATCCTGCATTGGGATGTTTTGGTCCATTTTGCTTGAATATGTTTTGTGAATCAGAGGGAACGAGCCTACCCACGTAAATGGGTTTACTTCACCACTTTCTGTAATGTCACCTCCTAGTTACCTTGTAGACCAGGTGTTTCGGCAGTTTCACAAATCCACAAATCCGTTCTTCCAAAGTAAATAAGCAGACCAAACACATCCTTCCCATATCTGTCTCTACATGTAAAAAATATAAGTACTTCCCATGGGCCACGTGGCCTACAGGGAGCGATTTATTTAATACAATCAAAACTCTGGAGCAAGTTTCAACATGCGTTGTCTCATCAGCAGTCAGGCTTGCTTACACCAATGCTGGCGAACTGCTAGAGTGTTGTCCATGTAGGCTCAGTAATGAAATACATTTTACATGAATTACGATGCATATCTGTATATTGCCAGAATGTTCCTTGTATTATATACACATTGCTGCTTTTTGTCTTGTAGTTCCGATTTGGAGGAGACCAGGAGAAGGGACCTGTCTCATCGCCACAAGAGACTCAAGCCCAAGCCATCTTGCAGCAGGCCAGAGTATGTGACCCTGCGTCTGACAGACTTTCCTTTGTTGTCGAATCACCCAAATATTCCCGGACCCCAGTCCTGCAAGTATTACATTCAGGGCCAAATTAATACATAGGCTAATAAAGCCTTTAGGCCGTCAATTTTTGTTGGCCCTTCTTTAGGCTTTCCATTCCATGTTGAAGTAAGAGCTGAGAGACGGTAGCACGGCCATTGGACACTTTTTTGTCTTTGAATTATGATGGCAGCATTCATGACTCTGCCACAGCAAAAGATTGTAAAAGTTTTGTTAAGAAATTAGTGTATTGAGTTAATCTGAACCCGTGACGTGATATTCATTGCATTAATTTGTGTGCATTTTGTAAGGCCGCCATGACACAGACTTATTTCATTTAAAGGTTATAATCCCTTGTTCATCATGACGTCTCAAAAGCATTACGGATATCGTGTGACATGAGGGTTCTGCCTTTGTAGTGAGGGTTGTAAGTTTATGCTGAGGAGGGGGAGGAGGCCCCTCGCCCCCCCCCCCCCCCCATGTGGAGTGACGTCACCTGCTAATTAATATTAATGGTGGAGGGGTCCATTTGGAAGACGTCACCTCTTCATGATTATTAATGAGGGGGGCTTTTCGATGTGGAGTGACGTCACCTGCTCATGATTATTCATGAGGGGGGGGGGTGCTACATGTGGAGTCACCTCACCCACTCATGATTATTAATGAGGGGGGGTCCATTTGGAGGACGTCACTTGTTCATGAGTATTAATGAGGGGGGCTGGCCGACGTAGGGTGACATCACGCCCGGGACACACAGACATTCTTGGCCCATTATAGTAGTAAATTGTCATCATAACCAGAAAACATTCAAACGAACGTGCTCTAATCCAAACATTTACAAAGGGTTTAATCGAGCCTCATTGAGCGAGCAGACCAACGCAGTATTAGCTGCCAGCTCGAAATGTTACATCCCGTGTAGAATGAGAAGACTGTTTCGTTTGGCATTACACTTTCCAACAGAGTGAGTCATTGTGCGTCGAATGTGCGATGACCGATGCTTTTGTTTCAGCTCGCTATGAGGGGCCCGCCGGGGCCTCTGGGATTAACGGGACGGCCTGGTCCTGTGGTAAGCCTTCACACAAAGTCATTGCTTGACACCATCTAAAGAGTGTTTTAAAAGACGACATTTAGTTGTTGCCAAGTTTGCATTTTGGCCTGAATATTAAAAAACATTGAAAGTGATATGATTTTCTGAAGCAGTACCTGCTAGTTAGTGATAGTCATGATCTCAGTTTGATGCTGCAATCGCTATATGAAGAAGTGTGTATGATCTCGGATGGGCATGATTGACTGCAGGACCGTTTGGGAATCGGTCCGTAGAACTGCTGCAAATTGTAGTATTTTTTTTAGGGTTGAATTTGCCCGTAAACAATGAGAAAACCCATTACGAAAGAGACTTGAGTGCAGCACCTCTCCATCAACAGGGCTCCCAGAGGCATATTGCAGCAGCAAGCATTGATGACTGTGTTCTACTGATGAGTCCTAATGAGGACAAAACTAGTCTACTTTGTCTCACCGCAACCTGTTGTGATGGCCACATTTTTCTCAACTCTTTGAGTTGACGTAGTAAGAAACAATATGGCCATGTGTGCAGTTATTCTGAACTGGTAGTATATACAAGGCAGCTGTTAAAGCACTTTGACAGTGGCCCATTGGCCCAGAAAGAACGGGAACCACTGGTCCAATATGTTCACCGTGTCTTCGTTACACAGTGAACATGCGGTGCATACTGGGTGAAGGGAAAGCCTCATCTGCCATGCACATTTCCATGACTCGCTTGATGGTGGAAAGCCATCGTTTTGTGAATTATGTAGAATTCTGTCGAATTCAGTTCAGCACGTGGAGCGAAACGTCCGACATCGTTCCAAATAACACGCAGTACAGCTCGGAAATAAATTGTCGAGCTGCTCTGTAAGCTTCTGAGCGATCTACTCATTTGAGGACAATTACAAAAATTGTTAAATCGGGGTTGTGAGCGCATATGAAAGGTAAAACTGCGAGCGTCTTTACAGTGTAGTAGGGTTAGCAGGAATGCATGAATAACTTCACTATTGTACTAAGATTGATATTGCAATTGTGTCTCTTTATGTGTTTGTGTGTGTGGTTGCCTGTGTGTAAATATGTGGGGGGCGGTGGTGTAGTGGTTAGTACGCTACGCTACGAACCCGGCCCCCTGGGTTCAATTCCCGCTCACGGCCAACACCAGTGACGATTATCTGAACTCATCTTGGGCCTCCCCTAGGTCGACTCGGCCTCAAAATGAGTATCTGGTGCGGTGTGTAAACATCGCCAATAGGGAGACAAAGGTGGCAGGACGTGGTGCTAGCCACCCACCCCCTCGTGCCCGGCCTTCATAGGTGCTCCTAAACAGCACTTGCCCCAAAAGTCTGTTAAGGCTACACGGGGGATCTTTCCTTTTGTTTTTGTAAATATGTGCATAGGCGTGGAATATAGATCTGAAAGAGTGCAGACCTCTACAAATTAAAAAAAAACGCAACACATTCATCAACAACACTGTTGATTTAAAATAAAAAAATATATATAATCGGTAAAATTTTGGGAGATGTCTCCATAACACAGCAATGGTTTGGATGTATGTGCTATGAAGAAGGGCATTTTCTCGAAACGTCACCACTTATATATATTTTTTTCATTTTAATTGTGCTTGCGTACCACTACCAACACAGCAACACCAAATAACGTACATATGCTGAAGTGTGCGTATGTGTGTTTGTGTGTCTTCCCTTTCTTAGGGATTACCTGGCAACTCTGGGATGAAAGGAGACGGAGGAGATATGGGGCCTCAGGTAATAACTGACAAGATTTTACACGAGTGGAGAACACGTGTTCACATTTCACCCGGAAAGTCCCTTGAGGTGGAACATCTTCAGAAGCTTCTGAGTCTAGCCCGTTGAGCGATACAGCTCTTGTTCAAGGGCAACTGGGCCAGGAGACACCCCATTACAAAGGTGTTCAGGGTTCTAGATTTGAAGTTTTCGTGACTGCAGGGATCCATACTATTTGCTTTTTTTCGGTAAAGTCACGTAGGTTAAAAAATAAAACAAATAAATTAAATCACGACGTTTCAGAGGCAACACAAGCTTCCGTGTTATTTTTAACCTATGTGACTTTACCGAAAAAACCAAAGAGTATGGTGTTCAGGGTGTCAGCTGATGCACACAAAGCAAACACCCATTGATAGGTGAACAGACATTTCTAAATCTATTACCTATACAGATCGTGTTCGTATAATATAACAATGCACGACATTCTGTAATGTATGACCTCGTAAATAGCACAGTACTGTACACCATAATGACTATAGTACACACACCGATGCAAGTTAACTGCCTCACACATCAGTCGCAGTTAATTTATTTGATGGCACCGTATGATATTGCATGTACATTTTTTGTTTTAATTATTATCTCTGTGGCTTTGTCTCTACCCCTCTCACATACACAGGGTCCAAGGGGCATTCAGGGACCAATGGGTCCTCCAGGAAAGTCAGGAAAGCGGGTAAGTTGTATAAATATGCTGAAATGCATACAGCCTTGCCAATTACTGTTATGTCTGCATGCGAGCTTATGCAGTCCATTGTAACTCTCGCCGAATCAGCCCCTTATACCACTTTAACGATCGATGTCCAAGTGTGAGATCCTCGCAACGACTCCAGGTGGCGCTCAATAAAACACTGCCGCTGCTGCTGCTTCTATTGAATGTGTGAATTTGGCAGTGCTAGACTCTCTCTGGTTACACTGCACTCTCAGGGGTTGGTCAGAGTCTCTGCGGTAGCATTCCAGGCTTCCTTTCATTTTCCACTTGTGAAGCTGGTGACCGGATCCGCCATCGTGGGGTCGCACAAATTTGATTGAGCTGAGTTGTTTTTTGGGAAGCGGGTGGCTTCGTGGTGGGATCCGATAAAGGACGCCGCGACTTGTACTCGGTCTCTGCAAGGGTGAATGAAGATTGATGTTGATGTTCCACAACCACTGGGAAGCATGATGGCTTGGTTCTTAACCAGGGCTTGCCAGTTCAGGCCATGTTCCCATGGCAACTTTCTGGGGAGCCAAGAGTGCTGAGCTCACAATAGGACATCTTCCAAGACTGCCATTCGATTAAGTGTATTTTGCTTAACCAGAACTCAAGAGACAAGACAAGGATAGTCTCATGTTGCAAGCAACATGGGCCTCAAAAATTACAAGATCAAAACAAATGAAAATCTGCCCAAAAACGAAAAAACTAATGAATTAAAAATATTGCAAAAGTAATTCATTGCTGTGAAAATTAGCTTGGGCAGATGACCTCCAGGTTGAACCCAGAACAATTTTCAAAACAAATATACAGAAACATTAACATATTAAAAGTGGCTATAGTACGAACTTCTAAACAGACGAGGATACATGTGAAATGCTTGTTAATATTAGGTCGGTAAGATTTGTGTAAGTCTGGGAGAACTATAGCTGTGTTTAATTAATATAATGTTAAATAGAGTAGATCTATAAGAGGTTTTTGTGGTTAAATTGCATAATATAAATGTCGTTAAACATGCCACCACCCGACACAGCCAATTAGGAAGGGTTGTCACATTAACTAAATGTGCTAATTACTTACTAGTTCAGGAAACCGGTGCTTTGGAGAGTAATCCCACAACATTTACAATTCGAGTACGACGTTTCGCCAGTAATTGCAACATCCAGAATTGTGGAGAAATCCTCCTTCTGTTTCGATCTTAAATAGGGGGGTAAATGTGATGTCATTACTGTGAACCAATCATGTGTCAACACCAGAGGGGTTAATGTAGTCATGTAAATTACAATGTATACCTATTATTGGTGGGGTTATTCACAGTTAATTAACATACATAATCTTCATTCTCTTTATTATGTATGTACTTTCTACCGTTTTTGTCGTGGTTTATATATGTATGTTGAAAATATTTCGCACCGTACGTTGCCAACCATGCTTATCGGAGATGTGAGAGCTAAATTGTTTGAAAAAAGAGTAAAATTGTCTGAGCGGGCAGTGGTGGCTCTGCTGCACGTGGCCTGTAATCCAGCACTGTGGAGCCGGTGAGGGTTGGTAGATCACCACATAGCTGTCGTGAAATTGCCTTCCCGTGGGCGTGAATGGGCCATACCCTGGCTTGCCAGAAGATGGCAGGACACCAAGTTAATTATTCTCCATCTGATCCATCTTCGTGGGGATTGAGTTTGTGAAAAGGCATAGTCAACCATGATAAATCTAACAACAACAATAAAGCAAGTAGAAATTGGAGCTAAAGTAACTGCATTACAGAAGACATTGAAACGAGTGCGCAACATAAATCAGTATTAAATAAATACAATTTCCTGTAGCATTAATTAAACTAATTACCTTAAAGACAATTAGTAGTATAATTAATTTCCGGAAACGTCACAATGGATCTAGGGTGATTATTGCACTCGTATTAAAACAGACAGGGAAATATTATTTTTATTACATATAGGTTGTTTTTTTATCCATTATTTATTTTTGTTTCATTGTTGCACTTAGTTTTGATGCCATTGATGTTGTTAATTTGGTGACCCAGGTTACTCTCGCATATGAGACTCAACCTGCTCTCTTGCTCTGCTGTATCGTGACTTTTGTCGTCTTGTTTTGCTGTATCATAACTGTTGCTGTCTTATTCTGCCGGGTCGTAATTTTTGATGTCTTCTGTTGTGTTATGACTTTTACTCTCTTCTGCCGTGCCATGAATTTTGCTCTCCTGTTATGGTGTGTCCTGGCTTTTGATGTGTTGGGATTTACGCTCATTTGTCTTTTCAGGGCCGGTCAGGTGCTGATGGAGGTAGAGGATTGCCAGGAGAACTTGGCTCCAAGGTGAAATGAGATTAACTTCTACATTTTTTTTTATGATGCTACAATATCAATATATTTCAATTTACTCTGGCTATGGTCCAGTTCTGCAAGTAAACTGTGTATTCATTATCAGTGGTGTTCACGGTATATTTGATTAAATGTTACCCACGAGGTATGTTGAATGCAGTGGTGTTGTACTTTTATTCCTGCTATACGACTATTAGGAATATAACTGATAAGCATAATACAGAATAATGGCCATTGCTGGATTGTGATTTTGTGGCAGGTACTTTTGGCACTGGTTGAGTTTCCAATTTGTAAACAACTTTTTGATCAAGTCTGCTGGTTTTAAACAGGGTCAATCCTTTATATGACCACACCTCAACACTAAAGTTTGATTCATATTGGATCAGTTTTTACAAGATGTATCATGTTCCATTGTAATGCACAGATCAATGGACAGAACTCAAGCGTGAGCGCTTTAAACTTTATTTGGAAAGCAAAAAAAATAACCAATACGTTCAGCGTGTGTTCTGTACAATATTCTGTACGAGTTCTACTCTAAAGGACCATTTTAGATAGATTATGTTAAGAAGAGAAAAAGAGTAATGGTGATAAAATTGTAAAAAGGAAGATTACTTAGAAAACACGGCGATAACAGTATGATTTGAAAACCACTATTGCACTTAAAGTTGAACCACTTTCTACTCCGGTTGAGTATGTTGACGTTGGTGTTTCTCACGAGATTCCAAGTATTATGGTCTTGTGTACCCACCGCAATGCGCTCGTTGTGAGTGAGTATTGTCAGCGTCAGCACTCGCCCTAGATGGCAGCTCCTGACTGCCATCTTCTCCTCTCCTTCACTTCTCCTCTGCCCTCTTCATTTCCACAAACGCCCAATCTTCCTCCAGCTCCTACGACATTCCTCTCGTTATTTTCTCTTCCATCCTTCCTCCCGTGATGTCTGTATTCGTCAACCCGTGCTCTTGGAGCATGCACCTGGTCCAATTCTCCCCTCTTCTTCTGGTAACTTCCGTTATCATTCTTTCTTTTGTTGATGCCACTCAAGATTTAGCCATCGGTCGTGATCCCTGCCCAGATAACTCTCTGCGTCCTTCTCCATATCCACATCTCTAACAATTCCAACCTCTCACTGCTCACACGGAAGTGAAAATGACGGTGAGTGATGATGCTCTTGTTGTTTCCGCTAGGGGGACCGAGGGTTTGACGGATTGCCGGGTCTGTCGGGTGAGAAAGGAAACCGAGTAAGTAACACACGCAGTGGCATTTGGAACTACGGTACGAGAACACAAGGTGTAATGCAATGTACCACTACATAAAGGCGTCTTCACGGATAATGAGAGACAAAGAGGGGTACATGCATACACAAGTTTCGACGACTCCCAGAATCATACTTTGAAGTGATGGGGTATGCACAGCTAATGCACAGAAGCTGACAAGATGCCTGCCAAGATATCTGAAACTATATTTTTGCTCAATTTCTGTTGAAAATAGGAAAGAGACAGATATTTGCTGTGCCACTAACTACAGTGGAATTATAATAAATTGAATGACTTGAGGCTCAGATCTGCATCCAGATCCAGATTGGTGTAGCTTTGTTACGTTAAGCGAAAAAAGTTAACATCGTAAATAGCTCCATCATAAACGTGTGACATGTTATAGGGAAGGTCATGTTTGTTAAAATTATTATTTTATTTGAACTCTGCCAGATTGTGGTAAAGTGTATCGTTCATAGTTCCATGTATGATTTTTAACAGCACTAAACTACTATATTGTCCAAGCCTGAAATAACGTAGTATTTTTTGGTAATTGAAGTCAAGCATTCAACAAAAAGCGAAAAACAAAGATACAGTATCACGACTGCTCTTCGTGTTATCTCCCTTTCTTTCTTAGGGCGATCCAGGACCCCAGGGACCTGCCGGAGCTGCTGGGGAGACCGGCGAGAGGGTCAGTGATGAACACTTACATACACTCTCGTAGGCAACTAAGTGGCCGTGAGGTCACCACGGCGCATGATGCGTGGAAGGCTCAGCAAGTGACGGGATGAGATCCGTGGCCGCCACCAGAAATTTGGCATGAGAACGAACACTGCATTGCGACCCTTGCCCACTCCCGAAGATGTCGACCGCTCGCCACCACTGAGGCTAAAATTACGTCGAACGTTCTGGACAAACAGCAGAGGCCATTCTGGAATGGAGCGTCGCTCCAGAGGAAAGGTGCCGGGACAAATGAGGGGGCAGCGCAGACTTCAAAAATTGGAGCCTGATTGAAGATGTCACGGATAAACCTCCTGGCTTCACGCTAGCCCTGTGCCAGTGGGCACTCGTAAACTACTCCAGGAATTCACATAACCGTTGTGAATCGTACCTGATGCACGAGTGGCGATACACCTGTGGCGAACTTCAAGCAACAGAATGTATCATGAACAGTCGCTCCTTGTATTAATGTTATTCCGCATCTGATGATGTTCTTAACTGGAAATCAAAACTCGATCTACCCTCGAAAATGTTAATATCTCCATACGACGGAATAATATTGGACATTCTGGTGTTATGGGTTAATTAACTGAGGTGACTGGCAGATGTGCCTGCCACTGCAAACTTTTAGTCACCCGATCGCTCCATTCGTTGTGCGCATCGCTCGTCCGTTCTCCATTGCTGTTGGAGGGCGACCCTCTCCAACTGCCCAGTAGAGTCTTTCGCTAGCCTCCTCTACAGAACCCGATCTTGGCACCGTTTATACACACGTACACGCACACGACAACAGCTGCCATTCTTCGCTTTGTGGTGATTTCACCACCGTGTGCTTGCCAGCATAGGTGGGCACTTATACCCTCTGGTAGATCTTGAATATCTTATAAAAGGAGGTTACTGTGCAGACCCTGATTTTAGAGTAAACAGATCAGATGTGATGAAAAATAAGAATAGGTTTTTACCTTTTCTGGCAATAAAGCAGGAAGTGTTAAGATGTTCAACCACCACATAGATAACTTTGCAAGGAGGCATCAAGTCTGTGTTAACCACACATACTTGTGGCAAAAACATGCAATCCAACATTCTGTGATAATATAAGCATTATCTTTTAAACTGATTGACCTACACCAGAGACAGTCTTCTTCATGGCCTCGTTTCACCAGTGTTAGACTAGAGAACACCAAAAGGCGAACAATACAAAGATAATGCAAGTATCAGAAGTTTGGGTTGAGCCGTTATATATATGGAAATTTTTTACTATATCAAAGATCATTTTTCAAGGCATCAAGTCTGTATTAACCACACATACTTGTGGAAAAACATGCAAACAAACATGCTCTGTATGAGAAAATAATAAAAATTTTATCTCTGAAAATACATAAGCATTGTGCAAATCACGTTCCCCTGTGTGCCAACTTTCTCGAAGTCAGTCGTGGCGTAACCCACACAGCAGGCTCATCGTGGGCACACCGCTCGCTCTCTCCGTTTTGTTCTGCTGGAAGCCAACCACTACCAGTGCCCAGTGGCATCTGTCACACATTCCTCCATCGTACTTCATCCTGTGGCGAGGGTGGATGAGCGATGATAGAGCTAGTAGCAGCCTATGATCCATTTCGCCGATTTTTTTCCAGGGTGAGTCCCTAAGAGCGATGCAATTGCACCGTAAGGTTGAGTTCACATCGGGTCATCGTTATGACAGTTGTTGTGACTCTGCATTACAGACGGAGAGACAGACAGACATTATCCATGAAAGCATTCTTCCTTAGAAATCTTCAAAAAAAGTGGTTACTCATTGAATATATTGCTGTTTAAACAATATATATATTAAAACACTGTAAAATAACGTTTTCTGAGCCTATATATGTACAATGAATGCATATCATCCCTAATATAGTTTTTTTTGGTACTATGATTACTGTTCTTTGATTAGTAATATATCTTGTAACTTTTATCTTTTCACGTTGTTACAATGTGTTGCCTGTATTGTTGCCAAAGCTCCTGATTTGCTTTTCAGGGGAAAGATGGCGAGATTGGTCCCCGAGGACTGGCAGGAGACCCGGTAACAACCGATGCTCTCTCCCTCTTTGCAACGTTTTACACCGTCTAAACCTCAGTCTTCCTCCTCCCCATTGTCCCCAGCGCATTGCATGTCATGGGATCCTCCGGCAATGAATTTGAGCCGCCAACTTTGACACGGCTCGTGTAGAAATCAAAACACTTAATTACAAAGGGAGACGCAAGTTATGGTCATGAGGTAATACGGACAAATCTGCATCAAGTATCGGGCACGGGGGTGGAGTTGACATGGGGTCCACTCACCGATCTCATGATGGCGGCAGTTATAATCATGGTAATTGCCCCAGGGCGAGAGGCAATTACCATTAAATTATATATATAGGTTAAGGCTCATTAATTTGCACAGTTGATGATGTTATTTACACATTAAATATAATTGTAATCATGGAACTTTTTCTTGAAAGTGAACGACTGCAGCCAATTCATTGAAAACGCTATTTGACAACTGTTATTCACAATTAATTTTTTGATAACCATTTAGTATGCCAGGAAAACAGTTTTAGTACTTGTGCGTCACGTGTTCGGCACATTAGTGTGCGTGAATAAAGTTATCCATGAATGCAAAAGAAAAGCCAAGAAGATATTACTTAACCGAAGAGCACATTTCAAGAGGTGACTCGTGCCGAGTGGGAAAATGCAACGTGGGACCTGCAGAGGGATCGTTAAAGACAGCTGCACTCACTTTACATGTGCGTGCCTTCGTTTGCCGGTAGCTGTTGTAAGCCCTTGCTGGGCGGCAGGGTGGTGGCAGCAGCGCAGTGCTAACGCCCCTGCTTCACAGCAAGAAGTTCCTGGGATCGATTCCCGACTCTGTCGCCTTTCTGTGTGTCTCAGTTATTCCTCTGCTCTGCACAGCATTCCTCCGCGCTCTCTGGTTATTCACCTAGCTTATAACAATACTCCATTGCTGACCTACTGAATACCTTCAAATTACATATTTTGGATAACGCCTAGCAACGTCGCCCTCTACTGCAAACACTTTGCAGGACCATCCTGAAAAAAAATGTCTTGAGACTCAGTGAGGCTCTCCTGTGTAAACAAGATTAGCAATAACAATAATGATACGATGCGATAATAATACTGTGTGCGGTGTATGTTGTGCTGACAGGGTGAGCGTGGGTTGCTGGGCCCTCGGGGACCTCCTGGGCTACCAGGATCACCGGTAAAGTTGCCAAAAGGCTCTCTCGTCACCTGTCACACCAATACCATGCGTTTCGCAGAGCAGTTGTGGTGGCATCTATTATCAGAAACAGATAATTGAAGAGTTGCTCGGCGACATAGCTTTGACAGTGATGCACAAGCACACATTTTTCAACAGCAACCAAACACGTGCACTGTGTACAAAAGGCGCATGCAGTCTGCAAAACCACCAGTTCCTAATGAACTGCATTGGTTTTAAGGCATCTTCAGTTGCTTGAATAAGTGTGACCAACAGCCAGCTGTCAGACAAAAATACAACTATAGACCGGTTTCATTCTTATTCGGACTAATCAGTACAGTACAGTCACTAATGCTCACTGCTGCCAAGTCTGCCTCATACATATAGAGACCGCACTTATATCTATGGGGCCAGATCAGCGTGCCTAATAGCAGCAGCAATTGGGATATTTGACTGACGAGAAAAGCCATCAAAAGCCATCATATACAACGACAACTCAGCAGGTTCGTCAATAACTCTGTGGCCTTAGAAGGAAACACATCAATGGGTAGGTGACATTTTAGGCAATGGGCCTTCTCAACAGCATTAATGATAAACATCGCTTATTGCATATAGTTTTGTTTCCTTTTAAGACCAAATATAATTGAGGAATGTCCCGAGTATATTTTTTTTGTATTGAAGAGTTGGGGGTATAATCGACCTTGTAAGTGGCTGAAGCAGTAAAACAGATTTAAATCTGGACCCAGGACTGCAGGAATGCTGTTGTGGCATTACAGCCAAGGTGTTAAACGTTGGGGGGCTGACAGATGGTAAAGGGACTGCACAAGATAGGTCACAGCTGGATGCAGTCGGAGACAGTTCAGCAAGACACGGAGGAAAGGCTGTTCATACATGCCGCTGTGTCAGCGAAATCTTGCCTGGTTTAAGAAATAAACTTTAAACAAAGGCTGCAAACAGGTGGGACACATCCATAGGTGTACATTTCGTGTTGAGGATCCCACGACAAGGTGTTTATCAGAGTTTAATTCAAAGTCATCTTCAACCATCCATGTTTTGAGAAAACACCCATTGACAGTTATAGTCAAGAATCAGGAATCCGAATGCGTCAGTTACATCTCAGAGAAATGGTGCATGTGGGCAGGGGCGGTTTCTTCATTAGGGCGATTGGGCGACGCACCACCAATGTCATTCAACCACAGAGTCACGCTAGCCGTCACTGTGCCTCTGGATATAGTCCAATCAGCGTCATGTCACGTTCTGTGCAGTACCGCCTCTTTGTGGGCGATTTCCCTCCAGCTGAGAATCGCCCCGAGTGGCCCCATAGACTTACATTCAAAGATGTTTTTTTTCGAACGGGGGCGCTGCAATGCATTCTCTATGGCTTCCGGGAGGGCTCGCCCTAGCGTGCTTACGTCATCATACGTGCTCACGTCATCATACGTAAGCACGTTTCATCCAACAATATAATTTGTTGCCACCTAGTGGAATCTTTAATAAAATAAACTTGAGTGGTTTCTTTTAATAGTGAGTATAGAAACAAACAAGATGTATTGTAAGAGTCACTTTATTTTTCATTAATATTAAAGAAGTGAAGTTGCCTTTACATGCTTAAGCTGTTAATTTATCCATTGCATGGGTGGACCTTATCCTTATCAATCATCCAGACATTTGCCCCCCCTGAGAGATTTTGCAGGAGCCGCCACTGCATGTGGGTGATGCGTGTGCTGTGAGTTGGCGCTTGGATATGACTGTCGGGGAAAGCTGTTGAGCAGAACCGAAATGTGTTGAAAGCGTGGCTTTTTGATGGACTATGTAAATCACTTTGGAACAGCAGATGGCCATTGTTGAGAAAGGTGTTTGAGACAAGAGGTACTACAGAAGTAAAAACAAATGCTGAGCTTTAACGAATGCAAAACACGATTCATGTGGCCTTTGGGTTGTGGCGCATACTTAGGTTGATGTGAATTTCTGAAAAAATAATTCAGCAAAATAGTGGCACGTAACAGGTACATTTTGCAGATGTAAATCAGAGAGAGGAGGTTGCAATAGGTTGGACTTGCACACTGTGTGGGAGAGGGCAGACGACTGAGACAAGCATTGCAAGGGGCACCACGGTGGCGAGATGTTAAATACCTCAGTCTGGTATGCAGGAGGTTGTGGGTTCGATCCTGACTCTGATGCCTATTTATTTGGAGTTTGCATGTTCTCCCCTTGGTGGTGGATATTTCTCTGGTGTCCTTCCCATTTCTTCCTCCACACTTAGAGTATTTGGATGCAATACATTTCCACATGCTAAGCCACTTCGTTAAGCTGTCATTTGTGGCAAGGTCACTTCTGAAAAGCTCAGTGGGCCTCACCTGGTAAATAAAATGTAGTTTCAAAATAGTTTAATATGCTCAGATTCCTCAAACTGTGAGATTGGCACATGCAAATTTCAAGTTTATTTTGTTTAACCAGGTGAGAACTCAATAGACCACAATAGTCTCATTTGTAAGAGTGACCAGGGTCATTAAAATGACAAAGGCAATAACATAAACACTCAGTACAACAATTAATAAAATAGTAATCAGAGCAAAAACTACTGCATGACAGAAGAAGCCAAAAACAATGCACAAACATAGCTTCAAATTAAATCCCTACATTTCCAGTCACAAAAGTGGACTCAGACAAATTACATTTCATAAATCGTCAGAGTCAACTTCATGGGACCTCCTTTGCCAGTACCAAAATATGAGAATAGGTTTTCCCCTTTTTTCTGGCAACAAAACAGGTGTTGAGATGTTAAAACACCAAACTGAAACCTTTTACAGGGAATCATGTCTGCATTAACCACAATACTTGTGGTCAGAATGCAAACAAAAAACATATTCTGATAATATATGCATTGTCTTTGAAACTGATTGGTTCAAAAAACAATATCACGTGAGCCCACCGCGTTAAAATAGTGATCAACTACGGCAGTGGTGTTGGTTCTGCTGTGTTTCAAATCTGCCTTGTGTTCGCGAACACGGTCCGAGACATGTCGTTTCGTTTCCCCAATGTAACTGCTGCCTCAGACACAACTTAGTTTGTAGACACCAGGGTATTGCATGTCAGGAATCACATCCTTCACAGATGGGATCAAATCACGGATGTTGTGTACTGTGTTGAATCGAACTTGGATCTTGTGTTTGTTCAAGATATTGGAAATAGTTTTGGCAACACCTGCTATGTATGGCAAGGTGATGGTTTTGATTGGGTCCTAAGATGGTTGTCTCCCCATGGTTGGGGATACAGCTTTGCGGATTGTGCAGTCTGAATATCCATTCATCTTGAGTGCTTGGTGTCCGTGCTCAAGCTCACTGGCTAGGTTGTGCTGGTCAGAGATGCAACGGGCCCTATGGTGTAGTGTTTTTATGAGGGAATTCTTCTAGGCTGGATGGTGGTGGGAATCAGGCTTTAGATAGAAATCCGTGTGGGTGGCCATCAGGTCTCTTCTCAATCAAAACATCCAGGACTGGTAGCTTGCCATCATTTTCCACTTCCATTGTGAATTTGATGGATGGGTGTATGGAATTGATGTGGTTGAAAAATTGGTTCAGTGCTGGCAGGCCATGTGGCCAGATGATCAACGTGTCATCTGCATATTTTTTTCACAAGGAAAGACGTAGGGTGGATGTCAGGATGGCATCTGTTTCAAATTTCTCCATGAAGACATTTGCTACTACTGGTGATAAGGGAGAACCCATAGGGGTACCTTCATTTTGTTTGTAGAATGTACCATTCCAGATGAAGTAAGTGTTGGTAAGGCAGTGCCTCACCAAAGTTGGTACATCAGGATTCAGTCCCTGTTGGACCAAGTCTTCAATTATCGCAATGGCGTCAGGCACAGGTACATTGGTTAACAGAGAAACGACATCGAAACTGACAAGCAAATCATCTGGAGATAGTGAGATGTCCTTGAATAGAGAAACCAAGTGAGCTGAGTTGAGTACAGCTGAGGTGGTCTTGCCTGTGAATGGCAGCAGGGTCTCAGACAGAAATCGGGCCAGTTTGTAGGTGGGTGAGTTAATGGTGAATACGATAAGATGGAGTGGAGTACCTTCTTTATGAATTTTTGGAAGGCCATAAAATCTGGATGGTCTAGCAGCCGAAGGTTTTAGAGAGAGCTGCTTGGTCGGTTCGATTAGAGATGTGGAATTAGTGATTATATTGTTGGTTTTCATGGCCAGGCGGTTGGTAGGGTCTCTGTTGATTTTGGTATAACTGTCATCATTAAGAAGGTCCTGAATTTTGTTGTTGTATGTGGTTTTATCCATGATGACAGTGGCATTGCCCTTGTCGGCAGAGAGGATGACAATCTCATCTCTCTTTTTCAATTGAGCGAGTTCAAAACGCTCGTCCTTGCTGATGTTAGTAATGGGTTTCTTAGCGTTTTTGAGGATAGCAGCGATTTCAGATCTTGCCACGTCTAACAGGATGTGTCCCAAACCTTTGAGGACTACATCGACCTGGGCAATGGTATAATCATCCACTGTGATGTGTTTAGGGGTGACTGCGAAATTCAACCCTTTAATTAGTACCGATTTTAGGCTGTCGGAAATTGGGCTGTTACTCTGATTGATAACAGTCTTGTTAACATCTTCTTTTTAACGTGTGGATCTGGCTTCTTTTTGGACAGGATGTTGAATTTAGCAATCAGGCTAACTTTAAATTTGGTTGACATTCTAGCGGCTGAAGAAACAGTCATGTTATCTGCATGGTCCCAATCAGATGTGGACATCTGATCCGTTAATGCTTAGTGTGATTATAAGAGAGTCTTGTCTAAATTATCAATTTCAAATCGGAGCAGTCTTATTCTCTCTGAGATTAGAGCTAGGCTAGCCCTGAACAAGATCCGTTTTGCGTTAGGGGAAGTGACAGCGGCAATCGGTATTACCTTGTTGTCGCGGCATCTCTTCAGAAAGGTGAGAGACTCGATCAGGTGAGCCTTCTTGTCTCGCAGTCTGTTAAGAGATCTAACAGTTGTGTGGAAACCCTCTCCTTAGAGGCGGTTCAATCTTGCTTTTATCTTCTGAATATCACTGAATGAAATAATTTAAAGAGCAGATAAAGAAAAAAGATTGAACATCACTTTGCGAAACAAAAGTTTATTCCCTTCATGTCACGTGACACGTCTGCGGGAAAAGCACAAAAGCCGAGGAATGTCAGCAGCGTAGTTCCTCGTGGCATCGTGCCCGCAGATGGAGCCACAACTTTTATTTTCGTATAATGTGAAATGTCGTATCAAGCTCTGACTTTTGTATTGTTTGGATTAATCCAAAAATCAATAACATATCCTTTCACAAAACGTAATGAGCACATTTTCTCTTGATCCTAATGTTTTAAACCCATTTAGGAGAACACATTGAATATAATTGGGCAACGCATATTCTAGGCTTTTTAGGTGGCTGAGCCTGATTGGACGAAAGTCAATTTGGAGAGTCAGAAGGTGAACATTTTCTAATTAGAGAAACTGTCTTTGGATCAGTGTTATCTGTCGGGCATGGTTACTTTTACATTGCAGAATTCCCTGGCATAGAGTCTGATTGGAACGATCTCACAAAAGCAAAAAACATTGGTCAAGTTCGCAGAGTTGAGAAAGTTCTGGAGAGAAGGATGTGGTGAAAAGGCCAAGAGGCAGAGAGAAAAATCTACTTGATGACTTGAAGGAAGGAAGGAATCAAGAAGGAATTAAGAGACGTGAGGAAGAAAGCTCACGATGGGATCGGATGGAGGGAGTTTGAGCTGCCATTGAGGAGCAGAGAACTTCAGAAGAAGGCTCGAGGAGGCAGCTTCTGTGGCAACTCTAGTACAGCTTTTGTGCTTTTCAATTTCCTGTGTCAGAGACCATTGTTTACAAAAGACAACTGCTGTTGGTTTACCAGAGAGCGTTACAAATGATATGGACCCTGGCGGGATGATTGGCTCATTCAACCACACAACTAGAATTTTAACCAACACATGTATCATTGTAAGTCAAGTTAACACTTATTTAACTGTGGATATATATTTTTTTTTAGTTAGACATGATCATGTATGAACGTCTATACATTTTATTTCCACAACTGGTTAACGTTTCGCATACATATAATGATGTAACATTTATCTAACAACACAAACAACACACAAAGCTTTATCCAGACGACCAGATCAATAGAACTGCACTTGTCGTCATTTTGTAATTTTAGACCACAAACTCAAAAGAGTTGAGAAAGTGTAGCTCGCCAATAGATTGGTTTTGTCCTGCTTAGGACTCATCAGTATAGCACAGCCGTCGGTGTTCTCTGCTGCCACATGCCTGGGGAGCCTCCCATGTGGAGAGGGCTTGTGCCTTTACCCAATGGGAACCATTTGCTTGCCCAAAAGGCAAATGTATTTCCACATCATTGGAGATTTGAGTTAACATATTGTTTGCGGTGTATGTGTGTGTCTTGGGAACAGGGTGCCAGGGGTTTAGATGGACCATCTGGACCTAAGGGCAACATGGTAAGGAGCTGTTGAAACAGCAGCAGCAATGACATCACTTTATTACAGAACTATTGCCAATAATGTTATGTTACGTGACCTGACCAGTGTGATATAGATCGTGATGAATATTAATTTTTGCATCTATAACCCTCCGCTGCCTGACAAGATTGCCACATTTCCAAAGAATACATTTTATATGTGCCAATGTAGGCATGAAATTGTCACCCAAAAAGCTCCTCACTGGTTGCTTAGGACTTTTCCTGACTGAACTTAACACTGATATAATTTGTTGTAAAATTTCTGTGGAGAAAGAATAAATAATGATACTCTTTGGGTCTTTCGGTAAAGTCACATAGATAGAAAAATAATTTAAAAAAATCACGTTTCGATCACAACACAAGCAATCGTCCTCAGGTGAAAAAATACAGCTTGTGTTGAAATCGAAACGTCTTGATTTTTTTTATTTTTCTATCTAAGTTACTTTACCGAAAGACCCAAAGAGTATGAATTCCTGCAGTCACGAAAGCTTTAAGTCAAGAATAAATAATGAATCAACAGAACACCCATCGGCCTACGGCCTTCTGAGCTATTATTCCCCTGCAGGATTTAGTAGTCGTAATAGGTTTTTACCCTTTTATTTGGCACCAAAACTGACACCTTTATACAAGGGATCATGTTTGCAATAACCACAACACAAGCAGTCAAAATGCAAACAAAAAAAGACAACTCTGATAATGATATGCACTGATTGTTATTCATGTAAACTCAGGACTAGCTTTCAACAATGTCATGAGCAGAGTCAGGCCCGCTAAATAAATCTTGCTGCGTTTACAGATGGTTTCACACGTAGGCTTTTGCTGATTGGCCGTGTCGGGTGGTGGAGGGTTATTACACATATATAAATAATGCAATCTAACCCAAAAACGTTTATTATTTACAGATGGTATTGCTCGACAAATTAGTAAAAGTCAGTATGTACTGTGGTGGAGGGTTCTGGGTAATGAATAATTAGTGAACAGACAGAAAGTCCATCTGCTGACGAAGTCAAAACCAACCAGAGTTTATCTGCTTAAGCAACTTCTTATGGAATGTATTGGTCCGTAATGCACAAGGGCCTGCTGTGGCAACGTGGTACGCAGCCTGGCACAGCAGCACCTTAGTCAAAGAAACCGCACGTTGAGTGAATGGTGGTCCTTGCATTGGCATGTTCTTGCTGCTACTGAGCACGTTTGCTTTGCAGGGCCCACAAGGAGAGTCCGGTCCTTCAGGCCAGCAAGGCAATCCTGGCTCCCAGGTATGTGTCCATCATCATCAGCAATGACCAGTCCACTGCTGGATGATGGCCCGGTATCGGTTATTCCTGCCTTGGAAGTTTGACTTCTAGGTCTTTCACCACTAGTCATCATCTTCTGCCTTGGTCAATCCACTGCTGAATGAAAGCCTTCCAAAACCGCCTCTGTCATTCACAAAACTGCAATGCACAAATCCGCGCAGCACCTGCACACGTGCATATTCCATTGCTCTGTCTTCTCGGTGGACGTCTTCCTGGATGTTTTCCATTCCTCGGCTGTCACTCCGTCATTATCCCTTCTGGCCTTGATGCGTCCTGCCCAAGTCCATCTACTTAAATTTTTTTTAAGTTTTAAATATGTACTTAACCTGAGTGTGTTCTCTGATCCATGTGTTAATTTGTCTGTCTCCTATATAATTCCAAGCTTGCATCTGTCTGTGCTACTGTGCGCACTTCTCAGTTTAGTTCTGCTTGGACAATGACTTCGTTTCTGATTCAGGTGTCATAGCTGGGAGTGAGCGTTCTTTTGCACATTGCTCTGCAATTTTGCAATTTCAAGTTCAGCTTTTCAAGAGCATACCAACTCCTGCCCTTAACTTTGTCATCACTTTTATTCAGTTTTCCCCTTCAACAGCGGTTACAGGTTCAGACGTTCTCTCTTGTGTTTTTCAGTCGCAAACTTTTGCACGTGGCGTAAATGAACCTGTATTTAAATTCCAATTTCAAATTGGCATCATGGTATTTTTTTCATTTTATTGAGACAATGCGCTGGCCCGATCACAGCGTTTTAGTTTATGGGTTTAAGGTGAACGTCAGGGACAAGCGGCCACCTTGAACAATGGCAATGATGCCACTAAACCTCACCAAGAGATCCCCTAGCCATAATGTTGACATGCAGACCCTCAAAGTCTACTATGGCAGTATCCATACCATCTGGCTTTAGGTCTTCGCATTGTTTGTGAACCTTTGGGTATCTGTATCGATAACCTGCCTGCACATGTCCCATCCATCACAACCTCCTTTTTCGGATAACATTCACAGTGCTTCCGTAAAACTCCTAGCCTCTGTAGTGACAGCTGTATTCAAACAATAGATGTGTCTTTTGTAGTTGCGTTGTTCGTTTCAACCTTAATAAGCCCCCTTTTTTCAATGTCCACATTCCAACCAAAACGGTGGTTGGGACCCATCTCTAACCACTGCCGCAAAAATGTATTTTCGGAAACCTCACATTAAGGGTAGCAGGGTGGTGGCATGGTGGTCACACTCGCGCCTCACAGAAAGAAGGGCCTGGGTTCGATTCCCAAGTCGGACGCCTTTCCGCGTGAAGTTTGTATGTCCTCTGTTCTGCATGGGTTTCCTCTGGGTTCTCCAGTTTCTTCCCATAGCTTAAAAGAAAACACAATTTAACTGGCATTGGTCACAAATCCCAATGTTGAGCGATTACCTGCTCACTTGGGATCACACACAGCAAAATTGCCCCATATTGTGAAAACTTGGCATTACCCTCCTAAAAAAGAGTCTTGAGACTCAGTGGGGCATGTGTAATAATTACAAAGACTTCAGTGTCGAAGATCAGCCATTATTTCTGATAAACACTGCAATTCCCCAGTCGAGATCCTCGTTAACAAACGTACATCATCCATACGCTACAAGGGCCCAATTCATATGCACAACTTTATTTCGTGCTTTTGCGGAAATTCCCACCTATCGGTGAAATTCCGCCGACCAGTGGAAATTCTGCAAACGTGATTTGCCAAGTTCACGTGCAAGTTCCTGGCCCTGCGTCTCACATGCACACACGTGCGCACACACTCACATGCTCCTCTGCTCTCAGCAAAGGTTCCCAATCCTTAGCTTAGCACGGCATGGCATTAAACAATGATGATGAAGATATAGATGATAGCAATGATGATAAAGCTGATAATAATGTTGCGACAAGGGCAAGGATGATAATAATAACGTGACTGCTGCAACTTATGATGATCCACCAGCACCCAAACCACCAACCCCCTGTCTTTTGGTGAACCAACAACCTTGCCTCCTAAATAACTGGATTACAGGTGTGCGGTAGTGCCAATGAACACCTCAGCAAGAACGATGTCGAATCATTCCTCTCTTTGTTTAGATCTCCCATTTCCTCTCTGCGCTTTTGGCAATAATCAGCCCTAATCCTCAGCCTTGCTCTCCCTTTTGTGTTTGTTCTTTTAACCTGACCTTATCCTTCCTATCCTTGCTTCATGCAATCGGCTGTATTGTGCAGACCATACGAATAAGACTGCCATTTAAGCATATGTCATATCAACACAAGCGGCATAGTGTTGGTGCATTGGCTCGTGCACTGCACATTGAACCTGGCAACCTCAATTTGGTTCCCAGCCACGGCTAACATCAGTGGCAGGTGATATCTGAACCACTCCTGGGCCGCCACTTTACCAAACTGCACAGCATGGGGAGGCCTTCCTTTAGCAACTATTGAACATTTTACTTGATACAGCTGTCGGGCTGTGACGGTTCCACCTGAAGACGGAAGCTTGTGTTGCCTCCGAAACGTCGTGATTTTTATTTTATTTTACTTTTATTAATTTTAATGTTTTACCTACGTGACTTTACCTAAAAAAACCTAAGAATATAACTATTGAACAGTTTTGTAAATTATGATTGCAAATGTATGACTCAATACATTTGTGTCCATTGTTTTTCCTTGCAGGGTTTACCTGGGCCTCAAGGGCCCATAGGTCCACCTGGTGAAAAGGTAAGGACAATGATACAATGAGGATATTATGATGAAAGTTCAACTCATGATATTTACAGTATATGCTGAACAAGTGCTTTATTCCACAAGGAAACGTGTATTTCACAATCAATAATGATGGTGATAGGAGATCATGTGTGATGTTAATCTGATTGTTTCTCATTGCAGTTTACATGTATTGCAGTACTGTGTTAATGTGCCTGAATTATGGTAATGTTACGGAGGTGAATGCTGTTGATTGTAAAGTTGATGATGTTGATGAATACATTTTCAAATCTAACCAAATAATTGGTACATTTGCTGTTAGCGCCAATCTAAGAGTGCAAGCCGTTATGAATGGATGTGTTGTATTTCACCGAGTCGGCAGTAGTTTCTCGGTAGGGGCGGCGTCACTGTGTATTGACCAGTTGAGTCATATGCGGGTACTATTTTAAAACTTGGGGCATTTTTACCATGTCGCTGGCACACAATGGCCTACCTACTTTTTTTCATTTATGTCATGGGATGTTACATTCACCGTGCAGCAGACAGAGTGTGTTATTTCAGTGAATACACCCACAAATAGTAACCAGGGCGGCCTGGCCAAGTAAAACCGCAAACCTCCGCAACAAGAGAACGCGCTAATCCTGGGCCATGTTGGTAAAGTTATAATTACTGGGGGAATTGATTCCTGGGAAATAACACATTGGTCCTTTGATGTACCACAGCGTGTGGTGCAATGCGTGTGTCACAGATTGAATGCTCTTCTCGGCCAGGTTTGCTATGCTGTGTGAGTGGCTGTGATAGTGGCAAGGCGATTGTGACGTTCAAGGCCTGCGTGTGTGGTGCTATTATAACTGAATGATGAATCATTGCAGGGTCCAGCAGGAAAGGTTGGCATTCAGGGCCTTTCTGGATCTGACGGACCCCCGGTATGAAAACACACTCCTCTCCGCTGTCACCACCATTCATAGAGCCTCTTACCAACGACAGCAACAAAACAATCAAGAACACAGCACATTACCACAACTATATGATGAACATGCACAGAACTAATATTGTTGTTAACATTGTCAAAGTGTTCAAAAGGAAGAGTGGTAGTGAACTAAGAAGTATGCTACTTGTGCATTCTTCTTCTGGCCAGCTGTGGCGTTGCGCATGTAACGTCTTGCTATGTAAATGAATGCACGCCTGATGGTTCTTCGCCCCTAATGTTCACATTCTATAAATACACATTCACACAGCGATATCCCAACGCCATGTGTTGCTTTCGTTGCCCATATTTGTCAACGGATATTGAACAATTCGACAGAATACCACATTATCTGACAGTGTCACGTACGGTATCCGGGGGCAGTAACACAGTGAAACTACTGGTAAGCACATTCCTGCTGTGCCCACGTCTGTGATTCTCCATGCCGCCGAGTGTGTCGGTGACAACCACTGCTCTTTCCAGAGGAATTCTTCCAGCTCACGTGTTTTTAACCGGATGATTGTCAGGCGCTCGCCAGGTTATAATGTGGACATGCCCACCTCCTCCAACATTATTGTTTTTATTGTTATTACTAGCCTCATTGTTTACCCAGGAAAGCCTCACTGAGCCTCAAGGCTCTTTTTTTAGGAGGGTCCTGCCAAGTTTCAACAGTAGGGGGGCGATATTGCTGCTGCGTGTGATCCCAATTTAGTAATTGCAAGGCTTGTTTTTCATTGGGATGTTTGGACAGTACCAGTTCCGTATTTTTTTTTAAACCTTTTCTGGTCAATGTGGAAGAGTAGACCAAGTATCATAGAGAGGGTGGCTCTCTAGAGGTCCCGCGAATGGAGGCCCATCCACCATCATTGGCAATTGCAGGGCTGTATCTTTACCTCTGCTACTAAAAGACGGTTATGTTAATTATTACTGATATAAGTTATAGCTGGTGGTATCCCTTTGATGTTCCACTTGCCTGGATTGTGATTAAACGGAATGTGTTTGTGATTATCTGCAGGGACATCCTGGGAAAGAAGGCCCACCAGGGGAGAAAGGGGCACAGGTACGTCGAATGCGAGTCGATATCCACGTGGGTGCTACACTCCTGTGTATTCGTGGGATGGTTTGTGTATGTGTGTGCATGTGTGTATATATGTGGGGAGCGGGAGTGTCGTGGTTAAAGCGCTGTTTTACGAATCCGGCAACCCAAGATCAATTCCCGCTCAAGGCCAACATTAGTGACCATTATCTAAACTGTTCATGGACCTCCCCGAGGTTGACTCAGCCTCAAGTGAATACCTGGTTTGGTGTCTAAAAATTGCCACTGCGGTGACAAAGGCGGGTGTGGTGTTGACCACCCATCCCCTTCGTGTGCCTTGCCAGCCTTCATAGGTACTTGCTAACATAACTTACCCCAACAGTCTGTTCAGGCTATACGGGGAATCTTTGTTTTTTATTCATATGGAGGTCCTACCAACGTGCCAACGTCTCGGAGCCAAAACTTAGTGGGGTGGCACAGCGAGCAGCATCTGCCAGTCATCTCACTCGGCTAACCCATGACACCTGGGTCTGTCCGATCAACTCCTGCCAACAGTGAGCCTTCCACACTTCACGTCACAGCCTCAAAATGCACATATACTGGTACGGGCGTGATGGTGGCATCACCGCCACTCAGTAATAAATGGGGTTTGCTGTTGTTATTGTGTGAATGTGCAGATTTTGTTGTTGTTGCATCAATGACCACTTACCAAATTAAGCAGGTGGACATGGTTCAGTTACCCCTAGTCATCGGTGTGCATTTTATATGATCGGCAGTGTCAGTTTACTCGGAAAACTACAACAGCTGTATGGATAGAAAGTGATGGGCAATGTGCAGTGACATCCGCATTATTTCCATTCATGCCCAAAAATACCTGGCAAAACGGTACAGGACACATTTTCATCCACAGTTAAACAACACTCACCTTTCGCGTGGTCCTAAAGCAATCGCTCTTTTTTAGTACAGTCCCCTTTTTATAAATCGAGATTATTACCCTGTGGCTCAGGAAGCTGGGATTTCATGTATGTGCATATGTTTGACTGAGTGTGATGTGCATTATATAAATGCTAAACTGTATAAGTTATAGATGTAACATTTTTGTGTATGAGTTCCCCTATTTACAGCTCTACACATTTCGTATTTACAGCCCTGAGCCTGTGGTTTAAATTTCACATTCCTATGACAGGGAGAGTATTCATAGGCCACCACTGTTGCCATTCCCACAAAGTGGTTTCCTCTTTTTGTCGAACCCCAGAGGGATGATGACATGACTCAATCCTCCCAACTGGCGACCTTTTGATTGCGAAGCGTTCGCTCACCCGCTGAACCACCTGGCCGGACACCAATGCAATTACATTGTCATGACAGAATCCGAGGAATCCCTGAGAAGTTTGCATCAGTTGTGTGTTACACTTTACAGCTGAAACTTGTCATGCTAGGCAGCAGTAATGATTTGGTATTTTAGGGAATATCCGTAATTACGTTGTGCCATGTGTGAGACTTCTCAAATCTGATTGTGGTTTTCCTCCACTGTGGTGCTGTAATCATGAGTGTTTAGTCAAATTAATATTCACGTTGGCCGCAACTTACATTGTTCCTTTCAGGGACCTGCAGGTGCTCAGGGTCCTGTGGGCTACCCAGGACCACGTGGCGTCAAGGTAATGTATGGAAAATTACATCGATATCTCAATGGATAATTATACGAGTAGAATATTAACCGCTTAGTTGATAGTTGATTCAGTTCCATTATTCTTCAACCAAAAGTTGGCACATTATGTTTGTCTCAAAATTACTATCCTGAGAGTCGCTCTCACCTCAATAAATACGAGGGGCTGAAGGATTCTGGCATAAATCTGAACATGACCGTGAAATTTCGTAGCCGAAGAACTGTTGAACCGTGCGTTCCTGGTCTCTTGAGTTCTCACCGGCTTTAACAAAATCAACTTGAAACGTATATTTTCGTGAAAGGCGTTTACACAGAAATAAAGACTGATTCACCCCCCCCCCCATCTCCTACCAGCAATTTGATGAATGACTGCGATGTGAGATTACAGCACAACAAGAGAGCAGTCACGAGCACAGCGGGAGCGGGGTCAGGGCCTCCCTCCCTGCCCTCCCCTCCCCTCGGCAGGCTCCTTGCACTCAAATATTGGCGGTGCCTTTTTCTTCTCTATGGCCGATGAAAAGCAACCATGACAAATTCAGTGGCAAGTGACTTAGCCAGTCCATCTCTTTGCTACGAGTGTGTGACTTGCTGATGCACCGACCACTGCCTTGACGTGTATGTTTGGGGCATTGCAAAGTCACGTGCCTCATGGTTTGGCAGTCGTAGCCGCAGTCGCACACAGGAGTTGGATTCTACGATTCTACACCCACGCATCTGGTATCTGCATCTTCTGTGGTGTGTGCCGATTTGGTAAAGTGCTGCTGCTGTTGTATCCATGGAATATGGAGGCCCACTGATGAGCTGTGCATAGAGGAAGGTGAAAGCTGTGCGATGTGGTGGTGGGCTCGCTGATGAGCTGTGTTTGCTGAGCCCTCCGTTTGAAGGCCACGTGTTGGTCGACACCATCTCGATGCTCGATCAGCAGTGATGAGAGGTGCAGCGTGAACTCACGCGCGATGCGTGTGCGGGCGAGGGGACGGGTGAACGCTTCTCCTGGTGCTATTCATCTTTTGCATATGTTACCCATGCTGTTAAGACTACAGTGAACATTATGTATATTTGGATGTTTTTTTTTCCTTTGTAGGGAACAGAAGGGGTTCGTGGTCTTAAGGGGAATAAAGGTGAAAAGGTGAGTGGTCACTTTGCTTTGAAAATGTTTACATTATACATCCACTTTAACATGAAGAGATCGTCATTTACTCATGCAGTAATCACCACTCGCCGTGACAATTTGTATCAATGCCGCACCCTGTCGGGTATAGGTATCAGAACCTCTCATTAAACAGCACACGAACTCGGCACATCCATCAATAACACCATGGCCTTAAAAAGATAACAAAATAATAGCAGGCGTTTTAGGCAACGACCCTGCTTTACAGCGCATAGAAAGGCTGGTGAAGTGGAGTGTGCATCACTGCCAACACAGCATCACCAAGTAATTTTCCAACAAACATCGTCTGCAAGTCACCTGTCAAATTATTTTATTTAACATTTATCGTACCAATAAGTACAGCAATTATACGTTCCAGTTAATCCGCGTGTAACAAACGCTTTGTTTTCTAATGCAGGTGTTGAAGATACATTATCTACACAACTAGCAGCTCGTCAGCTCGCTGTGAATGCTAGGACCATAACCCGGCCGAAGATTGTTGTTTAACTGCCTTAACTCGCCTTTCAGCTTTTGTTGCACACACACAAAACAATCGGTAGGCGTCCTTGTGGAGAATGCAAGTAGCAAAATAAAGAAGCCTCTAACATTACTGCTTCCCGTAAATGGCCCTTCGCATAAACAATGCAAATATTTTCTTTACCCATGCCATCGGCCACACGGCTCGTGAACTGCGTGAGTTCAGCAGTACCGGTTCAACGCAAGCAAAAACTCTGGACCGCTTTCGACATGCAGTGTGATATATGGAGGAGGCCTCGTTAGGGCGGTCATCTTGCCGTGACACAACTTAATTTTCTGCTCATGCTCATTAATTCCGTGTTTTTTTTGTTGCGTGCAGGGTGAAGATGGCTTCCCAGGATTCAAAGGCGATATGGGAGTGAAGGGTGACCGGGTAAGTGCATTTCCATTTTTAAAGCACGACATGAACATACATTTACTTCCTAACAAGTGCACGTGTTTACATAAACACGTTTACAAATATGTGGCGCCCGCAAACACATGTCTATTGATAGATACACTGTCTTGGCATTGCATTATTTTTACGAGAATTTGTTGTATTATATCTTTAGTTTTGTAAACTTAGTGCATTCTGCATGTATATACCGTGTTTACATAATGCACAAATTACAAATTCCCATGGTGTAGGCGAGTATATATAGGGCAATCACTGTCGACTTCCCACAAAGCGGTACTCGTTTTATCGACCCCAGAGGCATGATATGCTGAGTCAAACACAAACCTCACATGGTGCAATTAACCCCAACCAGGATTTTAACTCGCAACCTTTGGGTTGCGAGCCGCTTGTTCTACGACTAAGCCACGTGCAGTGATGGCCAGCACCGCTGTGGTTTACGTGAAGCTAAATGTATTAATCACTCACGCGAATACCCCTTCAGCGAACTCCCAATATGATGGAAAGTCAGACATCGCCCTTTGTTTGGTGTGTCAATGATGCAACTCTTCACTGAACATTTCACAACTTCGTTTAGGATGTTACGCCTAACACATTCCACTTGGTAAATGTATCGGGCTGATGAATTGGAAGCCTCTGCCAACGTCTCTTTTCCCAAGCTCTCATAACCTCGCACAATGTGTCAACTTTCATTTATTACACTATGACAGGACCGTTTGTTGGTGTGAATGTTTGTGCCTGTGTTTCAGGTGTGAATGTGTGTGCCTGCGTTCCAGGTGTGAATGTGTGTGCTTGTGTTTCAGGTGTGAATGTGTGTGCTTGTGTTCCAGGTGTGAATGCGTGTGCTTGTGTTCCAGGTGTGAATGCGTGTGCTTGTGTTTTAGGTGTGAATGTGTGTGCCTGTGTTTCATGTGTGAATGTGTGTGCTTGTGTTTCATGTGAATGTGTGTGCCTATGTTCCAGGTGTGAATGTGTGTGCCTGTGTTCCAGGTGTGAATGTGTGTGCCTGCGTTTCAGGTGTAAATCTGTGTGCCTGTGTTTCAGGTGTGAATGTGTGTGCCTGTATTTCAGGTGTAAAGGTGTGTGCTTGTGTTTCAGGTGTAAAGGTGTGTGCCTGTGTTTCAGGTGTAAAGGTGTGTGCCTGTGTTTCAGGTGTGATGTGGGGAGCGACAGTGTGACAGTTCGCGGATTGCATTACGAACCTCGTGGCAAGAAGTTCGATTCCTGACAAACAACCAATAATCACTGACGAATATCTGAACTGGTCCTAGGCCTCCCCTACGTCGACTCAGCCTTAAATTATTAGCAGGTGCAGTGTGTTAACATCGCCACTGGGGAGACAAAGGCGGCCACGTGCGGTTTTGGCCACCCTGCGTGTGCCGTGCCGGCCTTTGTAGGTGCTCGCTAACATCATTCGCCCTTACAGCGTGTTAATGCTATGTGGGGGATCTTTGTCCTTGTTTGTGAATGTACAGGGCGAGGGCGGCCCTGCAGGAGTAAGGGGAGAGGATGGACCAGAGGGGCCCAAGGGGCGCGCAGGCCCTCCTGGTGACCAGGGTCCAGCTGGCGTGGCAGGAGAAAAGGTACGATGATGTGTTTAACTTGTACCGGGTAATCACGTCCCCAGACTCACTCACCCAATGTTTGGCTGCGTCAGTGGCTTGCTGTTTAATTGTGGGTGAAACCTTCGACATGTTTGGCCAATACCAGTTACATTGTGTGCTTATGAGATTACACCGGAGAACCCTAAACAGGGAGAGAACATATAAACTCTACGCAGAAAAGTGCCTAAGTCAGGAATGTATCCCTGGTGCTTCTTGCTGTGAGGCGCGAGTGTCACCACTACGGTGCCCTAAACCCTGGTATTTTCTGAAGGAGGCGAGTCGGCAAAAACACAAAGATATTCTTCTCCTCTCAGCAGCATTGATTCAAAATAAGCAAACTCCAGATCAGTTTTGTCTGCAACGATAAAACAAACCTCCAGTTGTTGAGTGAACCTGTTATCGCCATGTTTCCCAATCAAGTATGTAATTTGCAAGTAATACATTTGCTGTGGTTGAATAGAGGCTTGCTAACTATATTAATGATTTATTATAATTTTTACACTTGTTTGCCCAGAAATGTCTTTAGACAGTTTTTTTTTAATGTTCTGCTGGGTTTCCGCAGTAATTGGCGAGTAACTTTTCAAACTTGCCACATATCCCCACCACACAACGATTGACTTCAAATGACGTCACGTGATCTTTAACGTCTACCGTACAGTAGATGCCGTAAATTTTATGGTTATGCACCCGCATTATTAACCAGGACAGCCTACTAGATTCTAACCGCAAACCTCTGCAACAAGCGGTGAATGCGCTATCGGGGAACCATGGATGGATAATGCTAATTATGGACTGTCCACCTCAAATGCGATGTCACTATGGAAATCTATTTTGCTTCCAGGGCAAGCTGGGAGTCCCAGGACTACCTGGGTATCCAGGGCGTCAAGGACCCAAGGTGAATTTACCAATGTTACACCCACCACGATTAATACTGTACGATGTTATTGTGACTGATAATCATAATGAGAAGTTAATTTTCTTGGTATAGCCCACTGAGCTACAAAATTATTTGCAATGGCGACTTGGCTGGCAGATATCGAAGCATTCCACAATTAATATTAAATCATAACCATCATCTTGTCACAACACAAGCCACTCTCGTTATTTTTCTATAGCTTTCATCAATAAATGTAATGTAATTAATGTTACTTCTATGTCAATACAGGAGATTACGTGGTAATACTGTAAAGACAACGAGCATAAACAGCAGTGGGTTTTGAATCACACGAGTGCATTAATTTCCACAGAATCAAATGACTTCTCAGTCCATTCATGCCAGGAACAATGGTATTCGACGTTGATCTGTCTCTTCCTATAATCTGGTTGATTGTGTGCATGTGTTCAATGGTTGAAACGTGGTTTCCGAAACACAACTTGCTCGTGTATGTTATTTATTTTATGCTGCTACTTCGTTGACAGTGGTGCACAAGCATATAATAACAATGCTTTGCTATATTCTATATGGTCCATTAATTTAAATCCATCATCATTGTCAGCCATGGTCAATCTGCTGATGAATGAAGACCTCCCCAAGTCGCTGCCACCTCTCCTGCAATGCGACGGTCCATTCACCACCTGCACGCTGAATGATTTAATCGCCCCATCTCCTCAGTAAACGTCATCTCGGACCCGTTCCCTTCCTTGGCCACTGCTCCGTTATTATTCTTGAGCATTACCAAATATCCCTTCTGACCACGAAGTACCCAGCCCAAGCCCACTTACCTTTATTAACTGTTTGGTTGATGCCATGAACCGTTCACCTGGGTGTGTTCTCTCATCCACGTGTCCCTCTTTTGGGCGTAATTACATGCTTCTATGCATGCTTCTTTGCCATTAATTTAATATTGTGATATTGTCTGTGTACTTTTAATTTAAAATGACCTCGTAACATCATGCCATAACTGCCCTCACAATTGTTGTCATTGCCACCTTGTGTTTTTTACACATCAGCAATGTTTACCTTTTTTTTTTTAAAACACTTTTATTTATTGCAGGGCTCCACGGGTTTCCCAGGTTTTGCCGGAGCAAATGGCGAGAAGGGTGCACGAGTGAGTGCCTTCGCAAAACAGTGCCTCCCCGCACACACACACACACTACACGTTTGCTTTTAGTGATGCAGCAATGGGACATGTTCTTTTTTCATATAATATGGAGATGTCTTGAACCTAAACACCCTTTTGTGAACAGGACTCTGACCAATCCTTCTAGGAACCAGAGGCCTGAGCGCAGAATGAATTAATGCAGCCTAGAAATGGCATAAGCTTGGTTCATGATTTGTCATAGGCCCAGGTTGATAGCGGAGTGAAAGACAATGTGGCATACTCGTGTTAGGAGCGACGTTAGGAGTAGTCAGGACCACTTGAAAGTCGATTGTCAAAGTAATCAATTCAATTATAATCATTGAATAACATAATGTGAAAATGTATCATTTATATTGTTAAATGAATACATTCATACAATAATAAGTAATGTAACCAACATTCATCATATAAACATCCTTCCCTCAGCCACAGACCGGCTGAAGTGCACATAGCGATAACGCCATGGTCATCATGTTACATGGGTGACATCATGGTGGCCATATTACAAGGGGGTTGGCTTCCTGGAAACTGATTGGGGCGGAGGGAGGGAGTATGTCATCCCTAACAACCACTGCCACACCCATATCACTGCGATCTCACTTGGATTTGCATATTCCCTTTGAATTTTTATAACTTTTCTCTTATAACAGTTTATAATTGTACTAAAATCGCAGCTACCCAGGTAATACTGCTTATTTAATTATACATGTTTTTTAAGTTAATTATCAGAGATAGGAATTACTTGGTGAATTTTCTTTACATTTGACCCAGACAGTCCGGTAATTGGTATCTGTGTTCAAGTGACAGGAATTAATTTGCACCGACATCTGCTGGTTTTGCGCCGAACTTCATCATAGGCGACTGCATAGTTTCGATAGACCTATGCTAGAGTGGAAAAAGTATCATCCTTACTTTACAGTTATCATCATATTTAAATGAATATTGTTATTAAATGAGTTTTTACCCCTCCTCTACCCACAACCCCCTTCACCTCTCAGGGCTCACATGGAAAACCTGGACCCAGGGGACAAAGGGGACCCACTGTGAGTTGTTGAGTTGAATGTGATCCATTGCATTGATTCAGTCTTGATTTGTTGATTTGCTTCAATGTTTGCTTTTAACGGTGTCCACATGCATGCCACGGTGAATAACTTTTCTCATTGTGGTAATTGCCTCGTATATGTTTGCACACCGTTATGACTGACACAGAATAATAATAATCATCATCATCATTGTGGAGAAAATTGGCAACAAAGTAAATAATCAGATCGTTCGTCTCCTTCCAATGTGTCCCTCCACGTAACAATTAACAGTGTATTACCCATACCATCATCCACACGGCCTTCTAGAAGTGCACCTTAACAGCAGCATTCGTTCAACACGATCAAACTCTAGACCGGTTTTGTCATTTAGTGTCTCATCAGCAGAGTGGGGCTTTCTTGAACCAAAGTTGCTGACCTACAAGATGTTTATAGGCAGCAAAGACCCTCGACAGAGATAGTGGGAGATGTGTAAAGCGTGAGATGTTGGAGATATGTGGAGAGTGAGATGGAAGATGCATGCAGAGTAACTTTGTCTCAATGGAGATTTTTCGGGACCTAAATAACTTAGTTTTATTTAGGAAGATTGTTTAGCCAGGAAAGCCTCACTGAGTCTCAGTGCTCTTTTTAAAGAAGGGTCATATCAAGTTAGTCCGAGTATGGGGAGACGATTGCTGGGCATTATCCAATTAGGTAATTAAGTAATTTGTAAGTAATTTTTAAAATTTGACGCCAACACACAATGGCCTATGCTGGTTTGAGTGATGTCACTGTATCTCGAACGACTAGGTAAAGCAGATGGCACCTGTTTTTATAGCTAATACATCCACATTATTAATCGGAGTGCACTGCCGGATTCGAACCACAAACCACCGCAATGAGCATGCTATCACTGAGCCATGTCGCCGCCACAATGAGATAAAGGATGCGGCTAAATGTTTGAAATGGGAACGTGAGAACCAGATTATACTATACGCGATGTTTCCCGTAATACGTGCGGGTTCAGTGTTATAGCGCGCATTGAAATCCACGCATGTGCAACAGGGTCCACGTGGGGAGAGGGGACAAAGAGGACCCACAGGCAAGCCAGGAGCCAAGGTAACGTCGTTTATACGTTCAACTCTTTACATCCAAGTCAACTACCTTTTGCTAAAATTGTGGACAAATTAAAATAAATGTTAAATTCAGGAGCTCGCTCTCATTATATTACTAAGGGTTATAAACCCAGCCAGCTAAAGAAGGGTCCTGTCACACTCTCATGCAATTATAACCCTCAATATATTCTAATGGTTATGTAACTTTCACGATTAATGTTTTTTTTAAGTAATATGACCAATCCATGTTTCATTATAGGAAAGTGATTTTACATAAAGTTGATATATGTTTGTGCATTGTTTTTATGAGTTTTTGTTCGTAAGGCAGCAGTTGTTTTTTTCTGGAATTTACATTTGGTTGCATGGGCCCTAATTTGTTTTTGGTTTTGTTTGCTTTGATTTCTAATCCGTTCATTTGTAGTGCTTGGTTTTTATGTTAATGCTTTTGCCATCTTGGTGACGCAGGTCATCTTTGCAAGTGACACTCTGCCCTGGTGTCTTGAGTTCTCAACTGGTGGAACAAAATAAACTAAGCATTCGCAGTACACTAGTCCCTCGGTTAATAGTGACATTGGTTAATGGTTTGTTGGTTAACGTTTCGCCTCCCGTAGAACCCCCATGGTTTTGACAAACGTTAAAAAATTATTTACAGCACGTTTATGTTATGGACATGGTGGCGCCAATTTCGGCCAATCCGAATGCTCGTAAGTGGGGCTGAGACACTCAGCCACGCCCGTTTATGAGCATTTAGACCTTGACTGTCTTTGTTCACATTATGTTTTCTGTTTTGGCAGTGGAAACAGCTTACTTGCAGACTCGGTGATTTTTACTTATAACATGTATTTCCTATATTCGATTAACAATTATTTTGGTTCACAGTAGTTTTTGTGGATCTGATTAAAAACGTTAACCGAGGGACTACTGTATACAAACGGTGGCCTAACTAATCTAAGAAAACTTGACACGTGATGTTTGTGTCCAGGGATCGTCTGGAAATGATGGCCCACCCGGGCCTCTCGGAGAGCGGGTGAGTCACCTTTCGTTGTGTTTATTTGTGCTTGTGCTACTTGATGGTGGTTGTGTGATCATGTTCGTGGTGATAATTGGAGCAATGGTAGTTCCGTTAAGATTCATGAAATAAACAATACAAGTGAGGGGGGGGAGGTTAGAAAGTAAACAGAAAACAAATTACGTGAGACATGCTGAGAAAGAGGAGAGGTATACATAGAGATGGCAATGTGAACCAAATGATTGAATACTCAAAACTCAGAAAAATGGATAGAGAATACAAAGAACAGAAATCGGAGAACTCGAATATTGTTAAAGATGTCACAAATTATGATTGACAACTCACAAAAGACAGCCGCTGCAGAGAAATGTGGACCAGAGTACATGACAGGGTAGAACATTCACGTGTACACAGGTCTCTGTTACGAAAAAAAAACATATTTCAACCAGGGAATAAAAGCATGTTCCATGTGAAGATGTGGGTTCCACATGTCACACTGAAGAAGTCAGCTCTGGCAAAAAACTTCTGGACCAGCTGGTATAACTGAACATCATCAAAGATCCGGGACCATTTGTTGCAACAAAAGTAGCAGAACTATTTATATTAATGTCACGTAAATAAGGACCTGAATTGCCTAATGTCCCATTCTTATTTCAAAAACGTGATGAAACTTCAATAAATAAAAGTAAATTACAGATCAATCACTCTATCGCCATTCATCAGGACCTCAATAACCTCCCTCGTCATAGCTTGAAGTCATACCAAGCCCTGTTGGACCCACGCGCTTAACCTTTAACAATGCGAGTTTAACCCCAATGAAGCTTGGAGAGCTGAATGAAGTTAAAAATAATTCACAAACAAACATCTTGTGAAAACCCAACGCAGAAGATCCCTGGGTTTGACTTCCATGAAGTTCATGGTTCACCATAAGCCACATCCACTGCACAAACCATGGCAACAGATGGGGATACCTGATGCACAAATGGGAAATTAAAACGTTCCAGTGTGCGACTGTGGTCATACAGAACAACAACGTATAATGACGCAATGCCCGATCTACAAATATGAAGGAGATATCACAGCGATACACTCTGCTGGCTTTTGATCGCCTGAATGTGAAATTGTAGTTTTTGCTCTGCATATACATCAGCAGCCATATGACAGAAGAGGAAGAAGACCACCCACTGTGCAAATTGTTCACGAAGATCGTTGGGAGTAAAACAACGTAATTTTTTAAGATCAATCTTCTGAGAAAGCTGGGTTCATCAAAGGTTTATATCCCTTCGACCACATACAATGCTTTTAATCAAATAGCAGAAATGAATAATGAATGTACACATTTGTCTTAGTGTAATACGATGCATTCATTAAAGTGCTCACAAACCATTTAGAGGCAAATCTACATAAATTATCATAACCATGTACAGAGATTGAACAGTTCGACTGAGATTGCATTATACATACATAAACAACAGCCATTCACACAACAAGGTCGCTAAACAATTGGATAAATCTGTCAGCAGGGATGCAACACAGCAGGCTACGTGTTCACATCAGAGTGTGTGTATACGTGTATACTTCCCGCTGTGACATAGGGATCAGATGAATGGACATTGACACAATGCGTCATAATCTGACAATTGCGCAAAGAAGTGTGTGTGGGTCGATGCTTGCTTTGAGTTACACTGATTGGGCAAGGAGCACGTGAATTAGAGAATGTTCACAAGGTCGAGACATGATTTTGACTGTTAAGAAGAAGACGTGCTCTGGGCAGTGCACATCTCCATAAGGGATGATGGCCAGTGGCAGCCGAAGGAGTGAAAACACAAGAGAAAGACCACTGCGGAGATGGAGCGCGTGAAATTCACTCATACGTAAATGCTAGATAGATGTTTGCATCGCACTGCCCAGGAGTCTGTTGATCATGGTCAATGTGACAGCGTAAGGATTGTTAAGGACTTGAGACAAATAAAAAAGGCAATTTTTTCACTCAGGCAATCGGAGCAAAAAAGGTATCGTTCCTGCTAGGTTGGGCATTGGTACTGATGTTGGTGAATGGGGAGAGTGACGATGCTTATGATGGTGTTATTTCAGGGTCCTGATGGAGCTCAAGGTCCTCTGGGGCCCCCTGGACCTAAAGGCCCCCCTGTGAGTTCATACACAGTGCCGGTAGAGCTTGGTAGTGCATGGGACATGAGGATCACGACTTTCAGATGCCATCACTCTTTGTGTGTCGTCACATGTGGACATATATTACATTTTATACTCAATTGAAAAACAAAAAAACGGTAGTATGTCTTCAAAGTTATGCCGAGCACAAGCTGCTCAATAATATTACACACAATGTTGTTTATTTGTTTGATACGGCGTCACTCGTGCAAATTGCATCTCAAAATGCTGCAGAATTTGTGAAGCGCAATTTCTTGCATGGAGGTTTTTTGAAACCTCAGGCAAGCGGTAAGGCAGCCAGAACTGGTGCCAATAATTGCCCAAGCTCCGTCGTCCTATATTGCGATGATTGGCCAACTCCATCCATGAGTGTTTATACACGTGGAAGGAAACCGGTATACCCATAGAAAACCTAGGCATGCACACATATACAATAATATCAAGTGATCCTTGTCATCTCATGTGAAACAGATGGCTCGTGTTGTTAAGGTTAATACAGCTGCAGTAATAACCAGGATGGCTTGCCCAAATTGAACCGTGAACCTCTGCAACAAGCGGCGACCACACTTCTGCTCGGTCATTTATACTGCCCTAAATGTGATCGCGATGTGTGTATATATATATGAAAGTGATTATGACGATGATGATTAAATACTTGATAACGTTTAATATTCTTAGGGTCCAGCTGGAAAAGATGGATTGCCCGGACACCCAGGCCAGCGTGGAGAAACGGTAGGACGGGATTTTGTGAATTGTCACATATAGAGCTTCACAGTCAACAATCTATGCAACATTTAAACAGTTCTGTACTGTAGCGTTTAGAAAACCAAAGTTTTGGAGAAAAAAAACCTTGTCATATTTACCCAGAAAAACCTCACTGAGTCTCAAAGATATTTTTCAGGAGGGTCCTGATAAATCGACACTCATACTCTGCACTATGCTAACTGTTCTCATCTGAATGCTAACCCTTTTGTCTTCTGGGTGTCTAAAACCCCCTGTCATCCTGGAGGTTGAGGCTCTGTAAGTACCCAGTTCCATTCTGTTGTCAGTACTTTTTTATGTTACTCTCTACATTCACCTGGGATTAAACATCTTCTTCCTTTGACCTATGTTCATAACTATTCATGGAACTACAGTGTGGAAGGTTCGGCGTGCGATCATCGTGTTTTATCCACTGCTTGATTTTCAAAGCTCTTCATATTTCATGCAATTTCATTTGCTCCATTTTCTTGAGTCCTTGTAGTGACCCGCACACTGACCTTCACACGTGCAGAGCTTTTCATGCTGGCATGACATTACTTTTGCCAGGTGACCATTACTTTAACCAAAGTCTCCACAGGTGCCACCAAACATCATCTCTTGTTACCTGGTGTCGACTTTGTCAACAACAGCCTCCAGTGATGTTACATTGAGAAATCAGGGAACAGGGAAAACCGGACTAAGACAAATTTTGACCTGCACTCCTCAACTCTGCGAGGTGCAGTAGAGACCACCGTCTGGACTCTAGTGGCTACAGTCTCTGTCAGACGAATTTTGCTCTGGAGAGGAGGATTACTACTTGATGTCAGCGTTTTGCTCCATGGATGGACCGGTGATAGAGTTTGCAGGTCCAAGTGACCAACCGATGAATAAGCTTGAGTTGAGCATGAGAGAAAGTGACATTGGAACTACCACTAGAAAGCGAGCACGTGTTGGACTCTCCAACCAGATATTCATCCAATAAAATTGTGGTGCAAAGAATTGTCAACTTGTTCAGCAAGTCTTTGCTTATTTAGAATGGCAGTGCAGTTGGAAGGTCTTACGGATGGGAATAACATTCTCTCATCCTTTGAAACCACTACTGCGATACGTCACCGTTTCAAGACCCATCAGCAAATGACGTCATGAAAATCATGACAAATGACATGACAAATGCTATGTTAAAATCCTGTGCACTTGATTTTCTTCCAAAAATACGCTGAGTTATGTGTGAAACGTCTGCCATTCCGAGTGGACATTTCCAATGCATCACTTCATCATGGCCAACTGCCACTGAGTCAATGTCGACCCTTTTGATATGAAGAACTACAGACCAGCTTCCATCCTCGCCTTCATGTCAAAGATTGCTCAGATACTGGTCTGTCACCAGCTTGGAGCAACAAGGCCTTTATTCGAAGCCTGCAGTCAGCCTTCAGAAGATACCATTCAACAGAGACTGCCATTCTCAAAGTCGCCTCAGGCATGCTTCTCACATCTGACCATGGTGATGTCGGCCACTCGCTCTACTTGATCTGTCGGCTGCTCTCGATACTGTCGATCGCAACATCCTTGTCGATTTTCTTCATCAAGCTTTCTGCATCTGTGGATCTCTGCTGTTGTCGGTCAAGCTGTTCATACAGCGAGTCAACAGTACGGTGTGGTTTGCCGCAAGGACATGCGTTGGGCCGGTTGCTCTTTCTCCTCTACACCGCCGACATCATCAGCATCGCTCATTGTCATGGTCTCGGTTGTGTGTTGCTACGGTGACAACACACAGCTCATCCTTCACGCTGGAGCTGCATCATACGTCGCGCGGCTTCCACGCTTGTGTATCAATATCATTGACCGGTGGATATCAACCAGCTGTCTGAAGAAAAAGGCAGACAAGACCCAGTTTATCAGACTATGACACAGACAGCAGCTGGCTAAGGTTAACTGTCAGACCATCACCGTAAGCAGCGTAGATATTTAGCTGGCAATAGATGTCACGTGCCTAGGAGTTGTCCTCACCAGGGAACTGATGTTTGTAGTAAACATCAGGCAGTTGGCTTACGAATTAATTCACCATCTCCGGCTGCTGCGCCTCAATACATTGCGTATTTACTGCTAAAGCGACCAAGAGACTTGTTCTCGCGTTGATCATTAGCCGCGTGGACGACTGTCATGTCGTCTTTCGTCACGTGGTTGCTCTTCGCCTTTGTCACCTTCACTTGGTTCTGCACGCCGCCACAGGGAAGCACAAATATGATCACATGACAGCGACTATTCGTGAACGAGCTGCATTTGTTGCTCGTTCAGCAGAGGATCGCTCACAAGCTCTGCATGTTGATCCACAAGTGTTTACACCAATCGGCATCATCTGATCTGGCCGATATGCGTGAGCAAGGTTGCGGCTTTCCGCCTATGCCAGTCGCCATCGACTCTGGCTGGCGGCGCACGATGACCTGGCCATCCCATGCACCGAGACTTTGAGATACATACAGCCCCCACAGTTCCGCAGTGCCTGGCCCCATCTACTCACATACCCGCTCACCCGCTCGCTCACCCGCTCACTCGCACATGTTCCTGGTATCTGGCGAATTTCCGTGGAACTCATCGCTGGTGACTGTGCGTGATCTGTCTCTCTCAATCAGTTCTGCAGTAATTGGCTCGAGAAAGAGATGTTCAGTAAAACCTACAAGATATAACCATAGCGCTGAAAGATTGGTGTGAATTCCCCAATGCACTTGTTTATTTCATCGATTGGAATGTTGGTCCCGACTGAATTTAGAACGTGGAGCGTTTTGCTTGGTTGTAGGAGGAAACCCGAATACCCGGAGGGAACTCGCTGCACACACGTTTAGGCAATAGGCAAAGGTGTGATCCTGCAATGGCTTTGCGCGTGCCACTGCTGGTGGAAGGATCTCCACGAGAGGGAGTTCTCAAGAGAGCCATGTAGAGGGCACTTTCTCTCGTTTTCCACTCAGAGCTAAGCTAGTGTTCCCATGCCACTGTGTTCCCATTAATAAGTGGCAAAAAGGAACTGTGTGTATTAAATGCACATGTATGGAAACGTTTATGGAAACATTTTAATTGGTGGCATTTACATCGCCGCAGTGAGATATCGGCATGGAGCGGTGGCTCAGTGATTGGCGCACACTGTGCTTAAAGTATGGGGGCCCGATTTTGATTCCCAGCCACGCTTCATGAACAAACACTGACCGAGCATGCGAATTATGGTCAAACAACTCCCATGACCGAAGCAGCCTGGGGAGGACCTCATCCAGGACTGGATTGTCAAATGATTTTAAATTCGTTTTTTTTTACATTTTTGTCAGATATTACTTTATCAATATGATCAATGGAATGTAAGTTTTTTTTTTAATAAAATGTATCCAGAGTATAATTGCTGATGACCCTACATTTTAGTTGTAATGCAAATCCTTTTCTGGTATTTTTAAAGTAACGTGATGTGATTTTCTCGTACCGTTCTCATGTATTCCTTACGAATAACTGATCGAATCTTGGGAGTAATAGCACGAAACTGTGATTTGCACTGTTGTACTAACACCTGCTTTTGGGAATGATGACTGTAACACGTGACTTGTAACGCACTTCTTCCCAACACTACGTAAACCAACATAAGAGCATCACGCGTTACTTGTGCCATAGGATGACACGTGTTTATAATCCGTGGTCCAAATGTTAATGTAGAGGCGCCGTTATGCCACCTACTCGTCCTGCCGCCCACATTCACTGACACAAGAGACGCACACTCGACACAGACACTCCCACATACACTCAGACACACAAAGATAAAGACCCCCCGTATAGACATAACACACTGTTGGGGAAAGTGCTGTTAGAGAGCACTTATAAAGGCCGGCGCAGCACACGAGGGGGTGGGTGGCCAACACCACGCCCGGCCGCCTTTGTCTCCCTCGTGGTGATGTTTACACATCGCACCTGGTACTCATTTGAGGCCAAGTCGACCTAGGGGAGGCCCAAGACCGGTTCAGATAATCGTCACACTCTCACCCTCACTCAGACCTACACACACTCCCATGGTGATATAGGAATAGGAACCGTTATGAAAAGTGCATGCCGTCGCATACATGAGCACTGTTTACAATTAGAGCAGTCCACATCGATAACAGCTTACACAGTGACACCTGAAACATGCACCCCCCCCCCTCCCCATTCATGCCCGTATCCGAGTCAATCCTCTGTGTTTGTTTGCTCAGGGATTTCAAGGCAAGACAGGACCCCCGGGCCCCGCGGGAGTCATCGGGCCCCAGGTGCGCAGCGTGACTACGTTTTTTTATTGTACTCTGTTTTATTGTTTGTTCGTGAAATATTCCGCCTGGAACATCGCCTTTTAAGGTGGGGGATGTCTCATTCCAGGTGTGCACGCGGCAAACGCGTAATAATGACTGCACGTGTAGTACAACACATGGTTAAACCTACAACTTACACAGTCCGTATTTATGCAGTTAACATCACGCCCAGTCAAAGTAGATAAATAAACACACGTGTGGCTGAGTGGTGCCGGTTCGTGTACAACGCGCGAGTGTTGTGCGAGTGAGTTTTAAGATTTAAATCAGTTGAGACTGCTGGTATATTTCAGCGTGCCACTTTTGGCAGAAACTCTGAAATTATGTTTAGACACGGAATACAATAAATAAGCAGATGATACACCTGTACATGTTTGTCCCTCCACTTTAACAAAAATATAATAAAAGTTGTACACATCCCATCAGCCACCCCTCCTCCTTCGAAGGGGCATTGCTTAAAAGCAAAACATCTGTAGACCAGTTTCGACATTCATTGTCTGATCAGTAGTCAGGCTCGCTTGAACCAATGCTGGTGACCTGCCAGTGGTTTTAGGCAAGAACCACCTCCATTAACAATGGGTTCTTATTTGACGCAGAGCTAATGAATACACAGCACGAACTAATAATTAACGTTGTTGTGGAGAATAGTCAGATTATTTACTTTCTATATTCTGCACAACGATTCTAAATGATGATTTTGCTTGAGATATGTGGTCGATTCCCACCCCCCGGGTTTGATTCTCATGATTGCTGGCTTTACCGCCCCGTGCGTGTGTGTGTGATCGTGTGTAATCATGTGTGGCGTGATTGTCTGTGCGTGATCGTGTGTGATCATGTGTGGCGTGATTGTCTGTGCGTGATCGTGTGTGATCATGTGTGGCGTGATTGTCTGTGCGTGATCGTGTGTGATCATGTGTGGCGTGATTGTCTGTGCGTGATCGTGTGTGATCATGTGTGGCGTGATTGTCTGTGTGTGATCGTGTGTGATCATGTGTGGCGTGATTGTCTGTGCGTGATCGTGCATGGTCGTGATCGTGCGTGATCGCGTGTGCAGGGCTCCACTGGTGAAACGGGTCCCAATGGAGAAAGAGGCCACCCAGGGCCACCAGGGCCCCCGGGGGAGCAGGGCCTGCCAGGCTCGGCTGGAAAAGAGGGCGCGAAGGTGAGTGTGTGTGTACCATCTGATGACCCCGGCACTCACTGAGTCACTACTGTCACTCGCTCACTGACGGTCAGTCACCTCCTTGTCACTCATATCGCTACTACTACTATGGCCACTGTTCCCATCAACTTCAAACGTTGATTACTCCACCCAAGGTTGAGAACTCGGCCTACCAGACACTCACTGTTTGGTCTCATTCCACACCGTGTTCAACAACCGCCACACTGCAGGTCACAACAACACAGCAACTCATCCACTCACCCCCCCACCAACTCACCACACTGCAGGTCAAAACACTTCGCTAGCCACCTTTTTGTGACATTGTTTTCTCAAGATGATTCTACTCCGCGACGAGGCCGAGGATTGTGTGCGGGGTCACGTGTGCTCCACGCTGCTGCTGCTCCAACACACTGGCGGGTGTTCTTTTAGCCACTACCCTCCCCCACCCCCCTCTTAAACTCCCTTCACAGGCAACTCCACCTCCGCCCCCCTCTCTTCTCTGCTTTCTGGTCTCTCATGAACAACTTCCTCTTTAACCTGCATTGCTCCCTCTCTCGCGTTCCCTTCAGTGAGTGAGTGGGAGAGTGAGTGGCTTCATTTGTGGGTGGGTGTGACCTATATCTTTGCTTTATTGACCTGGTACAAGCTTGTGATACCATCAACAGGCCAGGATTGTATGTTGTTATTTGTACTTTTGGGGTCCTTGACTCTATGCTCACAATTATTAAGGACTATTTTGATGGTGGGCAAGCCCTGGTAAAGCTGCGTGGTCGGGAGTCAAAGACGTTCTCTGTTCACCTTGGAGTGTGACAGGGATGTTCTCTGGCTCAAACGTTATTTAACATTTTTCAACCACATAGTTCAAGACGATTTCCATGGCTGTACCAAAGGAACTTCCATCCGGTACAGATGCAATAGGAGGCTGATCAATGCCCAGGTGCTGTCAAGGGATGGCTGCCTATTGATTAATCATGTTGTATATGCTGATGAGCTGCTGATTGCTAATCACTCCTGAGAAGGAGTTGGGGGGGTTCTGCTGCTGAACCTGGAGTATGCCACTAAAGAGGTGGTGCAGTACCATCAGCCTCACCAAAACTAAGCACCTACCTGGGTATTTTGTGTGATTCAAAACCTCCTCAACTCTCCATTAGTGATGACGCAGTTTTGGAGAGAGTGGAGAAGTTTCTGTACCTGGGTAGTGTGCTTATGACCCGCTCCGATTTGGCAGCAGAGGTCTCCCTCCGAATGAGTCAGGCGACATAATTTAATAATCTGCTTAACACTGTGTGGAAGCTATCTGGTCCGCCGCTCCACGTGAAGTTTTGAGTCTTTCCGGGACACGGTCATGCCCTCCTTTTTCTATTCTTGCGAAACGTGGATCCCCCAAAGGAACATCTACGTCAGTTTGAAACATTCAGACTGACCTGCCGATGATCCATCCTGGATTTAACCAGGCTGGATTGTGTGAGGAGCTCACAAATCCTTGAAAGATCTGGACACATCCCCATCAGTGAACTCCTCTGGCAGGCGAGGCTGCATTAGCTGGGCACATAGCCCGCATGCCCAGCCACCACATGCCCAAGCAGCTTATGTTTGGCCAAAGAGAGAGGGAGCTAAACGGGCATGACACAGGCTAGAGAAGAGATGGATTGGTGTGGTACAGGATATGGAACTGATTGAATGTGTCGATGACTGGTACCAGTGGTGTCAATATCTCGCTATATGGAGAAGGCTCATGAAGGATGCTACTGGGCAGTTGGAGAGACACCCTTCCAGAACAGTGGTGGACAAAGGAGATATGCTCACAACAACGAAGTGCTGGGCTGCTAAAATGCAGCAATCTAGCACAGTCGGGAGCACAAGTGGTGCATCTGTTTTCTCTGTCACCGAACTGTACCTGTAACTGTCTTGTGACCTCCTGCCAATGAGCCTTTGACACGTCATGTGGCCTCAAAGTGCACCTAGCCTGGCACCAGCGCTGTGTTTGCATCACTGCCACTTAGGGTTAAATGGCAGCTGTTGTTATGTGGATAGGTTAATGAATGATTGAGTGGGTTGGTCGGTTATTGAATGGGTAATTGAGTGGGTGAATGAGTGAGTCGGTGAGTGGGTATGTAAGTGGATGAGTGAGTGGGTAAGTGGGTGAGTGAGTGGATGAGTTGCCCTCCCATCTCCTCCTGCGCGTGTCTGTGCTCTGAGAGATTTGTCACGCTATTGGTGCATTTTAAATATACGTTGATGATGTTTCCGCGTGCAGGGAGACCCTGGGTTGGTTGGCATTGCTGGAAAGGCTGGGCCACCTGGCGTTCGAGGATTTGCTGGAGATCGGGGTATCCCTGGAGCTTCTGTGAGTTACTCATTCTCATTAATAATATAATACATCTTAATAATTATAATAATAAACTTCACGTATATATAGCCTTTCATGCCACTGGTCAAGAATTTGTATATCAGGTAACAATACAATGCAAATTGGTCAGTATTCTCGAATGAGTACATCTATTTATTCGGTTATATGCTCATAAGAAAGCTACAGTGTTTCATATTGCAGCCAAATAGATCTAAATTGTTATTTATAACCAAAATTTTACAGCAAAAAAGCACTAAACAGTGGACACCAAACGGATTCAATAAAAGCTGGGCAGCAGGGTGGCACAGTGGGAACACCCCGACCTCAGCAAGAAGGTCTTGTGTTCAGTTCCCGACTTCCATGCCTTTGTGTATACAATTTGTATGTTCTCCACCTATTCTGTGCAGGTTCTCACCGGGTTCTCCGGTTTTCCTCCCATAGCAAAAAACCCATACACTTTAACTGGGAATGCAGCAGCAGCACCAATAAGTAATGTGTCATGCTGCAGCAACACCAATAAGTATTGTGTCATGCTGCTCATTGTGCACTGTTAATCTTCCTTAACTGTCTTCATCCTGTTGCGATAAATGCTAAGATTTAGAAGATGTTTCCCTGAGTATTCATTAAACAGTTTTGTTGTCTTTATTTTTCAGGGCCCTGCAGGCCTGAAGGGAAATGAAGGCCCTCAGGGACCACCAGGACCTCTGGTAAGCCCTCTCTTATTCCTGCACCCCCCCACTATCGCACCTCGAGCTGGGCGCATTGATGCATGCTATCGGTGGGGGAGATGTAGCGTCTCGACCTTTCTGCTGCGTGGCTCCAGCTTCCACGGTTCATTGGCCTGAAGCAGTGGCAGCTCATTGCAGCAAATCGAGCAGCTTTCCCCATTGAAACCGGTATCTTTATAACTGCGAAGGTTTCACTTCAACGATGACTTCTTGTACTGCACAAATATTGAATTGTACAGTTGATCATCGATTATCCGGCGTGCTATGATCCAGCTTCCAAGATTATCTGGCGATCCCAGGCCGATCCGGCAAAACCGACAGAACCGCTCCAAAGGTTGTACCAGTCCGGCGATCGGCACCATGTGCGTGACAAAAAAGTAGCTATGCTTGATTTCAGTGTCAAATATTATATGCAGTACATTATATACTACATACGACAACTTCAACAATAAAAATACTGCACTTATGTACACTTTTCATGACTAATAACTACAGGACTAAAAACAGAAAATATACAGTGCAATCCAGCGACAAGTGCATGTAATTCGGTGTTCGCATCAGAATGTGCACAAAATAACCTATTTTGATTAATGATGTAGTGATTATTATTTAGAATAATGATATAGTGATTATTATTTTAAAATTCGGCATCCCTTTCATCCGAAGCCGCCGGATAAGCGATAATCTACTCTATTGTTCAATTTCAACAGCTGTAGCCACACACAGGTCGTGATTTAGATGATTTAGTTTAACTCAGGTGAGAACTCCAGAGACCAAGATAGTCTCATGGTGCAAGGGTGACCTTGGCTGCAAGTGACCTGAGTTGTATTCCCATCCAAGGCTAACATTATTTGGCGAGTAAACAGGTCTTGACCCCTCCCCTTCACCAACTTGCACTGACCAGCATGGTGAAGTATGGTTAAACAAACCACATGATCATGATGGCAAGGGGAAGGACTTCAGCCAGCAATGCATTCATCAACAATTCTATGTCAACATCATTGTTGTTGTTATTTGATGCTGAGCTTTGGTTACTGGATAAAAAATTAGAGATCCACTTTCACCACTACCCCAAATCACAAGGCCACCAGCACCTGAATCTGCTTGACTCTAGATCCCAGCTGGTCATGTGCAATACAATTGGTTGGCATTCACGTTAAGCGTGAGCAGATGGGCAGTGCTGTGTTTGTGAAATGTATTTATGATGAACGTAAAGTGCTTACAGCATAAATTAATCCTATCTCCCAACAGACGGAAGCGCACGATGTTGCCTCTCTGGTGCCCTGTGAGAGTTTGTGTTTGTGTCTGTGCCATGGCATAAATGGCCCCCAGGATAAAACCATACGCATTCTACAACCAATAAAATACCACGGCCTAGTCCACTGCTAGGGCATGATCGTGCGATGTCTCATTCTAGGGCTCCCCGGGCGAGCGTGGCCCGGCAGGCGTGGCCGGACAGATTGGCCTTCCAGGACGACCTGGCCCGCAGGGTCCTTCTGGGCCTGCTGGGGAAAAGGGAGCACCAGTAAGTCTTTATCGGATTGCCAGTGTCATCGCACGACGAGGCCGTGGGTGTGTGTGTGTTTGGTGTGTGTGTTTGTTGTGCGTGTGGGCTATACATTTACACGTATATTATATTTAACAAGGACTGTTGTCTTCTCAGAAACCCCTCTGCTATGGAGTTCCATAAGTCCTCATCTGCAGCTCACTGCTCATCTGAATCTGTTCATGCTGATGAAACCCAACTTGACATGAGCATTCCTCTACAAACCCCCACCTCAGATAACCCTCACACCCTTCCTTGGTGAGGTCTCATCTTGGATTGATGCAACGAATTTTTCCAGAGAAATAAATCTCAATACTGAGGTTCGCCTCTGGCCTCAGATCAGCCTCAAGCAGGTTGAAGGCACCCACAAACACTGGGAAGGAGCTGCCTACACTCTGTGCATTGCTCTGACCACCACTAAGGTTGCCACCTTTCCCAGAGATCAATCTCGGAAATATTTGTCAGTTAGTCTAGGTCTATCAAAACGTATAACGGTCAACTCTGTACCACACCAGATTATCGGTATAAATCAATTGCTGTGAGCCGAAAACAGACGCCAATTAGCACACCGTCTGAGTTACTACCTGGACAGGTGGTAACCCTACAACCACCACAGGTGGCATCCACAGCTGTGGTCATGACGATGTTTTGATCTTGATCTGATATGCATTGTGTGTGCGTGCGTGTGTCCATATAGGGTGAGAAGGGCGTCATGGGGCCTGCTGGGAGAGATGGCATCCAAGGCCCTGTCGGGTTACCAGGCCCAGCGGGACCTGCTGGACCCCCGGGAGAGGATGGAGACAAGGTCCTGTTCCAATAGGAACATGTATATCATGCCAGAAAAACGCAATTACAAGAGTCAATAACCTTAACATTTATGGACAAATGGGATTAATGGGCCAGAGGTATCCAGCAGCATTTGATTAGACAACATAATAACTCCGGGCTGAATTCTTCTTCTCATTGGCAGGCGTGGTCCGTTACATGCTGCTGTTTCCTGGCATCATGCGCAGCAGAGTCTATATTTAAACCTGGGAATGGCATTTACCATTATTTTTTTAGCCTGGCCAATACTCACATGAAGTTAAATACTTAACAACAACAATGGTGCACAGTAGCACACAGTAGCATTTCTATTTACAATCATTACAATCTGCTAAGTGTCTCTCTTGCCACAAAAAACTCGATAAGACGTCACTTCCCATGCCTCTCTGAGTTTGTCTTCTTGTTTCTCTCCATCTAAAGTTCTTACTGCGTCTCTCTCTCTCTCTTGTTACCATAGAGAGCTTTGGAGATATTGATATTAAGATAATAACACTATGAAAAATATCTTGACGATGCTCAATGATGTGTTTTTGTTGCTTTGTTTTTCTTTAGGGTGAGATTGGGGGACCGGGACAAAAAGGGAGCAAAGGAGACAAGGGGGAATCGGTACGTATCTGTTTGTTTTAAAAGGGAGAATCAGTGCATATCTGTTTGTTTTACAAAGGGGAATTGGTACGTATATGTTTGTTTTACAAGGGGGAATCGGTACATGTGTAGTGGGTCCAATCAGGCGCACACTAGAACTTGGAGGCAACACGGTTTATTAACTACATTACATAACCCTTAACGGAATAACAACATAAGGTGGTAACCCTCCATTCCTACACTTGGCTATATACACTTGGAGTAGATGGCTATTTACATTCTGGATGGGCAGGTCAAGAGTAGAGAAATATCTCACGCCCGCCAATGCATCTAGCGAGTCATCCATTCCCGGCAGAGGATAAGCGTCAGCCACAGAGATTTAATTTAATTTGCGGAAGTCGACGCAGAACCGTAGACTTCCGTCTTGCTTCTTAACAAGGACTATAGGGGCGCCCCACGGACTGGTCGATGGAGAGATAATGTCGGCGGACAACATCTCGTTAACCGGCTGACGCACGTGGTCCTTTTCTGTGGGGCTTAACTTGTAGGGGTTCTGACGGAATCGGAGCAGCACCACCTGTGTCAATGTGGTGGTTCAAAAGGGTGGTGCGACCGATATTGTATTTGCTTTTACTGAAAACGTCAGCAAATTCAACCAAGAGTGAGCGCAATTCTAACCTCTGGCCATCTGATAAATTAGGGTTCTCCGAGCAGAGCGCGTTGAGCCAACTCCCATCATCCTCTGACCCTTCATCCTTGGACCCCGCAGCCCCTACTTCCCCAACAAAATCACCCGCGAAATCCGCGACGGACGCGTGGGACAACACAGTGCCCGTCTGCACAACAGACATGTCCGGCCCCGCATTCAGGACCTGAATGAAGGGTACGCAGTCGTTGGACACCAGCGTTTGTGCTCCCACTAGCGTCAGAGCCCGGGCTACTTTATTAGATGGTACGCAATCTAGTCGGGGACGCCAAAAAGGCCATGCGACGGCCCGACAGCAACTCTAGGCACCCTTGATCTATTTAAATTTTAATGGACATTTTCCCCATGAAATCAGTGCCCAATAAACATGGTACAGTGAGCGAGGTTTAAACTAACACCATTCCTGTCAATTGAATGTCACCAATGCACACCGTCACCATTATTTGGTCAATAATTCCAAGGGAGCCACCATTCGCGGCAAAGCACGGAGCTGTAACCGGATGAAGGTCTTGAACCGTGTGGGGTAGGATGTTAAAAATTTACTCTGAAATAATGGTAGCGGATGCTCCGGTGTCTATGAGCACCCGTACTTCCGACGACCCTGCTGCTGCGGCGAATACACGGTGAGCCAACTCCGACCACTGACCAGGGCGGTGTGGCCAGCCGTTTTCCCGTATAACCGAATTGTCCCGCCCCACAACCAACCAAGAAAGTGCCCCGCGTGAACGCGAACCAACAACCGAACGGGATGAATGAGGTGGATGTGAGGGCCAAGCATGAGGTGTGCCGCGACTCGCCTTAGAACCAAGCGGGCTAGGGGACGTCCGTGGGATGACAGCGACGACCCAGAGGATCTCCATCCAGCAGTGCGGGCATCCTGTCGAGATGTGTCCCGGCCGACCGCAATTGTAGCAGAGCACGGAACCGCTCCTCATGCGAGAAGAGATCTTCCGCCATCAGTCGGTTTCCCCCTGTCGCTCCAAGGCGCCTCTCCGCCAGCCGCCGTCGTTGACCGAAGCGCATGCTTGAGCGGGCTCCACTTCTTCAGTGGCAGGGCGACGTTAAGCTCCTTCGCCAAGGCCAGCATACGCTCCAACACCATTGAATCCAAGCTAGCTTGCTCCATCTTGGGAAAAGCCGCTTGTGCTAATGACAAAAGTGCGCTGCGGAAGCCGAGAGGCGTCTCGGCCTTCCCTCGCCTTCGCGCAGAGAACTTCTGCCAAACATTAGATGGAGGATCATAGATCGCTGCCATCTGTGCAAAGGCAAGCTTCAGCGTGGCCCTCTCAGCAGGCGGCATGGCATAAAGCGCTGCTAAGGCATCATCGTCCAGGACGGTGGGGAGCGCCCTCAGCACTTCCTCTTCCATCCAGCCCGCTAACTCACAGTTTGCAGTGAAGCGCCGCCAAAATGTCTCTCAAACCCCTCCAGCGGCTGTGAATTCCTTTACGAACAGGAGCTGATGCTTGGATAATGGGATGTCCATTGGCAATTTTGGTGGGAGGTCTGAAATGGCAGGAACCCTTCCCACGCAACCGCCAAAATGGCGGCCGCGTGCACGCTCCGCGTGGTGGAATTTTCCCGCGTGCGGGAAACTGCGGCGACTGCCTCTACGTCCCGCAACCCAGGCGCTCCCCCCTCCATGACCAGCTTCTCCTGGTCGAGCTCAGTGACGAGCGAGGCCATCGCATCCAGCAGCTCAGCGAGGGGCCCGAGGGGCGATCGGCGCTGTCTCCCTGAAGGCGGCGAAGCGGCAGTGTGGTGGTCGTCCCGCTGCTCCACAGGTAGCGTTGCCTCACCCCCTCTCTCTGGGTCTGCCATTCCCGGGGTCGTCTATGGGGAAGTCCCCTCATTGTCGTCTTCATCCGAAGCTATCTTGGTGAGTTGTAGCCTTACCCAAGGTAATGCTACTTCGTGAGGATTTTTTTAAACCACTTTTGGCACCAGTTGTAGTGGGTCCAATCAGGCGCACACTAGAACTTTAATCTTAACATAACCCTTAACGGAATAACAACATAAGGTGATAACCCACCGTTCCTACACTTGGCTATATACACTTGGAGTAGATGGCTATTTACATTCTGGATGGGCAACTACAAACCGGACCAGGTCAGCCAATGCACTGTCTGGTCCACATGCGTGACACCCGGAGACCTGAAGACCCGCCGACGACGAAGGTTTCTTCTAGCAGCATCGACCCCCCCCCCCACCCCGGGGTTTGGCTTTTATCCTTACGGCTTTGCCAGGCCCCGCCTTTGGCCACACCTCTTTTCCCGAACCTTCGTGAGGGTTCAGGGGCCACCTCACGTGGTCCTCAATCCTGGCACCCCCCCCGTCCACACCACCTCCAGTCACGTGTCTCTTCCTGTTTACCCAGCCTCCCCTGGTATGCCCATCCGGTGTCCGGGGAGAGGCTCTGCCCGTACAGTGGCACCCACATGGTACTGTCTCTACACAACGGTACTCATACCAACGACACTACACATGTCTGTTTGTTTTACGAACTTGAGATTCACCCCTTAACCCCCCCCCCTACCCAAAGTGGGAGTCAGAGTTATTCTGCTGGGAGACTTAAAGACTATGACCTCGGACACACACGAGCAGACACAAAGACACAGATTCAATTCTGCTGCCATCTGGAACGCTCTTCCTTTCGATATTAGGAAGCCACTGGAGCTGTGCACTTTTAAATCATCGTCTCGATTGAAAACGAATTTCTTTAGAACTGATTTTAAAGTGTTCAGTTTGTCGTCCTTCCCCCGCACCTCCGATTAGCATGGTTGGCTATGTATGGTGCGAAAGAAGCTGAACATACATAGACAACAAATGACCTCCAAGAACATTGGCTGCCTTTCATCACTCTAAGTGCCGGTAACATCTTCATGGAGCTTGTGCCAGGCAAGGTGCACTTTAAAGCCATGTGAAGTTTTGAAGGCTCGCTGGCAGGAGGTCATAAAACTGAGATGACTGGCCGATGCACTTGTTGTGCTTCCCACTGTGCCAGATTGCTACCCTTTAGCCGCCCAGCGCTCCACTCGTGAGTGTTGATCCTGCCCAGTAGCTTCCTTCACGAGTCTCCACTATAGAGGCCGATCTTGACACCGCTATTACCAGATACCACTGGTCAGACGACAGTTTTGTTTTTTGTGTCGCATAGCAAGGCACACCCCAGATTCAACTCCTCAGAACATGTGGGCATGCACAACAGTGTGAATTTATCAGAGGCAATTCATTTAATATCACTGGCAACGATCAGCCTTCCATTCTATCTGTACCAGATGGAAATTCCTCTGGTACGGTAATGGAAAGCAACTTGGACTATGCGATTTATAAAGATAGATGTTCGTGTTTGGGCCAGAGGACATCCCAGTCGCACCTCAAGGTGAATATAAAATATCTTTGACTCGCACACATACAACAATCAACCCAAGCACTGACATCTTGCACTTGCCTCCCTCTGCAGCCATCACCCTGGCTGGGAAAAACCTGCTTGGCCTTGCTAAATCGTTTTTTATATACACGTTTTATTATAGCTGTGACATAATTGCAAATTAATACATTACATACGTTAATATTTGTTCAGTTTCTCCGCTCATGCATGACAGACACAAGCTGACACCCAGTAATGTTGATATTTTCAACACTGCAACTTGTTTAGGGAAGCTGCTGCTGCTGCGTTGACAGTGGTGCTCAAGCATAATTAACTAAAATAACTCAACAAACACTGCTGCCTGAAAAGGAAACTTGCATAGCAGGTGAAGTTTCTGGCTATGGCCATTCTTCAGAGGAAATGAATGGGGCCATGACCTAAAACGTCACCTATTGTCTTCGTTTGTATGAGCTGAATTTACTGTATTATAACAGTATGAGTGTGGTGATGAGGATTGATGTTATAATCAGCATTCATTTTACATCTTCAAAATAAAAAAACATATTGTTGACTGTGACATAGCAGAGCAGGTTTTGGATGGGCTGTGGAAACATCGTTGGGAGAGAAGAGAGATGAGTCTGAGTGTAATGAAAAGCGTACTTGAGGTGGGAGTGCTGTCTGTATCGCTGTGTGGATCAGAGAGAGCTGGATTCTAATTTAGCAACTCAAAGATAAATGGCGGGCAATTGAGCTCAGATACATGCTGTGAATTTCTTTGCAAGACTTGGGAAGTCATGCAGATGTTTGGAAGAGAATGTAACAGGTCAGTTTTGTCGCTACGATTAGACAAACACAGCTGCGCTTGGAGGGACACACGTCCTGGATTGGGTGACAGCTGATTGCTGAGACAGAAACCGGAGTGGTTCTCACGACCCCGGCTACCAAAGGGAAGAGAAGACCTAAGGGTGCATGGTGTTGTTACACTGTCAGAACAGTTCTAGGAGGTGACGTGTTAACCGTGCAGCAGCTGCGGATTCTGGCGGAGGGTAGAAGAGCGTTGGCGAGGTGTCGTGACATCAGTGACCTCAGCCAGGATGACAACTTGATCTGTTTTGTTGTGGCCTTCTGTTTGCAGGGCCCTCCTGGACCTGCAGGTCCTCAGGGAGTGGTGGGACAGCCTGGCCCAGCGGTAATATTATTTTGCACTTGTACATTTAACATGGCCTCGTTTGTACATATACACAGATGCACTTGTATAAGTACATCCGTGTCCAACTGTGCGAACCTGTTAGAACACACACTCAAATTTCCACCCGCATTTTTTTCAGTACGCAGAGTCTACAGAGAGTGCGTTTGTCCGTGAATGCTAATATGAATAATACGTGGATGCTCATATCTTGGTGACCTGGATTTGGTCTCTAAGCAAATAAACTTATGCCAATTATTAGTTCACTTTACCTAGGCCTCTGCAGGGTCACTTCAGCCTAGTAATACTCGTCTCAGTGTGTCAGTGTCAGCAGTGAGGAAACTGCTGGCACGGTGCTGGGCATGCCATCCGTTACAATGCTAAAATGGCCCTAACAATTGCAAATTGAACATGCCACTAGGGTCCACCCAGGCTACCAGGGGGTGTGGCAACATCGCCCCTCGGCTTAGTTCCGTGAATGGGGTTGCATTGTGTTTGCCTTGGGACGTTATACCACGACTAGTTGTGTAAATGTACGTGCATCTGAGAGTGAGTTGGGTTGGTGTCTGTGGAAATGCAGGGAGCGGATGGAGAGGCTGGTCCAAGAGGACAGCAGGGCATGTTTGGCCAGAAGGGCGATGAGGGACATCGAGGCTTCAATGGGCTCCCAGGACCAACGGGCTTGCAGGTGGGTGCGCGTATGTGCGCTTATGTGTGTGCGTGTTTGTTGGGAGAGAATAAAAATGAGTCTAAATAAAATAAAATGTTCCATAGGAGTCTCTGTCTATATCGTTGTGTTGATCAGAGAGCTGGACAGACTACGCAGCTCAAACATATATAGTTGGTATTTGAGCTCAGGTGTCTGGGATGGTTGCTAAACATTTCTTGGCAAGAAGTTTAAGCAATGCAGGAGTCTGCAAGAGAACACGGCAGGTAAGTGTTGCAGACATGACGAGGTGGCTTCGCTGGGTGGGGTTTGTGCAGGATGGGGGCTGTCTCTTATGGGGGAAAAGGGAATGTGTGAACATGGCCACTAGGGACCGCACCTAGCGAGACTCACGACAAGCTGCCAGCCAACTCCCAGCGGGTACTGGGGGGAGGTGCAAACACGTGGCTCACATACAGGTATCCCTCGATGTACCAACGTTTGGGTTACGAAATTTTGTATTTCCACAATTGACGAATTATGGACACTTTGATTAACGAAATCGAATTTCCGCAATAACAAAATTTTGCGCGGCACGCACCATGAGATCATAAAACAAAAAGCACCCGGGAAGCTGCATTATCCACCTACGACAGCCTCGTGGTGTCCCTGCCGTACAACTGTAACGCCTCCACATCACCTTTACCGTCATGCCGACATGCAGATCTTTTAGTAATTTTCGTGAAAAGGTTCATTATTTTTTATATTAATTATTATTCAATCGTTTTAATATTTATGTTCTTTGTTTTCATTTTTGTATTGTGAAAAGTGATAAAGGTGTATATTTTTACATTGAGAGTAGAGTTGGAATGACTGTTCGAATGACTGTTCGAAACATATCCACAATTCTTTTTCATTGAATGAATGGGAAAAAAACATTCCGATTTACATGTGTTTTTGAAGGATGCATCCCTTTCGTAAATCAAGGGATACCTATATACACGTGTCCCGTGTGTGTTTTTTGTGTGTGTGTGATTTGTATATGTTCACTTGTGTTTACATGTCGTGTGTTTGCATGTGTCTTGCGTCCATATCATGTGTGTGCCATCCATGTGTTGTGCGTCTTGCCTGCGTTTGCGTGTCTTGCGCACGTTCACCTGTGTGTGGGTCTTGCTTGCGTATCTTATGTGTGCCCGTACATGTTTTGCGTGTGTGTTTGATGTCTTGTCAGTGAAGCACAAGCACTCCATATACTTCTTTGTGGTTGTCACACAACGCTAAGCACGAAGTCACATTATGTGACAACAGGGTGGGCTAACGAGTGTAACATGTGTACATACGTGTGTTCTTTACGTGCTTACGTGAAATGATGTGCGTGTGCACACATGTGTATTCTTCTCAGGGTCTCCCAGGGCCGCCGGGTGAAAAGGGTGAATCTGGAGATGTTGGACCAATGGTAAGTTAACAAATTTGGCCATTTTAGTTCTTTTGTCATAGTTGTTTACATATTTGTCACATTGTTTGTTGTTTTTACCACTTGTAAGGCACATATTTCATGGTGTGCTTTGATTCTGCAATGACCAGTTAAATAGCCGCCAAGTAAGTGAAGTGTAGCGTTGCTTTTGTTAAACATAAATCTTTGTCCAAAAAATGTAAAGTATTGGTGCCAATTGTGATTATTATTATAATACCTGTTGGGCATCTTCAGGAGTTGAATTAGAGATGCCCAAAGTAGTGCATGGCGATAGCTTGAGGACAAAAAATGCCCAAAGCGCAGTCTAACCCGGGATATCGTACTTTGGTTATCTCTTGACGCTTGGGAAACGATTTAATCATCACAAATCGATGGTTTATTTTGCACGCTTGTTTTTTGTAACATTCTCCGACTGTTAAGTTAGATTTCTTTGAGATGTTTCGATGGAGTGTTTGTCATTATTTATGTTCTAATTCGTTTCGTCTCACTTTGTCTCGATGCTTTCATTAGGGCCCACCTGGTCCTCCGGGACCAAGGGGACCTCAAGGGCCCAGTGGCGCTGATGTGAGTTGATCGTCTCATCATTAATGTTATTCCTTACCTTGCTTGAGTGACATTGTTGTACATGCCAAGATAAATGGACCTAAATCCTGCTGTGTTGACCTTTGTCATGATCCATCATTTATGTATGATCCATGTATCAAAATAGCAAACAGCATGCATTCATTATAAAAAACACACAAATTCATGTTGGAGAACATTGCACAAGCCACACATGAGCATGGTTTTTCTTCCCCTGTTAAGTCATTGCCTTTCAGAATCAGTATTGAACTCGCGGCACCACCAGATCACATCAGCAGCAGCACTTGCTGAACACCGTGCACTGAAGGAGTGGCTCAACTGATTTGTGTGCAAACTCAGCAGCAATGGATCCACACACACTTCCAGTCAGGCCGCCCTGCTTCCCATACACAATTCAACCCTCAATGCAATATGGTGTCCTCCTAATTCAGTCGAAGATGTGAAAGGGAAAAAAAAATTCTGCTCACAGACATGTATTTCATCTGCAGTGCTATGATGAATGTGGTGGTCCAGTATGAAATGACAATAAACCAATTTATTGTGGGGCTTTCCATTCTTGAAGGGATGCAGTCAACTTCACTTGTATCTGTGCGTTGCTTCCCTAGGGCCCCCCTGGACCGCTTGGTGGCCTGGGAACTCACGGAGCCACAGGAGAGAAGGTAAGCGGTCGTAATGATAGAATGTGCACAAAGACAAAGATCCTCCATATAGCCTTACCAGACTGTGGGGCAAGAGCTGGTAGTGAGCACAGATAAAGGGCAATACGGCACACGAGGGGATGGTGTGGCTAGCACCATGCCCAGCTGCTTTTGTCTTCCCAGTGGTAATGTTTACACACTACACTAGGTTCCCATGTTAAGGATGAGTTGACCTAGGGGAGGCCCAACACCATTTCACATATTCATCACCGATGTTGATCACGAGTGGAAATCGAATTCGTATTGCAGGGTTTGTAGCGCAGCACTGTTACCACTGCAACACGGCTTCCCACTTACGCTCACATGCATACACACACGTAAATGCACAGGTTCACGTGAACACGCACAGCCCTTTTGTCAATCCATTGCTCGATGAGGGCCTCCATATGCCTGTGTGGAGCGTGAGGACTATTTGTCCTCATTTAGACATGCTGGTGAGTGTATATCTAGTGTACACTACTATGTGTATACAGAACAGACAAATGCAATTATATGAACTGCATACACACCCCATAGCTAAGACAATATCTAATTAAACATGCTGAAACAATTCCACCTCTTCTAGATTTTCTGCTACATTCTTCCTATCTTTTTTTAAGCTCTCCAGTAACACTTTCTGAGAATCTAGAAGAGATGGGATAATTCCATCATTATCCGTACGAATTCATCACCACAACGGTCCCTGCTCTATGAGACATCTCCTTTACCAGTGGAAAAATATAGTAATAGGTTTTTACCCTTTCAACTGGTACAAAAACTGACACCTTTATACAAGGCATCATGTTTGCAATAACCACAACACAAGCAGTCAAAATGCAAACAAAAAGAAACAACTGTGATAATGATAATGATATGCACTGGCTTTGAAGTTGATTGGTCCACACCCGAGACAGATTTTCTTAGAGCCTAGTCTCCATTGGTGTTGGACCAGATGATGCCAAAAGGCGTACAACTCTGTTTTTCTCTGCCTCGTTCTTCACGTTCCTGTTCCTGTGTCTGCGTTTTTCAGGGAGAAGCAGGGGAAGCTGGTAATCCTGGAACCCCGGGAGAGCCTGGCGGAACGGTACGTGTGCCCGTCAGGTCTTTTTCGTTTCAAGAAAATAATACTGGACTGTGATAAGCAATGTTACAGTAAAGGTGTGGCGGTCCTGCAGTTGTTTGCTCACGCCACCGCTGGCGGAAGGATATTCTGTCGAATCTACCGCGTTGAGAAGACGTGTTCGAAGGGGTGGATGTATACCCACACTTCATCCCGCCACGCGCCAGCTGCCGTTCGACCGACTGCGTTGTAAACCATTTAGACTATCGGGTGGACAGAGGCGGGGTAGGATTTGAGAAACTTGCATTGCCGTTTCAACTGCTGCCGCTGGGAGACTGTGCAGCACTAGTTAGGTTGAGTGGCATTATTTTCATTCTCATCGTGGTGGAAACGGCCGGTCCCTCCTCACCATGTGTTGTTTCCCGTGCAGCCGTTGAGAAGCCATTTCTGTGATTCCAGGGCGGCAAAGGCGAACGAGGGGAAAAGGGCGAAGCCGGGTCACCGGGCGTCGCTGGGCCTCCTGGCCTGAAGGGGCCTCCGGGAGATGACGGGCCCAAGGGCAACCTGGTGAGGACCTCTCCAGCACGCGTCCTCGCCTCACAGCCTCTCACCTCATCTACCGTCCAGACCCTGAAATGCACAAGTATAGAGCCAGCGGCCGTTGAGGAAATGCTGACAAACTTGCGCTAAAGATAGATTGTTGGTGATCGTAACCATAACAATGGTTATGGCACTTACAACAACAGAATCACGCGCTTCCTCGTCAAGAATATTAGTACCGAAATAAATAAGCAGATGATACACCTTCCCATATCGGTCTCTTCGCATAAATAAAACAAGAGCACCTTTTTTTACAAATCTCATCAACCACATAGCCTTCTTGGAGACCTGTTTTTTAAGCATTGTGTTAACACACGGATACTCTGGACCAGTTGTGACTTTCCACGTCACATACTCAGAGTCAGGCTCACTTGAACCAATATTTCCAGATTTTTATAGGCAAGGTCCCTCCCTGTGATATATGGGCCTTCATCTGACACAATGAACAAAAAATAAATATTTGCGTTGCTGTCGAGAATATGAAAGTTATTTTTCTGTTTAAAAAAATTATCACGTATTTTAATATCCCACACTGTACCAAACACATCCACAGCCTATTTATGTTTTCACTGAAATTCACCAGTGTCACTACAAATATAATTAATTGTGTGCATGCACATACGTACAAAAACAATCGTCTTCAGGTGAGTGAGAGAGAAAGCTGCTGAGACAAGGTCTTATATAGGCCTGAGATGGGTGCATCAAGGTAGGTGGGTGGAGCTAGAGATGGTCCAACCACAGAGGCTCGGGCAATGGCCTTTGTATTGTGAGAGATTAGCATGTCAATAGCTGGGGCAGTGGCCTTTGTATTGCAAGAGATTAGCCTGTCCTGAGATGGGTGTATCAAGGTAGGTGGGTGGAGCTAGAGATGGTCCAACCACAGAGGCTCGGGCAGTGGACACCCAGCCTGTCAATACAAAGACATCCAACCTAGTAATGAAACTCAGAGAGTCAGTTAACATCGTGAGATAAAATGGAAACATCATAGCAAGTTAAAACTTTACCTGGATTAATCACGTCCTTCCAATGATTGCTCAATTTGTACCCATCTTCTCGGTTGAAGTTGTGTCATAGTTTCTATATATGGATGGCTTCATGAACAAATCTTTGATGGTAGCCCGAAGGTTTGTAGAGTGCCTTGGTCTCGGAAAAAACAATATCGTGTGAGCCCACGCCTGTATAAGACCTTGTCTCAGCAGCTTTCTCTCTCTCTCTCACCTGAAGACAATTGCTTATGTGATGATTGAAACGTCGTGATCTATTATTTTCTATTCACGTGACTTGACTGAAAGACCCAAAGAGTATGAATTCCTGCAGTTACGAAAGCTTTAAATCAAAATATATGAAGATCACCTGTATATCCTTAAAGAGACATACCTAAATGCCTGTAGATACACACACACATGTATGATACACACGCGCATGCATGTGAAACACGCACAACTGTGGTGTGTTTTTTTCCTTTGCAGGGCCCGGTTGGATTCCCAGGAGATCCGGGACCCCCTGGGGAGCCTGGCGTGGCTGTAAGTTGGATCGTTTCATACTAACGAATATGGTTTTGAACACGTTGCTGACATGACTTACGAAAGAAGCACGATAAGTCTAAACGTGGTTAAATAGTAATTGTTTAATGTAAATTAAAGTGGCGGTAATTGTCTTGGGGTGGCGACATGGCCCAGCAATAGTGTGTTCGGCGCTCATTGCAGAGGTTCTTGGTTCGAACCTGACAGGCCGCCCTAGTTAATACTGCGGGTGTGTTAACCATAACAATAGCTACCATCTACTTCACAGTGGACATTCAAGTTCCCATTGTGTCATTTGAAAATAGTAGCGTGCCAGCATCATGATCCACATTTGCCAATTTTACAAATGACCTGCAAATCACTCCGTTGGAATTGCAGACTGTGCCTGCGAAACATAATGCCATCGTGATAGCCTCATGCTCTAAGAATGGCGCACATACCAAATTTTATTGGTAAATTCGTAATGTCTTATGATGGTGATGGTAACTGCGGTGATGGTGAATTTGCAGGGTATTGACGGAGGACCCGGAGAGAAAGGAGACAACGGAGACCCAGGCGCCGCAGTGAGTTCATGAGCCTCGCTCACATCTGCCCACGAGGCCTCGTCCATGCATTTCACTTCCTTCTCTGTGCCTCCTCCGTTTTATTCCTTCTGTCCCACTCGTCAGCTCGTGATTAGCATCTGCCTAGGTTGGCGCCTTTGATTCTGAAATCACACGTGACTTCCTCACTGCCTCTTAATTCAACCCCGACAGTAGCTGAAGAGACAGTGATGAAAGCCCTTGTAAATGTTTTGTTATAACAGCATATTTTCTTGCTGCCTTAAGTCAACATGTTGACACTTTATTATATATTGTTAAACTTTTCGCATTTTCCTTTACTTTGCCCAATCTAGTCAATTTTATTTTACAGAATGTATGTTATATTAATGGTATATTAGCTTTTTTCACACTTTTACTATTATTGTTGTAGTTGGCATCCATGTGTTACATTATTTTTTTAACCGGTAGCCCACATGTCCCTTGGATTTGACCGTCCATCCCTCTGCAGCCAGTCAGCCAGCCAGTCAAACTTTCTTTACAATATAGTATGACATTGTGCACTTAAATGGTCTGGATGTGACCCAAGTCGTTTGGGCAAAAGAGGCAGTGTTGCTCCACGTGTCTCAACGAGGGTTATTTCACTGTGGTGTGGTGACCTTGTCCAATGGCAGCACGTTTGCCGCTTATTGCAGTGGTTTTCAGTTCGAGTTGGGCAGGCACCCCTGGTTATTGCTTGAGGTTTATTAACAATGAAATACTCCAAGTTGAAGACGCTAAAGATCACATGACGTCATTCAGTATCAGTAGGCTTTTGTGGGTTGACATCATAGTCAACAATTGATACGTAAAAAAGAATACCTGCAGATCACTTAATTGGTATTAAAATCATCACCCCCTACTGGCACTAATTTCCAGTTGCAGGACAGGTGCTGAGTCGCCTTGTGCCACAGAGGGACAACTGCCACTGGGGGTGCCTTTTAAATGTGTTGAGATGTGATGCGATGTAAGTCACGTATCACGTGTATAGTGCTCGGAGACTCCCCAGCATAAAAGAGGGTGGCTCTATCCCAAACAATAATCGTGGTTAAATGAAGGATACTTGACTGACTTAAATAAACGACACTCATTCTATCCTTAGTGCACTGCATTATTTGAAGGACTCGTGTTTTCAGGACGTGTTACGTGTTGTTTCGTGTCCCTTACCCAACTCTTGTGTCTGCCTTTCAGGGTCCACCAGGGCCATCTGGAGAGGCTGGTCCCCCGGGGCCTCCTGGCAAGCGGGTGGGTGCTCCACTCGACCGCTGGCCCCTCTCATAGCATCCACTCGCTGTATGGTAGATGCGCTATGGAAACCACGTAGCCGTACAGATGAGTCTTGAGTCTAAAGGGAAGGGCAGTTGAGACAGGAACGTTGCCCGTAATACTGTGTAGATCGGAGATCTGCACCTTACCTAGCAGCTCCAAGAGAAGTTGTTGGTATTTGAGCTCAGGTGTATGAGATGGATGCTGGGAGTTTCTTTGCAAGACGGGAGCAACAGTGCAGAAGTCCGAAAGGGAACGTGGGGCAGGTGAGTGTTGTAGGCATGATGAGGCAAAAAATGGCCGCACTGAGTAGGTTGTGTGCGTGGAGTAAAGGAAGGCCCATTGCTGAGACTTGCCATTCGAGGGGTCTCTACAAGGCTAGTGACCAAGGAAAAGAGGAGACCTAAGGGCAGATAGTGGGAGACCGTAAGGGCTGATTGTGCAGATCGCGTGTCAACTATGCAGCAGCTGCGGGATATTTGGTGGAGGGTAGAAATCGTTTGCGAAGTGTGAGTGCATGACTTTGGCCATGGTGACATCTTCATCTTGTTATTGACAACTCGTGTTACGTAGTAATTCCAATGCAATGACAGCTGTGGTAATTGGTTTTGTTTTAAGGGGCTACCAGGAGCAGTTGGATCCGAGGGAAAGCAAGGAGAGAAGGGCGCAAAGGTGGGTACATTTTCTTGGTTTCAATTACATCATTTTTTTTAATAATAATTCTTATCAAAATATTCACCTGAAAAGATGGAACATCTCGTTTGCTATGGTGTCCTGGATGTCGATTCACACACGCATAGAAAACACATTCTGACACGTGTTCAAAGATGCATTTTACGTGGACATTTACATGAAAATAACCCTGGCAATGGATCAAAGAAGATGTTTGACATAACTCTGAAAATGGTGATCTGGTGTTGCCGCTGATGACAGCAATGATATGAACATCTCTCTGTGCCAGTAATGTTTGAGAGCCCGATGTTGAATGTGCTGCTCCCCTGTGTGTGTGTTAGGGGGAGGGTGGTGCGGAAGGCCCTCCAGGCAAGACAGGACCTGTGGGGAATCAAGGCCCACCAGGAAAGGCCGGGCCTGAAGGACTGCGGGGAATACCAGGCCCAGCGGTAATAATATGTTTGTAATAATTACTTGCTTCAAATTCGAAGTACCCGTACCTGTTTGTATGCCCATTTCAAAGTGTTTGCCTATTTTCTGTACATATACTTTGCCAAAATAGTTAAGTGTGCATATTTCTGCAGGCTGCCAGTCTATGCAACTTGGGCCTGTTTAATCATCTTAGTATAGTTTTGTCATTGTCATCAACCCCTTTATATCTTAATACTTAAAATATTGACATTTATATGTATGTATACGAATAGTATGCATAACAAAAAGCAATAACAATTAAGTACTATTCTTTTTTTGTCCAGTCTTGCTGGAAAGCATTGGGCTAGGATGCTCTTTCATTGCTACCGAGTAACTCAATTAAATCCCAAGCGTAAGTGTGTAATGCTCATTGTTTATGTCTGGTAGTCTGTGTCTGTTGCATGTATTGTCAAATAAGATACAAATAATAATTCCACTGTTTCACATGCAATAGTAATATTCATTAAAATATGCTTATGGCCACATGTTCCTCGCATTACTTATGAAAGAAGTATAACAAATATACATATATAACGATGATGTAAATTGAAAGTGGTGGTTATTATTGGGGTGGTGGTGTGGCCCAGAGAAAGCACATTCGCCGCTTGTCGCAAAGGTTCGTGGTTCAACTCCAGCGGCTACCCTCATGCACACCGGGGTGTGCATCAGCCATAAAACACACGCACCACCTGCTTCAGAGTGGACGTTAAAGATCCTATTACATATTTCGCAGAAGCAGGCCATTGAGTGCCAGCATCATAGTCCACATTTCCCAACGTTGAAAATAATACTCGCACATTAATACATAGCTTGCCATTGCTGCCCCCTACTGGCAGACTACAGAGCTTGGATTGATTGTCCCCCCTCTCGTTAGAAACCTCTCTGATGTTCTGATGTGTTTGATGTTGTGTGCGTCTATGTGTGTGCACAGGGAGATCAAGGATCCCCAGGTCCATCTGGGCAGAAGGGACCTCCAGGTCCTATGGTAAGTCACCTCTGGTCGTGGTGGTGGTGTTTATGTGCTGAACAGGACATTATTTTTATCCATCCAGGTCGTCTGCTTTATTGAGATAGATATTTTAAGAAATTGTATTTAGTCATGATAACTTTGTGGTGGGGTTACACTTCCTAATATTGGACGCAAAAGTGTGTGAAGTGTATTCAGAGGTAAGAATGAGGTTGGGTGATTAAAAATCAACGAGAAGTGCAAAGTATTCACTTTGACTGGATGCCGCGTGGGGAGCAGTCCCACACGAGCCTGGTGGAGAATTTTGCAGCCCTTGGGACAGATTACGTGAAGCGAACCTGAACCAGAGAGAGTGCAGAGAACTTTGACAGCAATTGTCCTCGATACAGAGGTGCAAGGTTTAATCGTAAAGGTTTGCCAGTTTGACGCGAAGGCTTTCACGAACAGTATTATTCATAATCAAGGTTTTTTGGATAGATCGCATAACTATAAATGTCGTTAACCCACCACCACCCGATGATGCTGGATGGAATTACCTGCAAAACGCCATGGTACTCAAATTGTGAATGCTGTGAGTTTACTCTCCAACACCCCCGTGGGCTGAAGTAGTAACTAATTGGCACGTTTTGTTTACATGACAAACCTTACTAATTGGCCTTGTTGGGTGGTGGCGGGTTAAGGACACGTTTATATTTACATGATATATCTCAAAAAACCTTTAGTATGTTTAATCATAAAAAAGACCAAACAGTGGCTGAGGGCTCAAATTAAAGAATCCATAGACGAAATCACTTTACTGATATCTATGGGTACCCTTTTTACACTATGAAGATGATGAAAAATGAAGGTTTTACGTTTTCTGGCAAAAATACAGCACCAAATAGACACAGCTATTACAAGGCATAAAGTCTGCATAAGCCACACGTGGCAAAACATGCAAACAAATATGTTCTGATAATGTATGCATTGTCCTTAAAACTGATAGTCCTACTACGGAGACAGCCTCCAGTGCCATAGAGCAAAGAACTGCATAAAGTGAACCGTACAAGGACAATGCAAACGCCAAGCCATTAATAGCTTGGGTTAAGCAGATATATAATATAATAACCCTTTTTGCATCCTTTGGTCTAACACTGGCGAGACAAATTGATAAAAGGGGCTGTCTCTGGTATGGGCCAATCACTTTTTGAAAGATAATGCATGCATCAGAGCATAGTTGCTTGTATGTTTTACCACAAGTATGTGCGGTTGATGAAGGCTTAATGCCTTGTAATAGGTGTTTGAACATCTTAATACCTGTGTAGTGGGTTCAAGGAGAGTGGAGACGGCTTGTAGAGGCAACACGTTTATTTACAATAACGGTAACAGCAACAGTCCCGAACACAAAGGGGTAGCGGTCCCTTTACCTGCTACCTGGGGAGGTACGGCCTCCGGGCTAGCGTGCCCTATCACTGGGACCACGGGCTCTCTCTCCTCCGGCTACGGGTGACCTAGGGGAGGCTACACTGACCCGACCCAGCCAAGGTACGGGTCTCGACCACTGGCCCTCTCGGTCCCGGCCCTTACAAGGACGTCGGGCCCCGGCGGTTCCCAGGTTCTCACCACTGGCTCAATCAGTCCCGGCCCTTAGAAGGGGAGCGGGTCAGGGGGTTCCCAGGGTCCTAGGCGAGCTGGTCTTCAGGCTTCGGTCTTCGGACTGGCCCCAGACTCGTCCAGAGGTCCGGCTTTATACACCTCCCCAGGTGTGTCCGCCCCTGGACACGCAGGGGGATCCTAGAACACCCCACAGCCCCCCCCCCCCCCCTGCTTTGGGGCAGGGGAATGTAACGACCCTCATGTGGGTCCAAGTTACTGCCCCTGGTGGGCCCTGTCTGCTGCTGCAGGTAAGTACATGTAGCCCATTTACGGAGCTACACCTGTATTGCCAAAAAAGGTTAATTATTTTCTTATTTTATCAACTCTAAATGACGCTTAGGATTTCCATCTACTTGGGAACTGAAGAAATTGATGCAGAGTGCACTGAAGAGGAATGGCATGCAATGTAGAATTTGAATGACTGTTCAACAATAATTGAGCACGACCTAGAGTAATAATAATTAACATTTGTAGGGCACATCTCATTTTTACAAAAAGCAGGAAATAAGCAGAACCAGTTGTACATGGCAGCCAGAACTAGGGGGTAAAAGACAATTTAATGAGGTGAGTTTTCAAGACAGACAAAAGTATAAAAACTTAATTCCTGACAGAAAATGTGGAAGAAGAATTCACAAGGAGACGTTAAAAGAGAGAGAGGAGGGAGGGGGTGGGGTTTGTGGGACGAACGGAGATGGAAAGTTAGAAGATGATGGCAGTGGCTTGCATGTGAGGCAATGTACATGCAGTCATTGTCAGGAATATTTACCTCGAACTGGAACAACTGGTGCACACCAGTATGAAGCGATGATGATGATGATGATGCATAGACCATTCATCTTGACAAAGGCTGGGTTTTAAAAAAAAAGTTAAACATGCAAATGAGTAAGCGTTTGTCGAAGCTTCTATCCAACAATTCATATTAATTCTTAAGGCTCACAGTATAAGCGTCAAATTAATGCTTTGCAAATGACAGCATATGCAAATGAGGCTACGGGGGGGAGGGGGGCAAACAAAGTGTATATACGAGAGAAACCATTTCCAACAACGACAGGAGCAGCAGCAGCAAGTAAACGGATCGCAGAGACTTGAGTCGTGACCCCTGGCGGTTACACGTTTACTCGACCGCTCCTGGGATTCACGAACAAGGCCCCCATAGTGTGAAGGTTACAGCCACTCCACACTGGGGCTTTCCATAGCCACGGGGTAGCAGTGAACATTGGTGACTGTGCTGCACCGACGGGTGCTATGAAGGCTGGCACGGCACACGAGGGGGTGGCTGGCCAGCACCACGCCTGACTGCCTTTGTGGTGATATTTACACACCACACCAGGTACGTCATTTGAGGATGAGTCGACCTAGGGGAGGCCCAGTACCGATTCAGATAATCGGCACTGGTGTTGGCCATGAGCGAGAATTAAACTCAGGGTTGCTGCACGCGGTGTGTATGTCTGTTTCAGGGTCCACCGGGGCTGCCCGGACTAAAGGGGGATCTTGGAATTAAAGGAGAAAAGGTAAGAATTGTATTAATATTGACATTTTTGTTTTCTTTTCCGAAGTTGGTGCCCGCTTTGAGCTTCTTGAGACACCTAAGCATTTTCCACCACTGGACCCAACCATAACCGACCCAGATGTGGCCTCAAAGAAGGATGACTTTCACCCAATTGTATCCATGCCTTTTGGCATAGATAAAGGGGAGCAACCTGCAGGAGGTAGCGATATCCACATTCAGATAAACGTGGATAATGAGCTCGACCAAGGTCACCCCCCACACCCGCACTCGCATCACCTGTACACATGAGCAGAAAATATGCCTCCTTGCCATGATTGTCTCTTCACATGATAAAAATATTTTTTTATGAATCCCATCAGCCACACAGTCTTCTGGGATTGACTCTTTAGGTGTACCTTATTGTTTTTATATGGTACAAGCCACTTAACACTGTTTAAGAAATGGTATGTTAAAATTATCAAAATCAGAATCTTTATTTAGACTGGAGGAATCCGATGAACTATGCAGCTCACAGATGTCCAGTAGGGGCAGGTCAGCAATTTACAATAACAAACAATACAACAACGATAGGAGTGGAAAATAGAGAAAATGTAAGCAAGTCACTATAAATATGAATAAAGTTTATAAGTACATTATACAAATATATTGTGAGTTAGATGGCAGGGGTGTGCAAGGGCTCTGGAATGAGTGACCGCGACGGAGGGTGCATAGGAATTACTAACGAGGAGGGACGGAAAGAAGTGGAGGGGTGAGGGGAGGGTCGAGGAACAACATGGGCAGTCGATAACAGGTGAGGCTTTAAGAGAGGAATGGAAGGAATGCATAGAGGTGGACTGCTTAATGTACAAGGGGAGTTTATGTATTATATGCACTAAACGTTCTTTCATCTGACTGTCTTAATGAACGACATGCTCTTGTGTCACTACTCTCAGGGACACCCTGGGCTGATCGGGTTGATCGGACCTCCCGGAGAGCAGGGAGAGAAGGGAGACCGCGGCCTCCCCGGGACCCAAGGATCACCCGGCAACAAGGGCGACACGGTAATTGTGTAGAAGTTACTGAACACGCAGCCAATGTTATGGTTCTTAATAAATACTTGGGTTGGGTCACATAACGATCTGACCAAAGCTATGTCATTAAGAACCCTCCACCACTCAACACATATTCAAGTCACTTGGTGTACAAGTATTTAACGCATCGATTAGTATTTTTTCAGCTTACCGGTGAGTTGAAGAACACTGCTCAGAACCAAATTCAATCATTGTTTTTTACGTTTAATTGACATTATGTCACACATCAGCAGGTGAAAATTATATTTATTTATGATAGTGGCAAGAGATTGCATTCCATTGCATATTTTGTGATTTTCAGTAAATAATAATAGTACTGAAAAGAGTAAAAGTCGTAAAAAACAATCCGGGTGGCAAAATAAGAATCAAAGAGGAACAATAATGATTAGGAAAAACCTGACTGAGCCTGATCTCCATCAGTCAGCAGTTCCACACCCGGGGGGGGGGGGGGCACAGTAAACGCCCGAACGTCCCGAGGACACAACCAAGATGGAGGTACGCATAGAAGGGCTCGGTGGGCAGAGCTTTAACGACATTGCTGTGGGCATGAAATTGAACTGGTTCCTGACTATAAGGCGGAAACGAGCCCTCGTAAGGCCTTGTAAACGAGCAGCAAGATCTTAGATTACTCTCGAAGACAGACAGAGACCCATTTTAATGAAGCAAATCTGGCTTGGCAATCAAACCTGTGCATTTCATTCCTACCTCGTGGGTGGAATTACAGAATTGGTGCAGTGTAGATATTTTTTTTTACACAGTTGTTGAGCGCAGGCCCAAATGCCCAAAATGGCAAGCGGCGACCGACAGACAGCACTTTAAAAGTTGTAATAGATGAAAGTTGGCACCTTTCTTGAATTGAAGAATGTTTTAGAAAAGAGATGATGAGAGTGAATTGCAAAGTGGAGTAGTGCTAGGAAAGAAGCAGAATGAGAAGTGAGGTGACGTGTAGTGTGGTGAGTGAATGGGTGAGTGGGTTGGTGGGTGAGTGTGTGATTGGGTGTCTAAGAGAGTGAGTGTGTTGTTGTGACCTGCAGTGTGGTGGATGAACACATTGTGGATAGGATGAAACATTCAGCCTGCCCATCTGAACAAGCACAAAGAGAATGGGAAAAGCATGCAGTAACTGGCTATCACTGGAAGCAATCGCTACGAAGCATATGCAGAGAAGGCCAGAGCATCTTTGGAATAAAACTGGATTCAAGACTGCCCGACTCTGTTACAAAGCCACCTGGAGATATCCCAACCGACTCATTATTGAGTCTCACAGATCGTTCTATGCTCTACACGTCAATCAGTCGGCTGGCTATCCCTGTTCAAGTTCATTTATTAGGTATAGCCCTGTGAGCTATGCGGCTCTTAATTCGGGTGCAACCGCAACAAACAAAATATGTGATCTGTGACACATCCTGAAGGGTCTGCTGCACTCCAACCACCCATCAACTAGTCACCCCGGTCTATGCACAGTACTTGTGACGTTCTTCGCCAATAAAATAGTGACGATCAAGACGGAAGATTCTAACTGGAAGGCAATGCATTCTCCCGGTCTGTCATCTGATTTTGATCAACCTGGAACCAATGCAAACTCGAGACCTTTGTACAAACGTCAGTGGCAGAGGTGTCGATGTTCATTGCACGGCTGCCAAATAAGACATCGCTAGCTCCACTACAACTACATGCCGATTCTCAAATTATGCTGAGACGTGCTTGCTCCGCTGATTGTCCACCTGGCAAATATTTTGTTCAGTGAGGGCTGTTTCCCAGACCGGTTCAAAATGGCGCAGGCAACACCCCTCCTGAAAAAGTTGACTTGAGCCATAGTGACCCTGCAATCTATCGGGGAAAGATTTCAAAGGTCATGGACCACGTTTGTTAGAAGGCAGTTACTTCCCCACATCACTGCGATGGGCAGATTCAACCCATTGCATTCGGCATATCAGAAGTTCCACAGCACTGAGACGGCTCAACTAAAGATCACTGATGACCTCTGCAAGATCATGGATGACCGGTGTGCCGCAGGGTTGGTTGGCCTCGAACTCTCAGCTGTCTTGAACACCGTCGATCATGAGATACTCATCAGGCGACTGAGGTCAAAGTTCGGTGTATCGGGTATGGCACTGGGGTGGATTGAGTCATAGGTTGATCACAATTCGTCAAGCTAAGTGACGAACAGTCAGCACCAATGTCATCTCATCACATGACATCAAGTACCATCAATATACTGATGATTACAAGTGTACATTGCAGTAAACTCAAAGTTAGATGTGAACAGCCTCGGTTAATCTTGAAGATTGTACATTAGTGGTGCACATGTGGTTTGCATGAAACGAAATGCTGCTTAATCCAGAAAAATCGGAGGATCTGATGGTTGGCATTCAGTTTCTGGCGAAAACATTTGTGGGAGGATCAGGTATGGCAGTTGCAGACTCCAGAATTCAGTTTTGGACTCATCTAAAGAGCCTCGGCACCTGTACTTAACCAGAATAGTCGTTTGATCACCACATGCTAAATATCGTCAGGTCCTGCAATTTCATATCAGGGCTCTACGACACATTCGACCACGATTGAGTCGTGACATAGCCAACACAGTGGCGTGTAGCGAAGTATATCGACAAGGACTCGATTATTGCAACTCACTACTTCTACGGGACATCTGGCAAAACATTAGCAACCTGCAGCAAGTACAACATTCTTTGGCACGTGTCATGACAGGTACTACAAGATCCGACCATGTCGGTCCAGTGCTCGAACTAATATTTTATAAGGTCGCACTCCTTACACACGAAGCGCTTTCCACAATGAACTTGTCAATGAGCATAAACCATTCGCGAACTATGATCATCCTCGCAGCATCGGATTTTGGCTGGCCATCTAGCAAAAACAGTCACTCCATCGCACGCTTTCAGATGCGCTTCTGCTGCCGTCTGGAATGCTCTTCTGATATTAGGAAGCCACAGGAGCTATGCACATTTCTTTGAAACTGCTTTTTGTGTTTAAGTTTGCTGTCCTTCCCCCACACCTCTGATTATCACGGTCGGCTACGTATGGTGCGAAAGAAGTTCAACCTACATACATACATGCAACATAAGTGGAGGAATCACCGTGTGAAGTTCACGGGAACAGTGCCCATGGTAGTCACAACAGAGGAGTGATGAGATTGCGACTGATCATCGGTGTGTGAGGGAATTAGTGAGTGCTGGATCATCAATCACCCTGACTGCTTTACATTGAATTTTATCCAGTGCAGTGAGGTAGGAACTGAGTGTTTCACCACACATGTGACAGCAGTATTCTAGCTAAAGCCAAATTTGTCCTTTGTGTCATAGACGTATTTGTTTGGAGTAATGGTTTTGGCCTGGCAAAGACATGCACGCTTCTTGACGATGCTGATGATGTGGGCTGCTTCTTTATTTCGCAGGGTATCAAAGGCCCCGGTGGCCCGCAGGGCCCTCCTGGGCCTCCTGGCCTCGCTGTGAGTATTCGTATCATCGAGAAAGGGGCCCGCACTTCATATTCTGCATGTGTTGTCACTCACGTGTATTCATTTTCACGGCTATATGGGGTGTGATCTAATACTGTCCACGGTTCCGGCAACCAAGGGGAAGGTATAAGAGCAGGTGGTGGTGGAGTCAAGACTTTTAGGGCAGATCTTGGAAGTCCCTCCTGTATGTACTGTGCAGCGGCTGCTGGATCTGATGGAGTGCAGACAGCATTTGACGAGGGATGGTGGCATCAATGGCTTTGGCCACGATGCCATCTTGATCTTTATCCAATGGTTCTGAAAGATATCAAACGCGTGCCCCAATTTACACATATTTCATTCTCCCTTTTACTGTCAATAGGGTCGTTTCTTGTTATGATTTATACACAAGGTTTATATCCACTGCTGTGATTGTGTGTCTCAATGTACCGTAGATTAACCTTTCTTTAAACCGATACTTTGTAATTACCATTCCTTCACCACTAGCTATCGCTATACTCTACTGTGAACTCCACAGCACTCACAGCCATGAGTAAGTGCTCATTGGTACTAATTCACACATGTCCATGTGATGACATGCACATTCTCGTGACTATGAAAAATACGCACTGATTGTTGTTTGTCTTTTGCTGTTTCAGGGACCCCAAGGCCCAAAAGGAAATAAAGGATCAACGGTAAAAAAAATATTGTCAATCACACATCGCTGACACCGTGATCAGTGCTAAATCAAGTTGCGTTAAGAAGCCATCGCCAATCTCTATCATTTGATAAACACTGGCTCACTGTGGTATACATGTGCTTCAATGTTATTCCTGGAATGAGACGAGAGGGGGGGTAGGAGATGGTGTGGAGGAGAGTGAGGTGAGGTGAGAGGGGAGTGTTGAGGGTGTGGACGGGAGTAGAGTGAGGTGAGAGGGGCGTGGTGAGTGTTTATCCGTGCTGCCTGCACTAGCTCTGCAGGGGCTGCCACTTGCATCATTTGAATGCGGTTCAGTCACGTGTGTCAGTGCTAATAATCAAAATAGCCAGTGCACTTAACACATCGTTTGAACTGTTGCATGGGACCTAACATCACTGCTGCTGCCGTGTCACTGATGTGAATGTCTGGGTGCAGGGCCCCGCCGGGACAAGAGGAGACATGGGCCCCACAGGATTGCCCGGACCCCCGGTATAGAAGCACAGCACACATCGACGTGCACACACGTCCCTACAGTAATGAACAACAATGATTATCTCGAGATAATTGGGTGTCCGTGCCATTCTCATTGCCGTGTTTCACGGGCAGCTACAGGTTTGCCAATTGAGAAATGTCGTACTTTTTCCAATTTGGCACATTGGGAAAATGAGGCCATTATCCTGTCTATGATTTTCATTGTGGTGACCCTTCTACGTGGAGGCCAGTCGAGTGAAGAATGGCTCGATTTAACTCGAGAGAGGATATCAGACTCCAGTCTAAATGTTAATCCGCCCAGGTGGCTTGGCGGTAGAGGGAGCGGCTCGCAAAGGGAACGTTCCAAGTTCTAATCTTGGTTGGGGGTTGACTCAGCTCATCATCCCTCCGGAGTTGATAAAATCAGTAGCACTTTTTTTTTTGGGGGGGGGGGGGGGGAGTCTGTGGTGGTTGTCCTATGGACACTCATCCCTGCAATGTGAATGTGGAATTTAGACTTTGCAGGGCTGTAAACGGGAGATGAGCACCAATGCCTGAATGCTGATTTGAGCAGACAGTCACTGGAACGTTGATGTGATGTGACAATGGAAGTGGACTACCAAAGACTCACGAAGGCCACGCGGTTATTGCCGCAGGGTCCTCCAGGTGAGGTGGTCCACCCACTCCCCATGCAGTCTGCAAAGAAGGCGCGGCGAGCTGTCCAGGAGCAAGACGAGGACCCCCAGAGCTACATGGATTACACCGACGGGATGGAGGAGATATTCGGCTCTCTCAACTCTCTGAAGGTGGGCGCATTGTGCGTTAACCGCGTATCCAAAGTGCACATCCAAAAACCTGCGCTGACTAGGACTGTAGGCCGGTTGTTTTGGGGAAAGTTTGGAAAAATTTTTTAAATACATTTAGAGCAGTTAATACCACTTTGCATTCTTAATCTTCTTTAAATCATCGTGATGTGACCGTGTCTCCTACGTTCAACGCACGGACTTTTGTAAGCCAGACAATATGCGTACATTCAGGAATGGGAAGGAGGAGCCTCATCTGCTTATTCTGGGACGAATTGTTATTTGTGTTTTATGGTTTTTTGTCAAAAAGCATCCTTGTTTATTAACATCGAGCAGATCAGCAGCATTGGTTCAAGCAAGTCTGACTCTACCGATGAGACACTGAATGTCTCAACGGGTGCAGAGTTTACTTGTGTTTAACTAAATGCTGCTGAAATTATGCACTCCCAGAAGGCACTGTGGCTGAGGGGATGCGTACAAATATGTTTTTTTTATGTGGAGTGTGGATATGGAAGGGGGGTGGGGGAGGCACCGAGTCGGCTTATTTCTATGGATAGCCATAGCACCACTGCCTCGGGTCCGGCCACACACTACCCTCACCCACTGAGTGCGGTTAACAGTGACACCTCCTTCCCGGGTTCACCCCCTCCCACTGCTCTCTCCTTCATCACCATCATCACCAGCCAGGGTAAATCCACTGTTAGATGGGCGCCTCGTCAAGCTGCCACCACCACCACCGCTCTCGATCCTTGCGATGCCACAATCCGTCCAGCGCCTTATGCACAAACTGATTCCATCGCTCCATCTCCTAAGCGTCCATAGTCTCTCGGTACGCGTTTCATCCCTTGGTTGCCACTCCGTTATTATTCGCAACCGTCGGCCATTGTCCATTCTGGCCGTGACGTGGTCCTGCCCAAGCCTGCTCACTTTTATTAACAGTTTGGATGATGTGATAATTGTTTTTTACCCTTCTATCTGGCAACAAAACTGACTCCTTTTTTACAAGGAGTCATGTTTGCATAGACCACAATACCTGCAGCCATAATGCAAACAAAAAACATAACTCTGATAATATATGCACTGTCCTTGAAGTTGATTGGTCCACACCCGAGACAGCTTTCCTTAGAGCCTAGTCTCACATGGGTTGGACCAGATGACGCCAAAAAGGTTTGGATGATAACAGTAACCTGCATGTGTTCTCTACTCCAGGTGTTCCTCTTTCTCTCTCTCAGCATAACTCCAACTGTGCATCTCTTCCCATGCTTCTTTACACACATTTTAGTTTTTTTTTGTTCCCGATCTTCCGTTACGATTGTGTTTATGAGCCGTATGCCTTCAGAGGTATTTCTGCAGCCGTCTGGAATGCTCTTCCATCCGATATTAGGAAGCCACTGGAGCTCTGCACTTTTAAATCAAAACTATGAACTCACTTCTTTCAAACTGCTTTTTGTGTTTAGTTTGTTGTCCTTCCCCCGCACCTCTGATTAAGAGGGTTGGTTATGTACGGTGCGAAAAAAGTTCAACATTCAGTACATAGCTGCTAATACACACTGACAGAAGCCTCTTTAACCATGGAAAGGGGAGTTTCCCTCTGTGCGGATGTCTGCTTTTCGAGAATCTAACCAATCTACCTCATTGTCTTCATTCATTTCAGGTTGAAATTGAACAGATGAAGCAACCATCCGGAACACAGGAAAACCCCGCACGAACGTGCCGAGACCTGCTCATGTGCCACCCTGACATGCCCAACGGTAAGACTGCCCCAGCCACGTGTTCATCAGTGATGCAACTTCTGTGGTCCTTAATGATCCACTCAATTCACGAGTTACAGTAAGCGTAATGTTGAGGCGCAGACTATCTGCAAGTGAAGCATATTTTCAGAAACATACTTTTTTCTCTTATTGTATAGTTGTCTAGATATTCTTACTTTAAATTTATATCCATCATTACAAGCCACAGTAAACTTAAAATGGCATATAACCATCAGGCAGTTCACCAGCATTGGTTCGAGGAGAGCCTGACTCGATAAGATATCGAATATTGAAACGGGTCCAGAGTTTTTGTTGCTGGCGAATTAATAACGCAAAGAAGGCTATGTGTCTGATGGGATGTGTAAATCATAAAATGGATATTTATTGATCTGGAGGGACAGATATGCGAAGTAGGCGAACTGTCTGCTTCTTTATTGTGTCACTCATTACAATGAGTGGTTATGTGCGTACTTGTGTTTAGGAGAGTACTACATTGACCCTAACCAAGGCTGCTCACGCGATTCATTCAAGGTAAGCAATTTTATTATCAGGCAGACTCAACTCAGATCGTTGAGGAAATGCATCCTGGAAAGTGGCACGTCAAGCAAAAACAATTTCCCCAAAAGAAATGTTCAACGTATTTGTTGCAAGATACGATGTACGCACACACACAGTTAGATGGCAGCACAAATAACTGAGGTGAGGGTACGCAATCGCCTACTCTATCATTCCGCACATATACCCAGAATTCCCTTGCCGCTCACCCACGCAGCTCAATAAAGTAGTTAGTCGTCATATTCTTGGTTCTTTCGGTAAAGTCACGTAGAAGGGAAATAATAAAATATAAATATAAAACAACTCTCTGAAGGTGGGCGCATTGTGCGTTAACTGCGTATCCAAAGTGCACGTCCAAAAACCTGCGCTGACAAGGACTGTAGGCCGCTTGTTTTTGGGGAAAGTTTGGAAAAAAATAGATATATTTAGAGCAGTTAATACCACTTAATATTAATATTTATATTATTTTATTATTTTATTATTTCCCTTCTAAGTGACTTTACCGAAAGAACCAATATGAATCCCTGCAGTCACGAAAGCTTTATATCAAAATAGTTAGTCGTCGTCGAACAATCAGAAACCGCGTTTGTAATGGACACATTCCGCCTTGTGTGAAGTGTTCCCCGAAAAGAAGAACAGCTTTGTAGCGAAAACGGGTTGTGTGAACGCGCGTTTAGTGAGGACTTACCCTAGAGTAAACTCGTACAAGTGTGGCTTGTCCGGGTAGGGCCGCGCGTTGAGCATTTCCTTCTCTCAAGCTTGTGCCACGAACGAATGAGACCGGCCCGTCAAGGGAACTAATGAACCTTGGCACTTGCCTCCATCAGTGGCCCTGAGTCCATTGAATAAATTTCACATCCCTAGGGTAGGGGTCAGTCCCCTGACACTATACGACACAACTGCTCCACACCACACCACTAAACTGTCATTTGCTTAATTATTTCTCCCTCATTCCTTCATTTACTCATTCCACTCATGAACTCACTCCATCGTGCCTCCCATTAATTCTCACACATTCTCTCATTCCTCCCTCACTCAAACCTCTCAATCCTTCCAAACAAACCAGCAAACAGGGAGTGGGATTTTATGAATGTATATACGTTTTATTCATCAAAATATTATCACCTGGAAAATCCTTTTGAGATTTTGCTTACATGCCGATGCACCCATTAGTATAGTTGTGCGAGACGTGCTCTGCGGGACGCGCAGCTATAGAACAACAAGTTACTTGGTGCACACCGCTAGTTCACGTCAAATGCACCCTAACGCTGTAACAGTTGGAGGCGTTGTGCCACGGGAGCTTTAATTAAAGTGGAGACTCATGTCACATTCCGGTGTGCCCCAAAAATATTTTATGTTTAAAGTATAAGAAGAAGTAGTTTTGGCATGTGCTGTGTATGATGCACTTATTGTGTTGTGTTTTTTCTTTTATCAGGTGTTCTGTAATTTCACGGCTGGAGGGGAGACATGTATTCAACCAGATGTCAAGTCGGCAAGGGTAATAACATACACATGAGCGTGTTCTACATACAATTAGACCACACCGTAGCTGAGGCAAATACCCCCCACACTTTCAGCCAGTCAATGACGACAATAAATCGAAATCTATTGGACGTTTCATGGGAGAGCGACTCCAAGGTGCCATACAACGTGCCCATTTATCACGTAATTCAAGCTGCGTTCAACCTTTAATGGTAGCGTTCTCGGGCTGGGACACGGGCAGAGGGTAAAGACTGACTCGTCCCGTGGGTTGTGGTCCCTGCGTTTGTCGCCATGGTAGATGGTGTGGCGACGGTGGCAATTCGAGACCTGATGACTAAGTCGCTGGGGAGAGAAACGTTATAGTCCAGTCTTCAAAATAACGATTTATACTTGGGGCGTGGCTCCCTGCAGGAGCAGGAAGAGATGGGATGAGCCCACACTTGCTGTGTTAGTTTCTCCCGGCGAGTAAGGGTCGAGCAGTGGAAGAGATGGATGACGCAGGCCATGAAGTTGAGAGTTTCTTAGCATTGAGATTCGAGCTATGGCACGTAAACTTGACATGCTCCTTTGAATGGTATCCCAAGTACGTGTGGTGATGGTTTACATTTGGTTGTTTTTTGCTCCGATTTATATTTGCTTCATTGTTTGTACTTTGTTTTTCTGTTATTGTTTTTTTGTCATTTTGCAAATGGGACTGTTCTGGTCTCCTGAGTTCTCACCTGGTTAACAAAAATCACATTTAAACCTTTAGTGTTTCATTTTTAACAGAAACATACTTTTAAAAAATAAGTTAATTTTAAAGATATCTACACGAAGCTCAAGGAAACGTACAGAGTCCATGTGCACACTTGCTCACGAGCCAGCCTTGTGCCCACTCAGACTTCCAAGTCAATGGGTCAATGCTGAAACATGTCTGGTGCTGCTAATCTTGTTTTGTGACCCTGAGGCAGAGGCCCCCGATGACCCTGTTTTTTTGACACGGATAGAATCGTCACTAAACAACCAACTGTTTATTCTCACACAATGGTGCTCATTTGGTCGACACTGGAATAATGTTGGATAAGTACCATCTTGTGAGAATTCTCTTCAGACGATGAGTTTCGTTTGCTTAACGATGATCGCTTCACTCAGATTTTACACGTGTGTACACATATTGTGCAAACACAAGGACGACTGCTGTTAAACTTTGGTCCTCTGGCTCTGTCCTCGCTCTGTAGGTAAAGATGTCGACCTGGGCAAAGGAGAAACCAGGAGGCTGGTACAGCAACTTCAAGGGAGGAAAAGAGGTGTGTTTTTGTGTGGTTCATGTATTGGAGGAACAGTGGTGCAGTGGTTAGCACACTATGCTACTAATCCGGCAAACCCAAGTTTGATTCTCGCTCACGATCAATAATTTGCAAATATTTGACCCGATTCCGGTTCTCCCATATGTTGAATCAGTCTTGAATGAGTACCTGGGGCAGCGTGTAAACTTCAGCACTGGGGAGACAAAAGTGGCCGCGCATGGTGTGCCTTGTTAGCCTTCAAAGGGGCTCATTAACAGCACTTGCCCCATCTGTCTGCTAAGGCTATGCGGGGTATATTTATCTTTGGTATTGATTCAAAGCAGTATAGTTGAGCCTGATTAGCCCTGATCAGTGTCGCATTTGTACATGGCAGTGATCTAAATCAGCGGCAGTGCATTTGCGGATGTGTATTAACCATAAAATACTACGTGCCGTCTGCTTTATACTGGATGTGAAAGATCCGGTGACGTAATTCGAATAATGCTGGTGTCCAATTTAACTTTTTTTCATTATACTGTAGATTAGTGCATTGGGAAAACATAGCAATTGTTGCCCCCCTCCTGAAAATAGTTTCTATTTTTTCCTGGTTTAACAAGCATAATAAAACTATAACCATCTAGTATAGCAATCATTTATCCTCTTCCAGTTGGATGAGGTCCATAATGGATGTTTTTTTGGGTGAGATCGTGTAAATATAAATGTGTTGATAAACCCGCCACCACCCGACACAGCCAATTAGCAACGTTTGTCACGTAAATAAAAGGTGCCAATTCGTTACTAGTTCAGCACACCGCTTGTGTGTTGGAGAGTAAACCCACTACAACATTTACAATTCGAGTACTGTGACATTTCACTGGTAATTACAAGCAGCCTCAATATATACGTGATTTAACCCAAAAAATACCTCTCATGGATATTTGTCGCGAAAGCCTCCTATGTTTTAAGTTGTTCTAAAGTATTTGCTTTGATTTTTTCTTTATAGTTTTCGTACGTCGACGCAGAAGGCTCTCCCCTCGGTGTGGTTCAGCTGAAGTTCCTCCGGTTGCTCAGCGCCCAGGCTCGCCAGTCACTCACGTATTTATGCCAGAGCTCTCTGAGCAGCATTCGTATGCGTGGAGCTGATGAGTCCGAGATTCTGAAATCGGGCGCCGCGACAGAAGCCACGGCGGCTGGAGATGCTCACGGTGCGACTGGACCACCAGCCGCAGCAGACGTCGTGTTCGACAGTTGTACGGTGAGTTCACTTGTCCACTCGTGCACAAGATCTGCTTCTTCTGTGTGTCATATGTCACTTGACAACCAATTGCAAATATTAATTTGCTCTCTTGCTATCTCACAAGACTGCATTACTTAGAACTATTGCAATGTATACTTTAATTTTTTACAAATAATTGCATGGCGAAATACTCATTTTTACCCCCCCCCTCCCCCCATTATATTCCTACTGCTCTGGTTACTGTTCCCGTGAACTACACTTGGTGATTCCTCCACCCCTGTTGAGGACTCGTTCCACCAGATGCCGACTTGTTTTGTCTCATCCCCACTGTGTTCAACCACTCGCCACACTGCAGGTCACCTCACTTCTCATTCTGTTTCTTCCCGAGCACTGCTCCAATTTGGAATCCCTGCCCATTGTCGTCCGTTTTCCCCAAGCTCTTATAACAACCTTTGCCCAGTAACCAAGAAACGTGTCAACTATTATGTCTTACAACTTTGACAATCGTGCTGTGTGTTGCCATCCTCATGACGTTTTGAGCAATTGGGCCTACTGTGCTCAGAAACTGTTTAGGTGTGTGTCATGATGGTTGACTAATGGACTATAGATTAATTAAATAAGCAATTTACACCACTGACTCATATAATTGGTGTTAATATTCAAAGCAAACTTGCCTGTCCTCCTTAGCTGGTGAGAAAGTGAATCCTCACCATAGTCCCGACCTAAGTGACTCGGCGGCAGAGCGCGCAGCTCGCAATTTGAAGGTCATGAGTTCAAATCCTGGTTGGGCATGGTTGACTCAAGCCATCCACGGTGGGTAAAGTAGGTACCACTTTGTGGTGAAGTCAACCAGGGTTGTTTTATAGAGAGCCCCCCCCCCCCTGCTATAGAAATGTGGAATATCCACCATGAGTACAGGGCTGTAAACGAGAGAAGAACACCAATGCCTCAGACTCATTTGAGTCTTTGGGACTCAGCATGCAATTTGCGTCGTGGTGATCAATGTGTGGTGTGCGTGTGCAGGGAAGGGGTGCCGGTCGCGCAGAGCTTCTCATCACGACTCCCAGAGTGAACCAGCTCCCAGTGATGGATGTCTCCGCGACAGATTTTGGGAAAAGTGATCAGCGATTTGGATTTGAACTTGGCCCGGTTTGCTTTAAGGGCTAACTAAAAAAAAGGTGACAATACTGACACTACACACATTAAACATTTCTGTCACGTCACGCGCACACGCTAAGCAATGATATCTCCACGGTCGTCATTTACGCACGACGTGCACCAACATGCTCACGTAACATTGGTTTTGCATCACGTGTGTACATAACTGGAAGGTACCTTGCGGCAACCCACCTCAACCTAATCAGATCAAGACTTAGTCCAATGAGCCATGATTTGGAACGAGAAGCGCGTGTTATAAAGTACCCACGCACCACACCAGGATGCATACGCAAGAACGCATGAACATTGACACTCGCATTCGAGAAAACACCTGGGCACGGTAAACATGCTCATGTCTGTGGTGCACACCGACGTTTTAGAAAATAAACCACACAGACCACCTATGTACATTCACCTCCCCACCCAGGTGCATACATGCAATCTTACATTCATAGCCCGTACCGATGAATATGTGTAGTTTAAATGTGCACAAATGTATATAAGCGTATGTAAGTGTGGTTTATCAGACAATATAGATGGAAACTCAAAACAGACATGTGCTTGCATACACGACCCAGTGAATCCCAGAGGGTATAAGCTACGGACAGCCCGTCATCTCAATCGTACGCCGTTGCTTCAGCGACTTCCCCGATTGGCGCATTGTGCACGTAGTGGCCATGCGGAGGCAGTGTCGGAGATGTCACGGCACCAACGCTGCAGTCTCCTACAACACAGTGAACGTTCATAATCCACAACACCCACGCAGTAGGCAATCGCGACACACTGAGAGCCTCCTCTGAGATTATTTATTTTGACTTGCTGCACGTGATTTGCAATTGTGGTAGATGGCAAGAAAGATGCTGCCTTGGGACACTGCCACGCTCGGGATGCACGCCACACTACCCTTAACTTCCAGACATTGTTTTCTGAATCGCATTTTATTTGCAATAGCATTCAGAACCTATAATAAGTTAAAGGCTTCCATACATTTCCACGATTAAACATTAGCTCTCCCACTGCATTTTGCGCAAGGTTCATATTGATGCATTCTAGCTTGTGCTGAATCAAGTTCGTTCTCCTTCAATGATAGTAAATGTAAATTAAAACTTTGTAAAACATAGCACTAGCTTTGAAACAGCACCTTGATTCATAAGTATGTTGGTGCCACGCACAGTGTGAACAAAGGGACATAAACATGTGAGTTCCGGTCAATATTTTGCATTGAGCCTGGGTTAAAATGAATGTTTTAAATGTTTTATGCCCCAACATTTGTTATGGAGTGGCTGTTTTGATTAAGAAAAGAAACGCCTCAACAATAAGTGAACCTTATAAGTAGCAAGTTCAAAACTCGTTTAGCTGGTGGTCACATCTGAAGTGTCCGATAAATGTTATGGTTTGGCATGCATAGCACGACAATCGAATCGTGTTTAAGCACAGCTCTAACAGTCTCTTAATCTCGTTCATTACATTTTATGACGATATTTTACAACTCGACTCGTTCGTTAAAATGTGATATGGCTCTATGTGTAATGTATTGGTAACAAATTCATCTTTCACTGCTGAATCACTTTTACGAAAGCCTTATTGACTAAGAGACTGTCTTTGGCAGTAAAGTGCTCGTGATGGTTATTACTCAACTCTTGTACGGCCATTTTTGTGCCAGCATTACGCATCACTCAAGACTATCATTACGAGTGCATGAGGGATAACACTTGACTGGAATACATCACTCCAATCTGTGTAGAATCCCATCTTTAGCCCTGTTGCTTTTGGAAACAAAATTGCCCTATCTAATATCATTCACCTACAGAGTCAATCTTAACACGAAGTTATGGTCACTGAAACTGCGCAACAGCTTAAGTGAATTGCGAGCGATCCCAATGTAATTCTGAAGGCCTGTCAGTGATCCTTCTAAGTAGGCATGGGTTTACATGTTAACTGGTACACTCTAAATGGACAGGCAAACAAATAATGATCACCTCCATTGACACTGTCTTATGAACCGAGACATATATACACTTTGGGCAATGACTCCACATTCCGAGCAAGAAAAGAAAATGCAAGGTCATGTTCAAGTTTGTTTTTGTTTAACCAGGTCAGAAGTCAAGAGTCCAGGATAGAAGAGCCTTATTTTCAAGAGTGACCTGGGTCACCAATGACAAGAGCAATACCATTCAAGCAAAGTACATCGTTAAGCCAATACTGTAAAGTCAGAGCAAAAACAATTGCATGTAAAATCAGACAAAAAACAACTACATGTGAAATAGGAGAAAAAACAACCGATGATTGAAATGGTTAAATAGTTTAGCTCCTATTACCTGAACAGTGTCTCAATCGAACCAGCCACTCGGACTCAAGTGAATCCAGAGTGGAATACATCCATGACTTGCCTGCACACTGAATGAGACTCACTGGCATTCACGAGAACCCATCTCAGTAGAATTTAACGAGCATCTGTTAAATAAAATTGCAGTCGGATTTTTCTGTTAACTTTCAGTTACGTTTGTCTCCCGACATTTAAACGTTGGCTACTGTTTGCTTTGAAATTGGAAGGGCATTTGTATTGCAGCTCCATTCAAATCATGGCAGTTTTTATTGCATCCTTGTTCACAACAAGGTACAAACTGACATCGGAATGTGCATTGTTTGTGTATAAGGGGCAACATCAAACGCCGTAGTCTCCCCGTGCTCAAGTACGCATTGAGCAGTGCTCATTTCATTTGGCGATTTCTGAGCCAAAACGATGGGAATTCTATAGTCCTCTGGCGAGGAGCTGTCTCTGTACTAAGCGGTGGTGCCGACCTAGTGGTGCTCGTTTAATCAACGCACTGGGGATGTGAGTCAGTTCAAATCGCAGTCTTAATATTGGGAACAATGAACGCTGACCCAACCGAGTGTGACTCTTTTAACACCTTTTCATGAGGCAATGCTGTGACGGTGATACTGTTCCTCGCCTGTACATACGCTCACTGTGAGATTGTACATGCACACGTGTGTCGTATGATTAAACATATTAATTTCTTCACTCGCTGTGGAAACGAAATGGCTACATCGCGATGGGATGGATTTTCTGTGAAAAAGTCACTTTTTCTCCATGTGGGGCCAGCACAGGGAAATAATTAAATATGTTGTATTCTCATCAACATAAAGTTATATGTTTTGAAATGTGATATGCGTGGTTGCCAAGGCAATACAATTGAACAAATATATTATTTCCTCCAGAAAAGGTCCAAGACCCCTCTGACTACTGTGGATATCATGTTATCATTCCTCACGGTTATTAAGAGCGACATCTCTCCACACATGACAATGAAAAACTACAGGCCTGAACAGAAATCCCGTGACAACTGTGGTGGATTGGAAGACTCTTGGATTTTTAAAAGTGTTTTTAACGGTCATAGTTTCATGCACACACACATACACACGCACGCACACACTCTCGTTATATATATTTAAGTGTAATATTCAAGGGCGAGTGAATTATGAGCGATAGATCATTAAGCATGTCAATCGGCTATGACGCTACTTTTGTCTTAAGTGAAAACAAATTAAAAGAAAATTGTGCACAAGCTCGAAGAGACATCGGCCCCTTGTCAAGAGATATTTACTTGATGGCGTGGCGGAGATAATGGCTACAAGGACATTAGTGACGGCTCTAACATGGCAATGTTATGTGCAGTTCCGTGACATGTCCTCGCACGCATCACTAGTATGTTACAGGCATGTTTTTGCAATTTAAATTCTTTTTAAAAGAGCTGTGTATACTTTGTATATTTTTACTTTGGCGCTTTGTAATGTCTGACAATGCATCGCTGTTATTACAGATCATTACTGGATTTGTATACCGTAGAATACGTCCCATTGTCTCCTCATGAATCGACGATTCTATTTCCCATTTTAGCCAGGAGAAATGTACCATGTTTTGTCACTTCAAATGAAACGGCCCGCAGTGTGTGTCTGCCAAGCTGCCCGTCCAGACAAGTCACGTGGTGAACCGCGCGCGTGAGTGCGCTGCTCGGCTCCGCACCGGCCGCGTGGTCGAGTTGGTGGTGCTCGTTTCAGTTTGGCGATTGGCTGTGAACACACACTTTACAAAAGACCCGGTTCATGGGGGCAGGAGTCAATATGTTGCATTATGCTTGTAAACAAGTAAATGTAGAAACACCCATTCAACAACTAGTATTGATATAGTAATGGATATGCAATGTGCTAATGCATGTTTGATATTGGTGCTCTGCTTTGAATTGAAGATCATGGTTCACTAAAGAATAAATGTTTTTAAAACACACTCTAGCACACAAAACTTGAATATACATATTTGAAATTATGTATACATCTATAGTCGTACATTTTTTTGTTTACCTCAATATTTACACGGTTTATGACAAATTAACTGAAATGAAAATAAGTTTTAAGGTTGGCTGGCGTGACACATTTAATAAGAACAAATTGTCATAATGCAAGGCAGGGTTTTTATTACATCTTAATCTGATCTGCACTTGTTCTCGGCGTATTTCACAATTTACGCTTATGCACGAGGAACTTGGGTGCCAATGATCTGGAAGAGGTAATAATTGCTCCTCAGCCGACCGTGTTCAGGGGGACAGAATGAAGCGTAGGTGCTATAAAAGTATACACTGCTCTTAAAAAAAATGAAAAGGCAGGATTCCTGCCGTTGAGAAAATATGCAAAAACGGCACACGTTTCACGGCGTGGGAGAAAGTGAATCTATTATTATTGTTGTTTATACAATGAAATTACAAAGTGTTGAATTTAACCATTGCCTGTACTAATGTATGTTTGTTTTTATGTTAATGTTTTGAAAATGTTTATTGGAAAATAAAGTTTTTCTGGTTATTTTTTTTATTTAAATGATATATTTATATCGACAAAAATGTTGGAATATGTGGATTTAAAATTGTGGCTCACCGAGTCGAGCAAGCGGCTCGCAACCTGAAGGTTATGAGATGAAACCTTTTTGGGGGTTGACCCAGCCCGTAATCCCTCCGATTAGCGAACTAAGTTCAACATGCATACACACAAATGAATACCGTGTTGTGGAGAAATAAAGTAGTCTTGTGGAAACGCTTGTCCCCACCATAGGAGTGAAGAATTTCCACCACTGGCACAGGGCTGAATATTGGATTCATGAAATGGCCTCAAATGTTGGTTACAAGTTAAAATTGTGAAAAACATGCTCAAAATTGCCAATGATGAACTTTACTATGGCGATATTGATAACGCTTACAAAAAAACCCATTCGTTTATCCCAAAGATCAATATTATTTCAGGAGAAACCTACAATCATGTGTTGTGTGGTGGAGAGCTAATGTACATTGGTGAGCACACTGCAGTACACACCCAGCGACATGAGTATATGAACCGATACTGGCCCTCTCCTTGGTAAACTCAGCCTAAAATGCGTACTTCCTACACTGCGTAAACGGCCTAAGTCGCTGCATGTTACATTTGAAAGGGAATCCACACGAGACGATCCTTGATTATGGGAATTTGTTAATTTCTCTCCCGTTCGCGCATGCACTCAGAAGTGCACTCAGAAGTCGTCCCTCTCAAAAAGAACCCTGGCTCACGACACGCTCCACGTTTCATCTTCACTCCCCGTGTTCCTTCACCTCCTTGAAGGTTATCCTCACAATCCCGTCCCTTCTTCATTATCCGCCCCTAATCGTCCTACACTTAGCTTCATGCCCCCGTGCTCTACCACCTTGAACCCCTTGGCCAGGCCAGGGGTCGGCAACAAAAAAATAAATGTTTTTTTTTCGAATTCGGTAAAACAAACTATTTCAAGAGCCGCAATGCAAGTGGTGAATACGAGACGGCATGGTCCTCAAAGAGCCGCATGGGGCTGCGGAGCCGCAGGTTTTTCGAGCTCTGCCCTTTGCCCATTTATACGACAGGCGGCGTCGTTTATTTCACTGAGGTGCCCCTCCGGCGACCTGTACACACAGCCCAATGTCACGGCGCAGCAGCCCTGCGATCGCTCGCCGACGGGCCTCTTGTTCAACGGAGCTCGAGAGGGCATCGACCTCCTCTTCAATGCTGCCGCGGGATGTGTTGGAAGGAAGTGGAGGCACCCACGATGTATCCCAAAAAACGCGACCTGCCCGATCGACTGTGGCATACTCGTTTTACACCATCGATTGGATGCAAGACTTGCCCATCGATTGAGCTGTCGAATCGAACTTTCGATCTCTGCGTCGCCAGGTCGGCGTCCTCACCACTAACACCGCGGCAATTAGTCTCTCAAGCGAAGAAGAATTTGAAAACGTTGAGTGGCAAACCCATAACCGGTTTGACCGGATCTTCCATGCGGTTACCGGTGATGCGGAACACACATTATTGTTATCAAACCTGGATAACCACCTAGGGGCAGTTGGTGGTTTCTGTGAGGGCAGATGTTCGAGGTTGGCTGCGTGTCTCTTGTGAGGCAGCTACTGCTGCAGCTGCAGCTGCTGCAGCTGCAGCTGCTGCAGCTGCAGCTGCTGCTGCTGCAGCTGCTGCTGCTGCAGCTGCTGCTGCAGTAGCTGCTGCAGCTGCTACTGCTGGAGCTGCTACTGCTGCTGTGGGATCCGACGGGGAGCAGAGAGCGTGGGGCGAGGAGCGGTGGCCTCACTGTGCTGACCACGTCTTGATGTGACCCTTATAGCGTGACCCCGGCGGTCGCCATACTGTTGGATGTGCCAGTAAATACCATCACTCACTCACTCTACTGCCATGGTAGAGTTCCCATGGTATTCACTCCACGCATGTTGAGGCTCGGTCCACCTGCCTACCAAACTTGAATCTCATCCACACTGCTCTATCCAACCCACTCACAATACACTGCAGGTGGCAACACTCACGCTCACCCACACACCCCCTCACTCACCGCACTGCAGGTCACAACACTCACCTCCTCACTCACCACACTGCAGGTGGCAACACTCACCCCAATCACTCACCACACTGTAGGTGGAAACACTCACGCCCTCACTCACCACACTGCAGGTGGCAACACTCACCCCTGCACTCACCACACTGCAGGTAGCAACTCACCCCTCACTCACCCCCTCACTCACCACACTGCAGGTGGCAACACTCACCCCTGCACTCACCACACTGCAGGTAGCAACTCACCCCTCACTCACCCCCTCACTCACCACACTGCAGGTGGCAACACTCACCCCTGCACTCACCACACTGCAGGTAGCAACTCACCCCTCACTCACCCCCTCACTCACCACACTGCAGGTGGCAACACTCACCTCTCTTCCGTCTTTTTCCTAGCAACAACAACAACCTTTCCTAATCAAACAGCAGCGTTACACTCTCGACTGTGACAACCATGGCAGTGCTGTCTGTTGCTGGCCGCTTCACGTTTTGTACCTGTGCTCAGCACCTGTGTGTGTGGGGGGGGGGTTGTTTATTCCATTTGAATTGAACGGCTGCGACGACTTAGGGGGGCGAGCGGAGATCGTTGCCGCACTTCGCGCCGGGGGTCGTCACCGCCACGTGGCCCACCCCCCCCCCCACGTGCCCCCCCCACGTGGCCCCCCCCACGTGACCCGCCCCCCCCCCCCCCCACGTGACCCGCCCCCCCCCCCCCCCACGTGACCCGCCCCCCCCCCCCCCACGTGGGCCCGCCCCCCCCCCCCCACGGGCCCGCCCCCCCCCCCACGTGGCCCGCCCCCCCCCCCCCCCACGTGGCCCGCCCCCCCCCCACGTGGCCCGCCCCCCCCCCCCACGTGGCCCGCCCCCCCCCCACGTGGCCCGCCCCCCCCCCACGTGGCCCGCCCCCCCCCCACGTGGCCCGCCCCCCCCCCCCACGT